>NW_025999404.1:0-600000 GCF_019419815.1 Pyrus x bretschneideri | reverse complement strand
ATAACTCCAAGGGAACAAACTTTCTTTATGACAGGATGGACATTGGAAGGGGTATTTGCAAGAAATGTCTTGCAAGTGTCAAGAACACACCTTTCGAAGGTGTTGTAATATGTTCTTGAAATAGTTCAAAACAGTTGGTTCTTCTACTTGAATGCTTGATTCCGTATTAGTAACTATGTTTTACAATTGTTGTAAAAGTGTGCTAATAAGAAGTAGAAGATTAAATGAGAGAAGAGAAAGTACTTCACATTCCAAACGTGAATCGAATATAGATCTCTGCAAAAGCGGATTGTACTTACTTCCTCATATGAACTACCAAAGAAATTGGAAAATACTAAAGATTGTCTTTACATTCCAATTTTAAGGAACTTAAATCCATCACTATAGTAGAGATGGATAAATGTTTTGTTTGACAAAAACATTGTTCTTTATTAAACAATAATTAGATTATTGTAATTTAATTGGTTGTCTCTATAGTAGAGATGATGTGGTAGTTTAACTGTTTAGAATACGATGATGCTTAAAACCCAAAAGGTTGCAAGGTAGTGACTAAACCCAACTGAGTTGTGATACCTCTAAAACATAAGTTACGAGTTGGTCATAGATGGATGCTTTGGATCGTTAGATCCGGATCCAATACCTTCTTGTTAAAATTGTATAGAGGCGAAATGTTCGAATCTTTATTTTTTTTTTTGGAAAGAAGAAAGAATCACAAAGTTGTTGAGGTTGATTCACTTAGATGTTAGTGGCACATGTCCACAACATAATACTACTCATGTTGTATGACATTCACCGAAGATCACTCTCGGTTGGACTATAGTTTATTTTGAATAAACACAAGTCCGAATACTTTGCAAAAGGTTTCAAAGAATTCAAGAAATGTAAGTAGATGAGTAAGACGTCTAAAGTATTTACCTCCTTAGATTTGATCCAAGGAAAAAGTAACACTTTAGATTAATTTTCTTGAAAAATATCAAGGAAAGTAGCATCGTAAGATAATGTATTTCTCCATTAGGAGAAGAATGAACATAAATAAGATTTAGTTCGTTGGACATTATCAATTACCCATATATATATATGATATATACTTCTCAGACATGTTAGTTGTAGAGATCCATCCATCATGGATCTTAGCAAGCTAGTGGGAGCCATAAGCGTCTTATGAGAAAAGATCAATTGTTTGATTTCTCATAAAGATGTAAATGAATCTTTTGTTTACTAGGTTTACAAAAGATTAGTGGGAGTTGATCATATTCCTAAATTTGAATATATATATATATATATATACATGATATATATTAATTTTGAAAATGAAAGGAATTCTTCATCGTTAAAGTTATGACTTTAAACATTCTATAATGATAGAATGTATATGGGAGACATAGTCTATATACATGGGATGGAAATCTATAATGATAGATTTCAAGATATAATTGGATTATATCAATCCCTAAAATAGACAAGAGATGCTAGGAAGTTTCTCATATGATGATAAACTTCAATTAGAATGACAATTCTAGTGAGACTAGGAAGTTGTTCTTCTCAAAGGGAATGTACCCTTTGACTCCCAAAGAAATAATGCGTAAATAGAATCCTTTATGCATACGCAGAAAGGTGATTTATGTATTTCATATTGTATGAAAACATTGATATAAGTCGTACCTAGAACGATACAAGATGATATCAGTGCAAGCCCAGGATCAGAACCATGGCAACTGTCAAGTGAATCCTTAGGTATTTAAGAAATACTAAGGATGGATTCCTCAAGAATGAGGAAGAATTAGAGTAACGTAATGGAAGCGTAAATGTATTAGATTATGAATCTAATCCATCATAGAATATCTCTTCATTATGAATGAAGTGATAAAGAGATATCTCTTTATTATGACTAAAGAGATATTTGGGTGGAAACGTTAAAAGTAAATGACTTTAATGTGTTCCATCATGTATGCAAAATATATTGCCATATAGAAGCTTACAACATTGTTGTTTGGATGGGAAAGTTCATTCATGAACTCTTCATTCGGTTCCAACCAGAAAGTGTATGACACTAATGGGGCGATAGCTCAAGCCAGGGAATCAAGGTCTCATCAAGGTCCGAACTCAAATGAGAGACTGAACCACATGATTGAGAATCATGTATAATGGTGACGTCGTTATTCTCAAGGTTGCTTCTATGGATAACATATAGATATCCATTGTTTAGGCCTACTACTCAGCCATTTATGAAATGAATTACAGAAGAGGTATCATCAATGATGACTAAGCTGATTGGCTCTAGTGCAAGTGGGAGATTGTTGGAAATGTGCCCTAAAACCAATCATATGATGATACTTTACGGACATTTCAAACTAATGTAGTTTAAAGGGCAAAGATTATTGTTTGAGCCGTCTAATATAAATGTTATATGCTTAAACGATAAGTCCAAGGAATATGTGATTGGAAGAATGCGATCTAAAGAAGTTAGATTCATGGGACCATTCTTTCGTTGACACATCCTAAACGTTCCTGATCATAGGATTGTCAATTGGGCATTGACAGTCCGTTAAGATCAGTACATGCTATGTCTTCTCTTAGGGAGAGTGACTAGTCTCGAGTCATTGGTGTGTGTGACATCAAGACAAGTACGTAGGTGCTCAATAGAGAATGAGTTCACTGAACACGATCAACGAAGAGTTCTCATATTCATGTCACATGAGAACTCATGGTTGGGATAATGCAAATTAGTCTTTTGACCTGAGGCATCACAGTTGTCTTGTGGTTAGGTCCTTAATCTTTGATTATGTCAAAGTCACTCTATCAGGGTGTCCACGGCATCGTTGGGGTTAAGCCACTTAGCCATGGAGGCAAGTGAATGCGCAACAAGGGATCTCTAACCTTCAAACTGTTTGAGGGAGAATACTCTATGATATGATTTAGAATCTCTGGCCAGAGTATGAATGAGATGTTGGAATGCGTTCCAGATCACATTCAAGGTAATCATATAAGTACAAGATTCACATTGGATAGTAGACATGAATAAACTATCAAACCAAGCAATGTGGTCAAGAGTATTGTATTAGAGAAAGACCGTATTGCATTTGTAATCCTAAACTGAATAGGTTCTCCACCTCTTCTGATTAGCTTGGGTAACCATGATATGCTGCTAGGTGTCACTCAAGGTTTGTGGAAGCCCTAAAAGTGTATTATCACTAACGGGAGAATTGAAAGTAAGTTTCAATTCACAATCGATTTGAAAGAGTTTGAATTGCCCACTGCCTCGCTAAAAGGAACCTAATGGATCGTACACCGTGTAAGGTAGAGATTGAAGATTCAACGGAGATGAGTAAGAATAATTAAATGGTTTAATTATTTATGGCAAGGATTAATTAATATGATTATTAATCAAACGAATAAGTTCGTTAAAAGACCTCGGGTTAGTTTTGGGCCGCAAGGTCCAACGGGATTTGAATGTCAAGCCCATTAACTCAAGTTGTATGACAACTTGAATAAAACAAAGGGATTGAAAGCCCAATAAACCTATAGGCTAGCCATGTGTAAAAGAATAGGGCTTTTGGTCCATTAGGTCACTTATTTGAAGGGACTATATAAAGGACTTTATAGCCTAAAATTTACTAAGGGTTATTTTTGGGGAAAGGATGAGAACACAAGCTCTCCTTTCTCTCAAAAATTTTGGCCAATCTAGAGGGGAATAGCTAGCAATCTTACTTCCTCTAGGTCACTCATTTCTTCTACAATATACCTTGGTGTGGAGACTTAGAGGTTCTCAATTTTGGGAACTTGGAGAAACCTTTTCATCCATCCAAATCCATGGATCTAAGATGCAAGGAATGAAGGCCCTCTCTTTGGGTGATTAGCCTTTGCTTATGCAAAGAGGAATCTACAAAGGTATTGATTTCTCAACTCACTTTGTTTTTGAGTTGAGTCTTGATTCACCTATCTACTAGGCTTTGAATTTCATGGGTAAATGTTTTGTTTTAAGTGCATACAAGCATGATTCCGCCTTTAATTGTTAATTGCATGCTATTGATGTTGCTTAAATGAACATGTTTTTCACAAATCTTCCTTCATCATCACCAAGGCATAATAAAGAAGAAATGAGTGACCTTGGAGGAGTTTGATTGCTAGATGATCCCTCCAAGGTGGCCGAAATTTTAGAGAGAAAGGAGAGCTTGTGTTCTCATCCTTTCCCCAAAAATTACCCCTTGTAAATTTTAGGCTATAAAGTCCTTTATATAGTCCCTTCAAATAAGTGACCTAATGGACCAAAAGCCCTATTCTTCTATCATGGCCGGCCTATAGGGTTCATTGGGCTTTCAAGCCCTTTGTTTATTAAAGTTGTCATACAACTTGAGTTAATGGGCTTGACATTCAAATCCCATTGGGCCTTGCGGCCCAAAACTAACCCGAGGTCTTTAACGAACTTATTCGTTTGATTAATTAACATATTAATTAATCCTAACCTTAGATAAATAATTAAACCATTTAATTATTCTTACTCATCTCCGTTGTTTCTTCAAACTCTACCTTACTCGGTGAACGATCCATTAGGTTCCTTTTAGCGAGGCAGTGGGCGATTAAAAACTCTTTCTAATCGATTGTGAATTGAAACTTACTTTCAATTCTCCCGTTAGTGTTAATACACTTTTAGGGCTTCCACAAACCATGGTTGACGCCTAGCAGCATGTCATGGTTACCCAAGCTAATCAGAAGAGGTGGAGAACCTATTCAGTTTTAGGATTACAAATGCAATACGGTCTTTCTCTAATACAATACTCTTAACCACATTGTTTGGTTTGATAGTTTATTCATGTCTACTATCCAATGTGAATCTTGTACTTATATGATTACCTTGAATGTGATCTGGAACGCATTCCAACATCTCATTCATACTCTGGCCAGAGATTCTAAATCATATCATAGAGTATTCTCCCTCAAACAGTTTGAAGGTTAGAGATCCCTTGTTGCGCATTCACTTGCCTCCATGGCTAAGTGGCTTAACCCTGACGATGTCGTGGACACCCTGATAGAGTGACTTTGACATAATCAAAGATCAAGTACCTAACCACAAGACAGCTGTGATGCCTCAGGTCAAAGGACTACTTTGCATTATCCCAACCATGAGTTCTCATGTGACATGAATATGAGAACTCCTCGTTGATCGTGTTCAGTGAACTCATTCTCTATTGAGCACCTACATGCTTGTCTTGGTGTCATTCACACCAATGACTCGAGACTAGTCACTCTCCCTAAGAGAAGACATAGCACGTATTGATCTTAACGGACTGTCAATGCCCAATTGGCAATCCTATGATCAGGAACGTTTAGGATGTGTCTACGAAAGAATGGTCTCATGAATCTAACTTCTTTAGATCGCATTCTCCCAATCACATATTCCTTGGACTTATCGTTTAAGCATATAACATTTATATGAGACGGCTCAAACAATAATGTTTGCCCTTAATATTAAATTAGATTAGTTTAACATGTGAAATGTCCATAAAGTATCATCATATGATTGGTTTTAGGGCACATTTCCAACAACCTCCCACTTGCACTAGAGCCAATCAGCTTAGTCATCAGTGATGATACCTCTTCTGTAGTCATTTCATAAATGGCTGAGTAGTAGGCCTAGACAATGGATATCTATATGTTATCCATAGAAGCAACCTTGAGAATAACGACGTCACCATTATACATGATTCTCAATCATGTGGTTCAGTCTCTCATTTGAGTTCGGACCTTGATGAGACCTTGATTCCCTGGCTTGAGCTATCGCCTCATTAGTGTCATACACTTTCTGGTTGGAACCGAATGGAGAGTTCATAAATGAACTTTCCCATCCAAACAACAATGTTGTAAGCTTCTATATGGCAATATATTTTGCATACATGATGGAACACATTAAAGTCATTACTTTTAATGTTTCCACCCAAATATCTCTTTAGTCATAATAAAGAGATATCTCATTATCACTTCATTCATAATGAAGAGATATTCTATAATGGATTAGATTCATAATCTAATACATTTACGCTTCCATTACGTTACTCTAATTCTTCCTCATTCTTGAGGAATCCATCCTTAGTATTTCTTTAAATACCTAAGGATTCACTTGACAGTTGCCATGGTTCTGATCCTGGGCTTGCACTGATATCATCTTGTATCGTTCTAGGTACAACTTATATCAATGTTTTCATACAATATGAAATACATTAATCACCTTTCTGCGTGTGCATAAAGGATTCTATTTACACATTATTTCTTTGGGAGTCAAATGGTACATTCCCTTTGAGAAGAACAACTTCCTAGTCTCACTAGAATTGTCATTCTAATTGAAGTTTATCATCATATGAGAAACTTCCTAGCATCTCTTGTCTATTTTAGGGATTGATATAATCCAATTATATCTTGAAATCTATCATTATAGATTTCCATCCCATGTATATAGACTATGTCTCCCATATACATTCTATCATTATAGAATGTTTAAAGTCATAACTTTAACGATGAAGAATTCCTTTCATTTTCAAAATTAATATATATCATGTATATATATATTCAAATTTAGGAATATTATTAACTCCCACTAATCTTTTGTAAACCTAGTAAACAAAAGATTCATTTACATCTTTATGAGAAATTAAACGATTTGATCCTTTTTCTCATAAGATGCTTATAGCTCCCACTAACTTGCTGATATTCATGATGGATGGATCTCTACAACTTATATGTCTTGTGATTCTTAGTTTTAGACATATATTATCAAGACTATCTTGATAATGGTTTCGGAAACCCATATTATGTCCAAACATTGAATCACCATTTAGTTGTTTCTAGCAATCTTTGAATTAATTGAAACTAAGACTATGTCAAAGACGGTTTCTTCAAAGTCAACCATTTTCTTTGAGTGTAGTCACCTTAAACTACTGATTAGCTATTAAGGTTTCATTATTTCGATTCAAATGGTACTTTACCATTTCCTTGAGTATATGTCATATTTATACACTCAGTGTAGTCATAAGGATTTTCATTCTTATTTCTTTCGAATTAAGAGGTGTAACTCTATGACATAGTCATAAAGTTCAAACCATTCAACTGAGACGATTTATAAATCCTTCTTGACTACCTTGGAGCTTGTGGTGTAGGAACTAGATTGTTATTTTGTTGATCATGTCAAACAAATATTGCTTATTAGCACACAACCCCAAATCTTAACATGTTTAAGATTTGTCTTTCTTTCCAACTACATCTTATGGAGTTATGAAAAAATTTTGGAAGATCTTCTCATTGACAATCATATTGTTTTAGAAGTGTATATATATATATATATATATATATATATATATATATATATCCTATATATGGGTAATAGATAACATCCAACGAACTAAATCTTATTCATGTTCGTTCTTCTCCTAATGGAGAAATTCATATCTTATGATGCTATTTTCCTTGATATCTTTCAAGGAAACTCATCTAAAGTGTTATATTTCCTTGGATCAAATCCAAGGAGGTAAATACTTTAGACGTCTTACTCATCAACTCACATTTCTTGAATTCTTTGAAACCTTTTGCAAAGTATTCGGACTTGTGTTTATTAAAAATAAACTATAGTCCAACCGAGAGTGATCTTCGGTGAATGTCATACAACATGAGTAGTATTATGTTGTGGATAAGAGCCACTAACATCTAAGTGAATTAATCTCAACAACTTTGTGATTCTTTCTTCTTTCCAAAAGAATAAAGATTCGAACATTTCACCTCTATACAATTTTAACAAGAAGGCATTGGATCCGGATCTAACGATCCAAAGCATCCATCTATTACCAACTCGTAATTTATGTTTTAGAGGTGTCACAACTCAGTTGGGATTAGTCACTCCCTTGCAACCTTTTGGGTTTTAAGCATCATCGTATTCTAAACAGTTAAACTACCACATCATCTCTACTATAGAGACAACCAATTAAATTACAATAATCTAATTATTGATTAATAAAGAACAATGTTTTGTTAAACAAAACATTTATCCACCTCTACTATAGTGACGGATTTAAGTTCCTTAAAATTGGAATGTAAAGACAATCTTTAGTATTTTCCAATTTCTTTGGTAGTTCATATGAGGAAGTAAGTACAATCCGCTTTCGCAGAGATCTATATTCGATTCACGTTTGGAATGTGAAGTACTTTCTCTTCTCTCATTAATCTTCTACTTCTTATTAGCACACTTTTACAACAATTGTAAAACATAGTTACTAATACAGAATCATGCATTCAAGTAGAAGAACCAACTGTTATGAACTTTTCAAGAACATTTTACAACACCTTCAAAAGGTGTGTTCTTGGCACTTGCAAGACATTTCTTGCAAATACCCCTTCCAATGTCCATCCTTTCATAAAGAAAGTTTGTTCCCTTGGAGTTATTTTGCCTTCTTCATTTGACTTCCCTTTTGACTACAATAGTCATGGTCCCTAAACTCCCACTATCTCTCTTGAAATTTATTTCAAATGTGTTATACACATCAAACGATTTGGAGAGCGTGCGGTTATTGTTCACTATATAGTTTACAATAAACTTAGTGAACCATTAGGATAGGGACACAAAGGTGAAGTCCTTGCCTAGTTTCCGTCTCGTTAAGTGGTTTAACACTTCAACACTCAATGATTCAAAATCATCATAAGTCCATGTTGATGGACTATTTTTGTCAACCAACCATTATGTTCTAAACATAATTACAAACTTTCAAGAGTTGTTCAAGGCAACTCTCATTTCTTCATACAACAATTTGTAAGTGAAGAATCATGGCACATAAAGTGTCCATGCCTTTGTGCTTACTTCTCAAGTTCCTTGTTCGTGTAACAAAGAGACAAGCACTAAAGTTTGTGTTGATTAAGGGTTGTTCAAAGCAACTCTTATTTCTTCATACAACAATTTGTATTTGAAGAATTATGACATTAAAAGTGTTGTCCTTCTCATGTTAGACTTATCTAACATATTCTTCCAATGATACATTATCAATAGGAAGATTGTGAGGATGAGACTACTTAGTTACATCTACAAGCCATTAAAGACAATCTATGGGATTGTAGAACTAAGTCCGGAAATTAAAGCATTCGGCTTTTCTTTGTCAAGTTTTGGATAGCGTTTGCAAATATATTGGTAAACAAATACATAACGAATATAAATTGATTGATTTTAAGCCATTTGATTCGGGTCTTTAAATCAAATAGCACCACCTACTATTTTTGGCAAATTCCATATCCCTCATCGGAATTCGAGAGTTTTGTTGAACTCTTAGCAGGGTATGGGAGACTCACCATTACCAAGCCCACCTCACGATGATACGATATCGGTTAGCAATAATAATAATGAGAGAGTACGCTTACTCATTTGCATCTCTTGCAAGTACCCATCTTATTTGGCCTCTAGAGAATGTTGCCACACAATGATATGATATTGGCGCCATTGCACTTAGTTAAGTTATTCCCACCATGCTTAGTTCATGAAGGGGTTCAAGAATAGCCTCACAATGATATGATATTAGCCATCCTCGTTGCCTACACTCACCTCATCATATGCGTATAGACTCCTCCTGAGTGTAAGCATGCACTTTGTACTCCCCCATGATAGGGTGAAGCCGGTGTACAAGTCACAAACGATTGGAGCCTACCACGGTGGAAGGCCACGAAGAGATATTCAAAGCATCTCTCGCTTATCAACTTAATATTGATTTGGTTGAGGGTTTTTAGGTCTCATCACATATAAACATACATTTTAATCCAATTAAAACATTTTGGTCCTATTACAACTA
Organism: Pyrus x bretschneideri; assembly: GCF_019419815.1. NCBI lineage: Eukaryota > Viridiplantae > Streptophyta > Magnoliopsida > Rosales > Rosaceae > Pyrus > Pyrus x bretschneideri. The sequence goes on along the minus strand of NW_025999404.1, from coordinate 590,188 downwards.
TTGGTCCATATGATTGATTTAGTAGTATATAATACTCCCACTATGCTTTTAAAACGGTTTTTAAAGTAAGACTATATGGTACTACTAACATAAGATTTGCATTCATTGATGGACTATATAGTTACCTTAGGGCCTTAGGATGACTATGAACCTTTGATTAGATCCAACACGAGCCTTGTGTTGAATCTCGGTCTAGGGATGGTGATTGATTTTAGTTACGCGTTTAATCACATTAAGGCGTGTTGTATTATTGGGCGTTGGACCCAACTACTCCAATTTCATGCATATCGAATAAAACAAGAAAGGAGTACTTCAAAGTAAATAAGAGCTTATGCTCTTTTACAACAATTGATCAAATCAAATTACTTTAAAGTAAAGAAGAGCTTATGCTCTTTTACAACAATTGATCATATCAAATTACAACCAAAATTTAATCTACACATTCCCATGGTTCAAACAAATTTGAAACGGCCTTTCACATAGCTCAATTATAGTAGGCTTAGGTTCATAATCACCTTTTCTTTAATTAATTAACGCTTTAACTAATTAATCTTGAATGCAACATTTTCATTTGGTTTTTGTATCCATAGAATTGATTTAAATGGAGCTAAATAAAATGAAAATCCAATTCTCATTTAAAGAGACAAAACAATTTTGTTCTCTACCTAATTTGGGCCAAAATGCTATGACCTCAACTTTTGGGCCATTTTGCAAAACTTAGACCTTTTGGGGTCACTTTGTAAAAACACAAAAGTTCACTACTTCATGTAATTACAACTAGAACCCAAAAATTTCCACAGAAGCTAAAACTTCATTAAAGGAGCAAAACAATTTGTCCTTTTAGTGATTTTGGACCTTTACGTAAAAACGTAAACTTTTGGGTCAAAGTACAAATACACAAAAGTATCAAAACTTTATGTAATTGCATAAAAGCCCCACAAGGACCCTAATTGAGTAGGGTGGCCGGCCATTGAAGCAAAGTATTAAAAAAAAATTTCAAAGTTTTTGTAAGTGGGGTGTGTGAAATGGAATAAATCATTACACACCTACCCACTAAAATTTCTTTAATTTTTCAAAATAAATATCTAATATATTTAAACATAAGAAATATTTCAAAACAAAAACTTTATGAAATAAATCAAAACTTTGAATCAAAACACCAAACCTTTTGTTCTTGGCAAGAACATATCAAGAACAATGAAGAACATCCATGAAAACCCATAAGAGCTCCATGAACATTCTTCACCCAAAAACAAACCAAAACCACTCAAACTTAAGGGAAATAACATACAACCATACTAGGGTACATAGGGGTTCCAAAAGTCACTTTAAAACACTTTTAACAAGTCAAACAAGAACCCAAAAATCCACCCTTTGGATTTGGCCGAATTTCCCCAAAAACATGGCACCAAATTTTAGCTCCAAAATTCATGCTCATATGAACTACATCTACAACATTTGAGATGGCAAATTTTCTAACAAAATTTACATTCAAAGAAGCAAGAATAAAGCTTGTAACAATTACAACATTCAAATCACAAACTATGAACTACAAAACCCAAAAGGATTCACCAACTACTAGACTTAGGCTCTTGATACCACTTGAAGGAAAATTTGTGAAAAACAAGTTCATTTGAGCAACATCAACAACATGCAATTAACAATTAAAAGGCGGAATCATGTTTATATGCACTCAAAAACAAAACTTAACCCATGAACTTCAAAGCCTAGTAGATAGGTGAACCAAGACTCAACTCAAAAACAAAGTGAGTTGAGAAATTAATACCTTTGTAGATTCCTCTTTGCATAAGCAAAGGCTAATCACCCAAAGAGAGGGCCTTCATTCCTTGCATCTTAGATCCATGGATTTGGATGGATGAAAAGGTTTCTCCAAGTTCCCAAAATTGAGAACCTCTAATGATTCATCACCAAGGCATAATGAAGAAGAAATGAGTGACCTTGGAGGAGTTTGATTGCTAGATGATCCCTCCAAGGTGGCCGAAATTTTAGAGAGAAAGGAGAGCTTGTGTTCTCATCCTTTCCCCAAAAATTACCCCTTGTAAATTTTAGGCTATAAAGTCCTTTATATAGTCCCTTCAAATAAGTGACCTAATGGACCAAAAACCCTATTCTTCTATCATGGCCGGCCTATAGGGTTCATTGGGCTTTCAAGCCCTTTGTTTATTCAAGTTGTCATACAACTTGAGTTAATGGGCTTGACATTCAAATCTCATTGGGCCTTGCGGCCCAAAACTAACCCGAGGTCTTTAACGAACTTATTCGTTTGATTAATTAACATATTAATTAATCCTAGCCTTAGATAAATAATTAAACCATTTAATTATTCTTACTCATCTCCGTTGTTTCTTCAAACTCTACCTTACTCGGTGAACGATCCATTAGGTTCTTTTTAGCGAGGCAGTGGGCGATTAAAAACTCTTTTTAATCGATTGTGAATTGAAACTTACTTTCAATTCTCCCGTTAGTGTTAATACACTTTTAGGGCTTCCACAAACCATGGTTGACGCCTAGCAGCATGTCATGGTTACCCAAGCTAATCAGAAGAGGTGGAGAACCTATTCAGTTTTAGGATTACAAATGCAATACGGTCTTTCTCTAATACAATACTCTTGACCACATTGTTTGGTTTGATAGTTTATTCATGTCTACTATCCAATGTGAATCTTGTACTTATATGATTACCTTGAATGTGATCTGGAACGCATTCCAACATCTCATTCATACTCTGGCCAGAGATTCTAAATCATATCATAGAGTATTCTCCCTCAAACAGTTTGAAGGTTAGAGATCCCTTGTTGCGCATTTACTTGCCTCCATGGCTAAGTGGCTTAACCCCGACGATGCCGTGGACACCTTGATAGAGTGACTTTGACATAATCAAAGATCAAGTACCTAACCACAAGACAGCTGTGATGCCTCAGGTCAAAGGACTACTTTGCATTATCTCAACCATGAGTTCTCATGTGACATGAATATGAGAACTCCTCGTTGATCGTGTTCAGTGAACTCATTCTCTATTGAGCACCTACATGCTTGTCTTGGTGTCATTCACACTAATGACTCGAGACTAGTCACTCTCCCTGAGAGAAGACATAGCACGTATTGATCTTAACGGACTGTCAATGCCCAATTGGCAATCCTATGATCAGGAACGTTTAGGATGTGTCTACGAAAAAATGGTCTCATGAATCTAACTTCTTTAGATCGCATTCTCCCAATCACATATTCCTTGGACTTATCGTTTAAGCATATAACATTTATATGAAACGGCTCAAACAATAATGTTTGCCCTTAATATTAAACTAGATTAGTTTAACATGTGAAATGTCCATAAAGTATCATCATATGATTGGTTTTAGGGCACATTTCCAACAATCGATTCTGGGGAGAGTATGTCCATTTCAATTAATTAAAATAACTTTGTTGGATTTAAGTGTTGAACAAGTAAAAGGAAACAAAGAAGCTGATGAAATAATACTTATACTAGTGAAATGACGGAAATGCCCTTATTTTCTTCTCTGTTTCCTGTTCTTTTTCTTCCTTGACACAGTGAATTTACGTACTTGTCCATGCTGCCCATACGTCGATCATCGTCGACTGCTCCACTTCCACTACATCTCGAATTTTCCTTCCGTTTCCACTTCTTTCTCTCACAAAGCCCGGCTTTTCATTTGCTTCCGGTAGTCCTCCATTTGCTACACGAACTCCAGTTCTCTCTCCCGATTTTGCACGAACCAGAACATATGCTGTCTATCCGTTCCGATTCCAAAAAACCCTAATCCCCTTTTCTGTAAATTGAATTAGTACTAGCTGAACAGAGTTTCTCTGCAACTCCCCTCCCACGGGCTTGAACCTCAACTAGGGAGGGAAGCTCGCTTCTCTTCTTCTCCCCATTTAAACCCCCCCCCCCACCCCCTCTTTCTCTCTTCTTCTTCTTCCTTGCTCTTCGGAAAATCCCACCTTCTGGGTTTAATCCCCATTTCTCTCATCCCAAATGTGTGCATGTCGGATCTCCATCCCAAATCCTGACGCAATAACACTTCAAAGGTAAAGTTGTATTATTATTTTCTCTCTGTGATTTCATGCATGCTTCCATATATATTGAAATTGTCCAGTTTACTAATGGATGTTTCTGTATGATTTTGCATGTCTTCCTTTATAAAAGCTTGAGCAAAATATGCTTATGAAATCGATCTGTAATTTAGCTTTATAGATGTGCCTGCATCTGTACTGCTTATTTGCTACGCATATAAACGTATAGCTTTATATGAGTTTGCCCCTCATTTGCAAATGAGTGTTTTATGCGATGTTTATATATCTAGGCACTGGAATTAGTGTTTTTTGTTTTTATTTTGATCCTAGGGACTCAAAACAGAATTTTTTGTTGTTGTGAATATATATATATATATATATATATATATATATGAACATATAATATCAGCATTTGGAGTGAATCGAGTTCATTTTAAATTTTCTTAAATTTATTGATTATCAGATGACATAGTTAACAGCTTTTGTGATTTTAAAACAATTGAAGGTGAGATTTACATAATTAAATAATCAATTGAAAAATTGAATTGAGATGTTAGTTTTACCTGACTGATTTCTTTGTTGGGTTTATTACTGCTCGATGTTAAAACTCAAAAATGGTTTTTAGGCAAGTGGTGATCGGCCCGCCTGGGTTAGGAAAGACTACTTATTGCAATGGCATGTCTGAGTTCCTCCAGCTCATCGGAAGGTAAAAATTTTACTCTGAATTCCGGGTTTTCAAGTTTTTCCATGACTTCAATTTTGGTTTTTGAATCTGTGTGAAATATTTACAGTGGCAATTTGTTGTTTTGGTGTGCAGGAAAGTCGTTGTGGTAAATTTGGATCATTCCACCAATGCATTGCTGTATCCAATGTCGTATGTTGAGGGTAATATAGTAGGGCTACTGGTCCACCTTCTGTCATTTGCTGTTTTCAACATTTTAAATCCTACTCATTCTGCTTAGTTTTTGTTCGATTTGGGTTTTGCAGTTCAAAGCCGATTTGGGGACTTTGAAATGGTGGATGCCGGGCCAGTTACACTACTTCAGGTACTTCAATTCCAATGCCAAGATTGTGCATTTCTTTTGCGTAATTTTTATCTTCTGCTGATTTCGATTGAATTCCAAGAAATTTTTTATTTGCTTAGTTTAATTTGTAGTTGTCCAATTGTTATGAAGATCTGTGAATGTGTGTGAATTATTGGTTTCTGATTTTTGTTGAACAATATGAAATTGCTTTTTGTTTTAAGTTCTTGATCCAAAGAAAATTGCGTTATTTTGTAATGGCATTGCCATTTGTAGTGGTTGTTCAGATTATTGTGTCAATTTATTTATGCACACCAAGTGTTTTGCTTCTGAAATGAAATTCATATTTTTTTTTGGACACCAAGTGTTTGATGATTTGCTTAAATGAAATTGAATCATAACCATGGAGGATGATATCATAGTGGATCCAGTGGAGTCTCCAGAGATTGTTGATGATCCATTCCAAACTATGTGAGTTTTCAAGGTAAAAATCACTCACCATATCCTTTTCCACTTACTGTGATTTACTTAATTTGACCTATTTTCTTCAATTTGATTCAAATTAATTTTTTAATTTTTTTTTAAAATAATTTGGAAATTCGGCCTTTTATTTTGTGCGTTTTCTCTGTTATTTCATTCTCAGTTGAAAAGTGGGAGTCCCAACTTTTAGCTCAGAGAAAAACTCTTGATTGAATAAAATACTGGTCTGGTTCCTCACATAAGAAAAAAACTTCAATTTTTCTTTCCTCAAAATTTTGGTTTTTGTTATGTTTTTTTTCCCCCAAATTGTAGTTTTTCTTTGTTGCATTTGTCAGCTACCCTCCACAATGAACGACCTGCTAAAGCTAATGTATTTGATTTAAAAAGAGCAAGACTAATTTTGTCATTAGTATCTGCATTTTCACATCAATGTAACGGACTGATGCAGAAGAGTCAATTTAACATCAGCAGATATGAGGGATTCTGATTTTAGTGGTTCAACTTTCAAACATGGAGAAAGCTGTCACATATAAGGCAAACTTTGAGGTAAGAACTTCGCACTTTACAAATAGATACTAAAAAGTGAACGAAGCATAAATAGCTTTAGCTACCTATCCTGCAGTATATGTTTGCATCATGAGATCACCCAAAAGACAAAAACCCACCTTCATTGTCAGTTCATTTCCATACAAGTTATCTCGGATTGTTACAGCATTTAGGCCATGCTTAATATGAAGGACTAGACTACACTTGAAGGATTAAGAAGGGCTATCCATAAGGGGTTGATGTCTAAAGTGTATCCCTAATCTTATCCCCACTAATCCCTTTAAAAATTGTAAGCAGACATTGATATTTATGTTATAAACATTTTTTTATAAGAGCAGATGTAATTTAGATTCTGACATGTGTCAACACGGTGGTAGTATATTATTGAATGACACTAAAGATTAATTATGATGCCGAAAGAAAGTGGCTCATTACTTGCATATAATTTATTTTGTTTGTTCAAGGAAGAGCACAGTAGCATGTGCTTTGGGTGGGAGTTTGTACCACAGGGGAAGCTGTCGTACATTCTTGAAGCAGAACATCATGCAGAGAACATTCGGAGGATTGGTATGTATGTCTTTGCCTCTTTTTAGATTAACTATGGCTTTCGGCTTCACTATGTATTCATGAAACTAATCTCTGCAGTTTTTCAATTCATCTGGGGTATTTGTTATTTGAACGACACTAAAATTATTTATGGGTTATAGGAACCATGGGTGAAGAAAATGGGTCCAAATTCAGAGCTGCGTTCTTCTTCCCTCAAAATAAGAAGAAAACACTTCCTCAGCACCATATTTTGGCACCTCAGGTATATTTATGTTCTAAAGCATTCTACTTCTTTCAGTTTCTTCAGAGCTATTATTTTGCCCATATGTGATTTGTAGAGTGCAGGATTTGATTTCATGTCTTGAGTACTTATGGTTTTGCACAGTGCAAACTTGAGCTTATTGATCCAATTGGCTAGAACAGTATACTCAACCAATTTCATATCCACTTGGCCAAAGGAGAGTATAATACTTGCCACTAAGAAAAATATTTTATATAATAGCAATGTGTTGGTGTGTGGCATGCTCTAATTAGGGATATTTTTGTGTTATAAGAAAGCCATAGAGTCACATTTTTGTTTGTTTGGATTTGGTTAATGTTTCAATCGTAAAAGTGATTACACAATGAAAGCTGAGGACACACAAATGATACATTGAGTTTGGAATTTGTAAGTTACAAGCCCATGGAAAGTAAGCTTTTGTAACTGTCAAATGACATGGTCAAAGAGTTGTCCACCTTTTGTTTACAAGGGTCGTCAATGAACACTGTAGTCTCATTCCGTGGGAGAAATTTCAAAGTAAGATGTTAAATATCTGAAATAAGCCTAATGTGGAAATTTATTTCATTGTTTCGTTTTTTGTATGAAAAACCATTTAGTGTTGAAATTTTCTTATTGCTTTGTTTTGTAAAAGATTTAGGATGGGGATTATTTAGCTTTCATTGATTGGCATCGGTTTTTAAGTTTTGTCTCTGCTTTTGTTTGTAGGATCAACTTGGGAAAGAACAGAATAGAGCAGAGCACAAGCATTATCAATTTATTTGCTAAAGTATTGCAGGCTTACAGCTATCTTCCGATGAGTTTGCACGCCACACCAAGCTTACAATGGGTTTGCACGCCTGTAAAGCTCCATCTTCCTCTTTCCTTCCCTCCATTTTTTTATTATAAGTTTCGTGGTAACATCAATTTGTACATCGATCAAATAGGAGCAGCTATATTTTGAACAACTAGTTATGTATGTAGAGTTGTCAACAACTATTATATACATTTTATGAATGCTTTGTACTTGTTTTGTATAAGTACTTTTTACATGTTTACAACACATTTAGTTCTTCATTCTAACACGTACAACGCTTATAATTAATTTGGCATTCCCGCGGCATCGCGCGGGCTAAATTTCTAGTGAGCACTAAATCACGAGAGAGGCCTCAACTGCCTCCCAACTTGTGTCGTGGCCCATCTCTTGTGGATGTCAAATTTATTTAGAAATACAGATTGGGACATTTCGTTGGTATGTGTATACATATCAATCCCCTTCCGTTGAGAATATCGCAAATAAACTTATGGGTAAATTGCGTTTTACCCCCTCAGATTTGAGGTCGATCTCAATTCTTTAAAACATTTTAATTTCATATATCCGTTAAAAAATTATTAAGTAAACCGCTAAGTGATGACGTGGGAAATATGGTATCTACATTTGTACTGACGTGGTTGCTAAATTTGTGTCATGTGGTTAAAAAAAAAAAAAAAAATTTATGCATTAAAAATATAATAATATTTATCCTATTTAAATTATTAAAAAAATAATAACAATTAAAATAAAATAAAAATAAACCCAGAATGCAAAAACCCATCTTCTCCCTCCCCTCCCAAACCCCTCACCTTCACCAAGCCCAAACCCCTCCACCTCCGATGCTATCCACCGCCACCATGTCCAACCTTCTCTCCCCTTCATCCTCCTCAACTCCCACCTCGACTCCATCCCTGCACGAGCCCGACAGTTGCTTTTTCTGGGTTTATGGGTTCGTGTTCATCTTCTGCTGGTGGTGGCTGCAGTGTGTTAAACTCAGGGATTGCTGAAGCTCAAGGCTTCGTGGTGGCTATAGTGTGTTGTCAAAGGTGAAGGCAGAGAAGATCCAGGGGTTGATAGACGGGGTTGGTGATTGGAGAACGGGTGGCTTGGGTGGGCAAGGGGTGGGTGATGATGGGGGATGGGAGAAGGGGGTGCTCAGGTGGGGAAGATGAAGTGGGTCGGGGAGGTGAAGAGGGAAGAGTGGATCAGAGAAGACATGGGATTTAGTGTGACAACTCATCCTTAGTTCTACGATTTTATAAATTTTAAAAGAATGAATTTATGCCCAATGCCCTAGAGGTGAAGGTTTTGACTTTCTTTGACCATCGTCTAGAGGAATGTATGACTTATTCTTTTGGCGTATTTGTGTAATACTCGTTGTACAAACGCATAGGCGAAAGCCATTCGCAAGTCCGGATTATAACGATATAGTTACGGATGTTTGAATTTGGTTATTTATATTTCAGTTGGTAATTTAATTTAACTCCTTCAAGGAAGAAGCCCAATTAGATTTTAGGCACAAAGGACCAATCACATAAAAGGAAGGAAAGCCTTCAGCCAATTAGAGAGAGAGAAGAAGAAGAAGAAGAAGTATTTCAGTTGGTAATTTAATTTAACTCCTTCAAGGAAGAAGCCCAATTAGATTTTAGGCACAAAGGACCAATCACAGGACCAATCACATAAAAGGAAGGAAAGCCTTCAGCCAATCAGAGAAAGAGAGAGAGAAAGGAGAAAGCTCCTAGCTTCCCTGTCACCCACACCTCCGCGACCTCCCATTTTCCAAGGCTAATTCCAGCTAACTCCGGTGGATATTTTCGATGCCACCACCACCATCTTGAAGATCTCATTCCCCTCTACAAAACTCACCCAAGAACCACCTTGATTAACCACGGTATATGGCGGTTTGAGGCCACGAAAGTCGACAAAAATCAACAGTGCTCCGACCACTCTTTTTAATTTTTCAGCAAATCGGCAAAGTGATGGCCGATGCCACCACTTGGGCTTTGTAGCCCATCATCCTAGGAGCAAATCCTGACCAACCTTGACCTCATTGGACCACCGTAGACGACGAATTGACATTGGGAAGCTTTAGGCATCCATCGGCTTTGTGGGAGAAATTGACCATCTTCCGTCCACTTTTGGACTTTGTGGCAGGTAAGAAGTTGTTCCCCTCTTTGAGATCTTCATTTTTGTGAAATTTGAGAACTTTTAGAAATAGTAGAATTTTCCGGCAAACCGTGGCGGCCGACCACCATGCGCGGCGGCGCGTGTGGCGACACATGGGCCAAGACCCCACCTGTCCTTCCTAGGCTAATTTGGATGCTCTGGTTTCATAATTGGCATCTGTTTAGTGAAATTATGATGTTTTAATGTAGTTTTGTAGTTGACCACCTAGTTGGCCGTCACGGGGTTCTTGCATGAATTGACGATTCGACCGTTGGATCGTCACCAAACCTTAGTACTTGATAGTACGTATTATTTAAGGATATTAGGAATTGACGGATCTTCCCAAATGGGATTTGTAAGTTTGTAAAATAAAATGTCGGCTACCACTTAATTTTGGCAATTGGCGGAAATCAGACCGTTGGATCGTTTTGAAACTTTAGGATGTTATTCGAGAAGCTTAATGTGGACATTTGGAAGTTACGGATTTGGATTTGGAAATCTGAAGTACGGATCTTCCGAAGTGAATTATATAGGGATGTGTTTTATGTAAATTATGTATTCTATCAGTAAGAACTCTAAGACGTGATTTGATAATGGTTACTGGTTATGGTGTGGGAATCTTATCTTTCTTTGTTTCTAGGTATTCGTTAGAGTTAACTATTGATGGTGCATGTGAGCTTTAATGTGTGGATATGATATGGTATCTAGCTTCCAAGCAAAATCTAATAATCTATTGGTGATGCTATTCGGAAGTTTACTTTGAGCTTTCTATCTTCACATTCGATATTCAAACAGTAGCTCAAATACAAGTTATATAGATAGTGGTTACTGGTTATGGTGTCAACTTGTTGAAAATATCTCTAATTCTTATAGAAGGGTCATAACCGTTTAACTGTCTTTCAATTCCATCCTCCCTTTTTCTTCTTTTATTTTTTTTATTTTATGTTTTCGTGATGTTGTGTGGTATAAGAGCCCATGAATCTTATTACACCAACTAATACTACCATCATTGGTGCTTTTCTTTACATATACATGAGGTGTCTCATGTTGTATGTTTCAACTTGCGGCTCTTATTTTTTTTATTAGGCATGTAACGTGTAGGTGTAATTAAAATTTATTTAAGAATTCAAGGTTGAGGAAATGGCGGTATTTCCTCTAAATTATAGCACATGCAAATAAAGTAACTTAAATTAGACGAATAATTAGATGGAATGACTACCAAACTAACATAAAAGCATAATTATATTTCTGAAGGAAAAAAATAATTTATAAAATTAAACTTCACTTAGATGATAATACAAGAGACAAATCGGCAATTTAGTCTCTTATGTGTGTACAAACAAACTTATCACTTTTGCAGATCATGAAAATTTTTGGTAACCATACAACCTCTTGGGTAAGTTCTAAATTCTAATTGCAAGTAAAGACTCCCAAAAAAGAAAAATGTAAAGAAATTGCCACCAACATAATGCATGCTAGAGAAACTGTTTTATGCCTCAAATCAGTGAGTCTATATTGGGACTTTGTAGCACCGAGATCAGTTTTTCATTCGTGTATTCCCTTTTCTAATAGGCTTCGCTTTATAGAACTGTCATATCCTGCACACTAAAGTAATGAAGTAAGCTTTATAATAGAAAGTGGAGATAGTCTTAGTCTGTCTGGGGATTGAAATTCCTCAAATATTTCAGGGTTTCTACTCTCTGAGTTATAGATTATCTTACTATGTCAAGATATTTCTGTTTAAATATTTCCTAGAACATAATCAAAATGGTTAAAGAAACAATTACCGAGTGTTATTGCAACTTGGTTTGCAACCTGGTGGATGGATAAAGTTTATGTTCCGACTTCCAACCTAACTTGGTTTGCAATGCAGAGATCAAGTTGTGGGAAATAATTCAGTTCTTGTAGAAAGGACTTGGCGGTTCTTGAGTCTCTATGCTTTTTTAATCCTTGGAGTTTGCTCTGATTCATTGCTAAAATATTGGGGAAATGAACTAGGTCTTGAGTTGCATGATACCCTGATATTTTTATGAATCTATGCTTGAATAGTGTTTTCTGTTATATGTACATACATACATGCATAAGGGTTCCTCAATGCGTGAAACCATTATGCGTCGTATGTTTTGGTTATATATTTTCTTTGGCGGATTGTTTTGGTTATACATAGCAAACTGATTTTATCCTTCCTTTTAATTGACTTTTAATCTGTTTGAGCCTTTTTTTTATATTTCTGGGGGCTATTAAATATCACCTTTACTCCAATTTATTTTCTGACCTGTGTACATGTCTTCGTGGCAGCCTGTAGGATTGGGAAAAATTGCCACACTTATAAACGCAGGAAAGATTTATTCGTCTGAGTTGATGACAATGAAAACGCTCAAGGTTCAGTAAATTTCTTCTCAGCCTATTGCAGTATTTCCTACGTCAACTTTTGTTCATTCTGGTAATTATTGTTACCATAGGATACAGGGGCAATAGGGAAACAGATTGAAGATGGAGTGCGATTGATGGGACGTGGTGCTGAACAGATCCAATGGCCAATTCATCTGGAGGTATGTGTATTCATCTAGGCATTGTACATGACATGGACTTATGTGTTATGTGGGTACCCCTGTCTTGCTTTACCCCCTTCACTGTTCTAGATTTAAAATTGCTGCCTTCACCTCAAAAATGTTTTTTCTCTTTGGAGCTAGATCATATGATGATATCACCACTGGATGAGAGTGTTTCACGACTTCAATTTTGTTTTCTGGACCAAGGAATGGCGATATCAGTTAACTGTGATATGTACCTTACTGCTAGTCCAATGGTTTGCTGATGTCATAATTTACTTCCTTTTTGTAGTGTGTAGTAAACATTACCTTTGATCTCTGTTAAATTTTATCAATTAAAACCACTGGAAAATATTGATCATGTTCATTAGTGGCAGTTTAGTGATGGCTCGAAATGTTTTCAGCAAGGTACTTATTTCGAATAAACATCTTTGAACAAATATTACATAACTAACTTTAGCATAGAAATCTGAAATTGGTTTATAAATAAATGAACTATTAATCCATTAATATTTACTGGTGGAGATACTTTCCTATGCTAATTATTTTTCACATGGATATGGAGTAAATGCATATAGATCAGACTTCGGGTTTCATTCCTCTTTGTGTTGCATGCAACTCGAAAATGGACTTATGAGAGGTTTACAGGTATCACGTGTCACTGTAAGGGCAAAGGAAGCTGTTGAAGCTGCAGGTGGGTCTGTTGGAAGAGTGTATTACAACAAGTTGGGCTTTCGAGCATTGCTCAAACCTGTTAGTGTATAAGCTATTGAGCTTACATGAATATTAGAAGTAAATAAGTCTTGTGTCTAATTGTGTATTCACTTTGGTAATTAAACCAAGTGTAGAGGTCATTTTGTAAAAAGGTTAACAGGTGTAAAGATCTCCTTGTGTCCATTTTGATGTGTGGCAGAGATCAGTCCCTTTCTATTATGTTTTGTAACCCAACCGTTTTGCACAGTGTGTGCGTGTGAAGAATTCATATATACAGTTTTACTCTCTGTACAAGTTAACAGAGAGAGCACTACCATCTTTATCTTCTTTCCATTTGTTTCTTTTAGTTTGTGAGCTTATCCTTATTTCTACTTCTTGTGAAAGCTAAAAAAACACTGCATATAAGAACTTTATCATGGCCTCAGAGCCTAGTTCGATCATTTGAGATCTGGGCGTAACAATCAATCGAGCTACACTTGAGCTCGTTCCAGATTGAGCGACGTTGCCGGAATTTCGTAAAACCCGATTTCGATTTGTGTCCGCATCATCAAAAGCTCGAAGATGGCTGGATCTGGAAGTTCTGAGGTGAGAACTCCGATCTTCTCCGGTGAGAACTACGAGTTCTGGAGAATCAAGATGGTGACGATATTTAAATCTCATGGGTTATGGAAATTAGTTGAAAAAGGGATTACGATCTCGGAAACAAAGAAGAAGAAGAAGGCTGAAGGAAGCTCAGAGGAAGAAGAAGACGATGAGAAAATGGTCGCAGCATATATGCAGGATGCAAAAGCTCTGGGTATTATCCAGAACGCAGTCTCAGATCAGATATTCCCTAGAATAGCCAATGCAGATTCTGCGAAGATGGCATGGGATCTGTTATATGGTGAGTACCATGGTGGTGATCAGGTAAGATCTGTGAAACTACAAAATCTGAGACGTGAATTTGAGTATGCTAGGATGCGTGATGATGAAACTCTGTCTGGGTATCTTACTAGGCTAAATGAATTGATCAATCAGATGAAAACATTTGGTGAGATTCTGTCTAATGAAAGGCTTGTACAGAAAGTTCTCATTAGTCTCAGTAAACCATATGATCCCATATGTCTAGTTATTGAAAATACCAAGTGCTTAGAAACTGTAGAACTGCAGGAGGTTGTAGCAATTTTGAAGAGTCAAGAACAACGATTTGATTTGCATAGTGTTGATGTCACTGAAAAGGCTTTTGCCTCATTCTCTGTGAGTTCAAAAGGACAAACTAGTGGAAATGCTCAATCTGGTACATTCAAATCCTATAAGCACTTGAATTCGAAGGGAAAGAAATGGGAATCTAGGCCTAAGTTTCAACAGAGGTCATTCACTAATCCTACACAGCACTCAAACTCTTCTGGGTATGTGAAGCAAGATGCAGTTAAACCACAGTGTAGAGTGTGTCTCAAATTCCATTCTGGTGAATGTAGATATAAGGGGAAACCTAAGTGTTATAATTGTGATAAATTTGGTCACTGGGCTAGAGAATGCACTGTAGGGAAGACTGTGCAAAAGGCAAACTCTGCAAATCAGGTGGAAGTATCAGGGAATTTGTTCTATGCAAACAGTGCGATCTCAGAGTCAAATGTAAATGGAAACTGGTATATTGATAGTGGTTGTAGTAACCACATGACAGGGGATGCTAATCTGCTTGTCGACATAAAGACCAATGTTGCTGGACAAGTGCAAATGCCTACTGGTGTGTTAGTGAATGTTGCTGGAATGGGTTCATTGGAAATAGACACTAATAGAGGCAAGAAGTATATCAGGGAGGTTATGCATCTGCCAGGATTAAAGGAAAACTTACTGAGTGTTGGGCAAATGGATGAGCATGGATACTATCTCTTGTTTGGAGGAGGCTTGTGCAGTGTATTTGATGGACCTTCTCTTGATAATCTTGTGATCAAAGTTAAGAAGAAGGAAAACAGATGTTATCCCCTTTCTCTGTGGAAAAACAGCCAACTTGTTCTGAAAGCTAGCACCGATTCAAATCCTACCTGGATTTGGCACAAGAGATTAGGACATCTAAATCTCAGGAGCCTTAAACAACTCAGAGAAAATGAAATGGTACATGGTCTTCCACATCTTGAAAACATTGATGGTGTATGTGAAGGGTGCCAGTTTGGAAAACAACATCGTGACTGGTTTCCAAAAGAGAAAGCTTGGAGAGCAAGCAGTCCTTTAGAGCTTATACACACTGATTTGTGTGGTCCTATGCAAACTGAATCCATTGCTGGGAATAAGTACTTTATGCTTCTCATTGATGACTATACAAGAATGTCATGGGTTTACTTTCTAAGACAAAAATCTGAGGCTCTAACTTGTTTCAAGAAGTTTAGAGCCATGGTAGAATTACAGAGTGGTTTCAAAGTAAAGTGTCTAAGAAGTGACAGAGGAGGTGAGTTTGTATCAAATGAATTCAACCAATTCTTAGAGGCTGAAGGAATACAAAGACAACTGTCTATGGCCTATACTCCACAGCAAAATGGAGTAGTGGAGAGGAAGAATAGAACAGTTGTAGAGATGGCTAAGGCAATGCTTCATGATAAAAGCATGCCATATTTTCTGTGGGCTGAGGCAGTGCATACAGCAGTGTACATTCTAAACAGATCACCTACAAAAGCACTGGATAATCTGACACCATTTGAGGCATACAGTGGCAGAAAACCAGGAATTGGTCATCTAAAAGTATTTGGATCAATCTGCTATGTGCATATACCATCTGAAATGAGACAGAAACTAGATGCTAAGAGTGTCAAATGTGTGTTCGTTGGATATGCTACATGTGAGAAGGGATACAGAGTGTTTGATCCATGCACTAAGAAATTAATTCTTTCAAGAGATGTAATTTTTGAGGAAACAATGACCTGGAATTGGAAGGAACATTCAGAGAACTCTGTTGCTGTGACCCACATTCAGAATTCACATGGATTGGGTGAGATTCAAGGCTGTGCCTCCAGTTCCTCTACATTTTCTCATAGTGAAGAACAAGAAAGCAGCATTCAAGAAACTGTTGAGACTCCTCAGTCTTATGATCATACTCCAGTGAAATGGAAAAGCATAAATGAGATTATGGCACAGTGCAATGTGTGTATTGTGGAACCTGAAAAATTCGAAGAAGCTGCTCAAGATCAAGCTTGGATAAAAGCTATGGAAGAAGAACTGACTATGATTGAGAAGAATAGAACTTGGGAATTGGTGGATAGACCAAGTGATAAACATGTTATTGGGGTGAAATGGGTATTCAAAACCAAGTTGAACTTGGATGGATCAGTACAAAAGAACAAGGCACGACTAGTTGCAAAGGGGTATGTGCAGAAACCAGGAATTGATTACAATGAGACTTTTGCTCCGGTTGCTAGACTAGATACAATCCGGACTTTGATAGCTCTTGCTGCACAGAAAAGTTGGAAACTATATCAACTCGATGTTAAATCTGCATTTCTGAATGGACAACTGCAGGAAGAAGTCTATGTTGACCAACCCGAAGGATTTGTGATTAATGGCAAAGAAGATAAAGTCTACAGATTGTATAAGGCTTTGTATGGATTGAAGCAGGCACCTAGAGCCTGGTATGGAGAGATTGATAGTTATTTCACTCAGTGTGGATTCATAAAGAGCTTGAGTGAAGCAACTCTTTATACTAAGACAAGGGGAGATAAGGATATCCTAATTGTTTCTATCTATGTTGATGACATAGTATACACTGGAAATAACCAGGAGATGCTGAATGAGTTCAAAGAAGACATGAAAGATAAATATGAGATGACAGATCTCGGGTTGCTTCATCATTTCTTGGGGATGGGGGTTATACAAACAGATACTAGCATTTTTATCCATCAAAGGAAGTATGCTTCTTCCTTATTGGATAAATTTGGTCTGAAGGAGTGTAAACCTGTTCCCATACCTCTCATTGCTTCTGAGAAATTAAGTAAAGATGATGGAAGTGGTGCAGCAAATGAGGAGCAGTATAGGAAGATTGTAGGAAGTCTGTTGTACCTCACTGCCACAAGGCCGGATATAATGTATGCAGCTAGTTTATTAGCTAGATATATGCATTGTCCTACCAATAAACACTATGGAACAGCTAAGAGAGTGCTCAGATATGTTAGGGGCACATTGGACTATGGTTTGAAGTATGAAAAAGGCAAGAAGGCAGTCTTAATTGGTTTTTGCGATAGTGACTGGGGAGGATCTCTTGAAGACAGCAAAAGCACCTCAGGCTATGCATTTTCTTTTGGAAGTGGAGTGTTCTCATGGGCCTCTGTGAAACAACACTGTGTTGCTCTTTCTACTGCAGAAGCCGAGTATATCAGTGCTTCTGAAGCCACAGCTCAGGCCATATGGCTCAGATTTGTTCTGGAAGATTTTGGAGAGTTACAAGTTGATGCAACCCCTCTGCAGTGTGATAACACATCTGCAATCTCAATATCCAAGAACCCTGTGTTTCACCAGAAGACAAAACACATTGACAGGAGATATCACTTCATCAAGGATGCCTTGCAGCAAGGGATAATTGACTTGGTTTACTGTCCTACCAAAGAACAAGTGGCAGACATTTTCACCAAGGCATTACCAAAGGACAGATTCAACTATCTCAGGGACAAACTTGGAGTTATAACAGCTCAAAGCTTAAAGGGGAGTGTTAGTGTATAAGCTATTGAGCTTACATGAATATTAGAAGTAAATAAGTCTTGTGTCTAATTGTGTATTCACTTTGGTAATTAAACCAAGTGTAGAGGTCATTTTGTAAAAAGGTTAACAGGTGTAAAGATCTCCTTGTGTCCATTTTGATGTGTGGCAGAGATCAGTCCCTTTCTATTATGTTTTGTAACCCAACCGTTTTGCACAGTGTGTGCGTGTGAAGAATTCATATATACAGTTTTACTCTCTGTACAAGTTAACAGAGAGAGCACTACCATCTTTATCTTCTTTCCATTTGTTTCTTTTAGTTTGTGAGCTTATCCTTATTTCTACTTCTTGTGAAAGCTAAAAAAACACTGCATATAAGAACTTTATCAAAACCCGAGTGGTTTGAAAAGAAAGGCTGGTTATTGCCGAAAGCAGCTAGACCTCCCCCGAAACAGAAGGATAAAGTCGATGGCTCTGGCCGCTTGCCAGCCCCAACGAAACCTATTCCTTTTTTAACTGAAGACAAAGAGCTAGCCTCGGCCTCTACTTGACCAAAGGAGCAAAATTAGTTTGTTCTTTTTTGGATATTTGTACTTTTAGATCCAGTTCCTTCTTCAGGTGCTTTGCATAATTGTTCTACTTCATAAGAAACAGTGAGTTCCAAGGAAAATGATCTGTTCGGATAAATTGAATGAGGAAAGGTTTTCGTGTCAGTGTTGCTTTTGATCGGCACTTTGTGATATTGTCTTATGAGCTAATTGTTCTACACTTCTTACTGGGTGTCGCTTGCTAGTATGCGCCTTTGAATTGTTGTTGCAATATGATGCCCATATGTAATTTATCGGGTTAATTATACTAACACCTCTTGAGGTTTGTTGTTTTTTCACAAAAATCCCTCAGGTTTGAAACATTACACTAATCCCTGGCGTTTCAATTCACTTTCACATTCACCCCTTAAGGATGAAAAATGAAATTACCTATCTTTAGGAGGATTTCGATCTTTGGAGAAATGGCTGTCAGCCAGGTCACCCTATCTTTTGTCTTGGTTGAAATGATTCCTCACTTAAAAATAATAAAATTTAAAAAACTTACAAATGTTGTGGCCTATATTTAACTGACAGGGGAAGGGGTTGGCAGCACAAAGAGAGAATAGAGAGAGAGAGAGAGATGTGTTTGTAGGGTTGTGTAGAGGATGTTGTTAGTCCTCCTGTGCCTTTATTTATAGTAATAAGAGGGAGAAGAAATCCTTCTCCTCCAAGGAATACAAGTACTAATAGGGAAGAATAACTAGAATCAAATCTAATCTAGAATTTACACAGTCACACTTAAACAAGAAGTTTATAACACTCCCCCTTGAGTGTGTAAATACTCAAGTAGATTCAGTATCATGTAGAGGTTGAGGAAGTCGACTCGTTGGCACTGATTCTGGGAACATGCCATTCTCAATAAGGTAGGAACTTGCATAAGGAACTAAGTCTCACAAAAAAACCCTATGGCTATGGTAAAAACCCGAGTAAGGACAAAACTCATAGTCCAAGGAAAAATGCGTGATTAATGCAAAGTCAAATGAAACATTTACAGGACGTCATCAGGGATATGATCAACCCAAGGTGGGTGCCTCGTCAAAACCTCATTAGGTAGCAAAAATCTAGTGGGAAAAATGATCCTAATCGTAGGGGGAAAAAGTACATTAAGATCAAACAAGTATACGTCAGGATACTCCCCTTGAGTTTGACATAATTTCAAAAAGAACTAGCAAAGTTACAACTCATAAAGTTTACATATATCAATTCCTTGAACAAACTTCTGAAACGTCGCCTTCGGTAGTGATTTAGTGAAGAGGTCGGCTAGATTGTCTTGTGAACGGATTTGCATGACTTCAATCTTCTGATGCTCTTGTTGTTGATGTGAGAAGAAGAACTTCTGCGCAAAGTGCTTAGTGTTGTCTCTTTTGATGTAACCCTTCTTGAGTTGTTCGATGCATGCTGCATTGTCTTCATAGATCATCATTGGGACATCAATGACGGGGTAAAGATCGCAGAAGCTTTGAATATGGCCCACAATTGCTCTCAACCAAAAGCATTCTAAAGTTGCTTCGTGTAAGGCGAGAATTTCAGCACGGTTAGACAAAATGGTAACTAAGGTCTATTTAGTTGACCTCCAAGAGATTGTGGTGCCTCCAACTATAAAGACATAACTCGTTTGAAAGCGCGTCTTGTGCGGATTAGGTATGTATCATGCGTCAGCATAGCCAAGAAGGCGAGAATAGACTCGAGATAAGGGGGTGCAGCATCACTTGAGGATCTGTAGGGATAGAGCAAGCCCAAATCTGTAGTACCCTTAAGGTAACGGAAGATGTGTTTAACACCAATCCAGTGTCTGCGTGTTGGTGCATTAATGTATCTTGCTAAAAGATTAACAGCGAAGAAGATGTCGGGTCTAATGCATTGAGCTAAGTACAATCAAGCACCTATCACACTCAGATAAGGAACTTCAGGTTCCAAAATCTCTTCATCATCTTTCTTCGGACGGAAGGGATCTCGTTTTGCATCTAGCAATTGAATGACCATATGAGTACTCAAAGGCTTCGCTTTATCCTTGTTAAAGCATCGCAACATCTTCTGGGTGTAGTTCGTTTGATGTACTAAGATTCCATCTGAACGATGCTCTATCTCAAGACCTTGACAGTATCAAGTCTTTTCTAAATCTTTTGTCTTAAATTCCGACTTCAGGTGTGCGGTAATTTTTGCGAGCTCTTCAAGAGTTCCGGTGAGGTTCATGTTGTCGACATAAACTGCAACTATTGCAAAACCAGAATGTGACTTCTTAATGAACACACAAGGGCATAGTTTGTTGTTCACATATCCCTGACTAGTCAAATACTCACTCAGATGGTTATACCACATTCTTCCAAATTGCTTCAAACTGTAAAGTGAACGCCTCAATCAAATTAAGAGCATATTCCAGGGGTTTGGAAATATTTGATCCAGTCAATGTAAGTTTTTCCGGAACTTTTATATAAATTTCCGTATCAAGATCCCTATACGCAGTTACAACATCCATCAACTACATACTCAATTTTTCGGAAACTACCAAACTAATAAGGTAGCAAAAAGTAATCACATCCATAATGGATGATTAAGTTTTGTCATAGTCAATCCTGAGATGTTGTGAGAAGCCTTGCACAACAAGACAAGCTTTGTAACGCATAATTTGTTTTTCTCATTACGCTTTTGAACGAAAACCCATTTGTAGCCAACATGTTTCACATGTGGAGGAGTAGGAGCTACAGGTTCAAACACCTTACGTTTCGCAAGTGAATCGAGTTCAACTTAGATTGCTTGTTTTCAATTTAACCAATCGGTTCTACGTCGACATTCATCAACGGAACGGGGTTCAATGCCATCGTTCAACATGATCTCAGTAGCTATTGCATATGCTAATGCATTGTCGACGATCATCTCATTTCTACACCAAACGTCATCCAAGCTAGCATAATGGATTTAAATCTCACGATTCTCAGGAGGTGGATTTGTCTTTTCAAGGACACTTCCGTAATCTCAAATTTCCTCATGAGTTAGATAGAATGAGTAGGCGATGGTCGGATTCACGGTAGGCTCTTTAGGTGCCTGTGTTGTGGGTTTCCTCTTCCGGGGATGTGAATATTTTGAACCAAGAGGTCTGCCACGCTTTTGTGTAGGGGCAGAGGATTGGCTAGCCGCTAATGTATGTGGATCGACCAAAGTGGCGTCTCAGGCCTCCAAGAGGGAAGTTCGTCATACATTTGGTACATTTATCTTTGTAGGCACATTCGCAACTGGAATATGTGATCTTGTCACTCGCGCTAGATCGGTGAAAACATCTGGCATGCTCTGAGCTATGCTCTGAAGATCTAATCGAAGGAGAATCAAATCCAACATAGATTCTCATCCTTCACTGAGGCCCCATTTTTGTACGTAAAGGCGGCGAAATCGGCACATAGACCGCACAACCAAAAACATGCAAATGCGATATGTCGGGTTTGTATTTGATAACCAACTAAAGGGTGCTATATGGTTGGGTCGCAACAGGCCTCAGGCGGACTAACATGGCTGCGCGCAATATTGTATGGCCCCAAGTAGCGATCGGGAGCTTGGTACTTATGACCAACGATCGAGTAATCATTTGCAAGCGCTTAATAAATGCCTCTACCAGACCATTATGGGTATGAACTTGGGGTACTAGATGTTTAACTTCAACCCTAACCGGCATGTAATAGTCATCAAAAGTTTTAGATGTGAATTCTCTAGCATTATCCAATCGAATAGATTTGATCAGATAATCAGGATGGTGAGCCTTGAGCTTGATAACCTGAGCCAACAGTTTGGAGAATGCAGTGTTCCTTGTGGACAACAAGCACACGTGTGACCAACGTATGAAAGCATTAACCAAAACCATAAAATATTTAAATGGTCCGCAAGAAGGGTGAATCGGTCCACAAATGCCCCCCCTGAATCTTTTGTAGAAAAATAAGAGGATTCGAATGAATCTTGTCATAAGAAGGCTTAATAATAAGATTTCCCATGAAGCAAGTTTGACATGCGATTCCTCGAATCGAACCTAAACTTCAGGTTAGTGGATGCCGATGTGATGATTTGAGGATACGGCGCATTGCTCTTCATCTAGGGTGTCTCAAATGATCATGCCAAAGTGTAATTTCATACGCGATCCCAGAGGTAGGGCTGTCCACATAGTGGCTTTCTATAAGGCGTATGGTTATAGTATACAGACCACTCGAGATACGCTCCATCTTTTCTGGAATATGCTTTTGGCCATGTTCGTGGGAAGTTATGCATAGAAATTCAACTCCATTTTCTACATAGGGTTCAGTGTGGTAATTATTATCACTAATGTCCTTGAAACTCAACAACGTTGTTTCAGAACGCGGAGAATAGAGTGCCTCATCAATGGTCAAAATTGTACCATTGGTCAACATTATACGTGTCTTACCTTTTCATTCAATCGGGTTGGATGGGCCTGAGAGGGTTGTCAGAGGTGCATTCTTAGGTATGAAGTTAGTGAAATAAATATGTTCACGCAAAACAGTGTGCATGGTTGCACTATCTGCTAGATAACTAACTTTCCCATTAGTCATACCTAGAATAAAAATTAATTTGAATCGGTCACATGCATAAAAGTTCTAAAAACAAATATCCATTCAAAATAATTTAAGTATTCAAGGATGGTAATTAATAAAAACTTAATATCTAAAAAATAAATCACCAACAAATAATCCAAACAAAAAAAGAAAATTGTTCAAAAAATTAAACAAAAAACAAATGAGGGTCCACTAGGTGGAATTCAGCCCCATTGTCTAAATTTCAACTAGAAGAATAGTTTATGTCTAAGATTCTAATCTTGCATAGGGGTAATAGCCTCTTAAAAGTCAAAAACCTCCATCTTGATTCAAACTTGTTATGACGAGAATGATATTCAGCTACAACTTTCTGGGGAGCTCGGCAAACACGGGACTAATGGTCCTTTGAATCACAATGATAACACATGTCTGCATCTATGGTTTCAGGTGCTTTGCCCTTATTCTTGAAGTTTGGGGCCTTGGGAGCAAGGTTAGGGTGCTTCTGGGCTCGGTTTCCTCCCTTAGATGGGCCTTGGCTCTATTGACCTTGACGGGGTGGCTTCTGGCCACCTCTACCACGCCTATTTTGGCGTTTGTTTGTGTTATAGTGTGCTTTAGGCACAACAGTCACCCTAATAGGTCGAGCTTGATGCTTTTTCATCAACAGCTGATCCTACTTTTCAGCGAAAAGTAAAACAAAGATCAAATCCGAAAACTTAGTGAACTTATGAGCCCTATATTTTTGTTGCATGACAATATTAATAGTAGAGAAGGTCGAATATGTGATCTTCTTCGATCAAGGTCTCGTTACAAAACTTGAGAAATGATCGAATTCGACAAACTTCAGAATTATATTCATTCACAGACTTAAAGTCTTGGAAGCACAAATGATGTCAGTCATGTCTTGCCTCAGGCAAAAAAAATGTCCTTTTGGTGATCAAAGCGATCAGCTAAAGCGACCCAGAGTGCTCGTGGATCTTCCTCAGTAAGGTACTTGATTTGCAGTGCGTCATGAATATGTCTTCGGATGAAGATCACAGCAGTGGCTTTCTGAGCTTCGCCAACTAGATTGTTCGTCTCATCTTCAATGGCGGGACGTAAATTCATTGCAGTGAGGTGGAGCTTCACATCTTGGACCCACTTAAGGTAGTTTCTTTCAAAGACCTCCAAAGCAGTAAAGTCGAGTTTGTTCAAATTCGACATGTTCCTACCACAAAATAAATGGACAAGATGCGATTAGTGTAATGGAGAAAAAAATCCATTCACATAGGAGTAGAACATTCAGGTTCTAATACACATGTATTGGTTTAAATTCGCATGAAAAAACTTCAAGTTTTCATGGATGATGTTTTTAAGAAAAACTTCAGGTTTTCAAACAAGGCATGTTTCGAGAAACTTTAGGTTTCAAAATAATTATGAACTTCACGTTCATATGTTTTTGCAGACAAACACAAATATATATACAGAAATATGCAACAAGAAAATATGCAAATAGAACTTCATGTCTATAATTATAGTGAAATTAATTATTTGGCCTTTAGGCCAAATTTAAAGTGTGGGTGAAAAATTATAAAACCCAAAAGTGCCTAAAAAAATAGGCAATTAAACCTCGGGGCCCAAACATTTGGACCAAAGCCCACAGGTGGGCTGAGTGAACTGGTGCCGTGTAGTTCAGGCCCGAAACTGGGCTAGGGTAAGCACAGGCCTAAAATGCAGGCAGGCCCAGCATCACAGAAAACGGGATGTAGGTGCAAGCCCAAAAACAGAGGCCCAAACATGCTCTAATTTGGTGCTTCGTGGACACATATACCCAAGGGGATGCAATCCTGTGTGTTGCAGTACATGGAAGTCGTAATAGCCACAGGGGCTGTGATCCTCTGTGGTGTGAGACACGGGAACACCATGGCCAAAGAGGGCCAGTGTTGGGTTGAGAAGAGCTCCAAAGCCCAAAGGGTTGGTGTTCACCGAGAACGGGCCAAGCCCAAATGGGCTTAGGGTTTGAACCAAACACCCCAACGTTAGCTAGGTGACCTCGTCGGAGAAGGAGACTGGCGCCACCGCTTTAGGAAGTCGTGTCATGGTGCAACAATCATGACAAAAAAATCGTGGATTTGACGACGACCCATAAAGGTAAACGGAGAGTAGAGACTCTCAACGTGTTTAGAAAACCTAGAAAAATTAACTCGGAATTTCGATGAAAAACCAATGAGATTTGAACGAATCTCTATCAAAACCCATCGGGGGACGATTTTCAAGTTGTCGGGACGAGGACCAAAGGTCAAGATTAGGCTGCAGGCCCACCTGTGAGGGAGAAGACATTATGGAAGACAATGGGTTTTTTTGGGTTTCAGACCAGGAGCCTATGGCTTTGGCTTCGTGGTCTCACGGCTTGGCTTAGCGACGCAGGCTACAGGCCTGGGGCTAGTGGCTTGACGGCTTGGTGGCTCACCAGCCATGGCTCACATGGTGAAGAAGTTTAGAACGAAACCCTGATCCATATTTGAATAATTTTATTTTCAATTTCAGATTAATTCAATGCATATTCATATAAATAATTTAATGCATGGACATATATTTGATGCAATTCATGGCAATATCAAATTCACATAATTCAACAATTATAGGTATAATGCATACACAATTTATGTAGAATCTAAAATTCGCAAAAATGTAAAGTTGGGTCATGCATTATGGTGAATGTTCATGCTATTAGGGCTGCAAAAATATCGAGATAAAAACCATTGTTTTGGAAGAACCTGATTGCGTGATGATATTGTGAACTGGTTTGAAGCAGAAAGCTTCCACGTCAGCCTAAGCACAGCAGTAGAAGCGTACTAATAACGTGTTGTGGCCTATATTTAACTAACATGGGAAGGGGGCCGGCGGCACAAAGAGAGAATAGAGAATGAGATGTGTTTGTAGGGTTGTGTAGATGATGTTATTATTCACCCTACTCAGTGCCTTTATTTATATTAATAAGAGGGAGAAGAAATCCTTCTCCTCCAAGGAATACAAGTCCTAATAGGGAAGAATAACTAGAATCAAATCTAATCTAGGATTTACACAGTCACACTTATACAAGAAGTTTATAACAACAAAAAGTAAATTCGAGAAAAATAAATAAATAAAAGAGCTAACTATGTTTTATATTTTTTTTTCTCGACCTTCAAATTTTAATTTTTTTGTCAAAGAGATAGATAATATTAAATTCGAATTGAAAGGTTTACATCCTCAGCTAAAGTTTAAACAAAAAAAGAGGACCAATACAACCCTAATCAAATGAGCCTCTCTTTTTAAGAACAAATGCCGCCACAGAGTTTGCCGCTCTATTTCCTTTTCTCGGCGAGAACACAAACTCCACGAATCGAACGCTTTCACTCAATATCCAAATATCATGAGCTAAACCTTATGCACTAGTGTCAAGTTTCATCTCCTAATTCAGCACGCGAATCATCTCATGTGCATCAGACTCAATGATTAAGTCTTGCATTTATTCCCAACAAGTTTGTGACAATTTTCAAAATAAAGTATGGTATTTTAATTTTCTCACATTATATTATAAAATTTTAAGATTATACTATTCATCCAAGTATTCAACAAGTCTTTCACAATTTATTGAAAAAATAAAATACAAAATAAAATTTATCTATTTTCTGTTTAAGTGAGAATTGCAACCTAAGCGGGTCTAAGCAGACTAGTTAGACGCCTAGATAGGTCTAGGCGTAATATTTTAATTTTTCAAATACCTAGTGATTAATTGATGCGATGGTCAGCCACGTAGCGCTTAAACAGAGCTTATGCCACACTAGGCCGGAATTTTTAAAATAGTGCTTGAAAACAAAATACCCCAAATTTACCCCAAATAGAATTCAAAAAAAAAAAAAAAAAAAAGAAAAAAAGAAAAAAGAAAACAGAAAAAAAAGCAAATATTGAAGTGCTTGGTAATTTGGTCCCAATTTCATGTGCATTTCAAAATCCGGAGCTATATATACCCTCTCACATTTCTAGCTCACCCTACTTCTGCTCAATTTCCACCATCTCTGACAGCCTTGAAGAAACACAGCGACATCCAAGCCTTCGTCTTCGGCTTGATCTTCTTCCCGTCGCCGCCGTCTTCGATCGTCTTCGTTCGTCTTCGTTCGTCTTCGTCTTCCCCTTCAAGGTAATTTCAACTTTATTTTTTCAATTTCTGCGTTTGAATTTCTAATTTTTATTTTTGTTTTTGTAAAATTGAGTTTGATTTGTAATAAATGAGTAGATTAAAGTTGATATGTACCTGATCTTGAAAATTTGTTGCCGATTCTGGTGTTTATGTGATTGTTGGAGTTAGATCTTGAATGATCTTACTGATCCGTAATTTCTTTGACTGATCGATCTGTTGAATTGAGATTTTGGAATTTTCTTTGTGTTGGGGTTGTTTGGTTGTCTGATCTCGCCCTTATCTGTTAGGATCTAATGTTGGTGATCTGATTTTTTTAGATCTGCATAGTTTTGTATAAAAAATTAGATAATTATTAGAACTTTGATATGATTGGAAGTCCTTATGTTACTTGTTTAGCAAAAGGATTTGAACTATGATTGTTGAGATTTAAGTCGATGCAAGATTTTTGAAATTGACTGAAAGAAATAAAAAAAGGAAGTTAAATAACGGGATGCATGGACAAATTGATATCGAAAATTATTTGTGTTGTTTTGATATTTATAGGAATTAAATTACTTGTACATTTATCTGATTAGTGAACTAGTGTGGGATGTTGTATTGATTATGTATTTCCATTTGATTCAGGTTTGTTAAAGATGGCTTTGAACTATGATTATTAGAACTTTGACAAAAAAATTAGATAATTATTAGAACTTTGATATGATTGGAAGTCCTTGTGTTACTTGTTTAGCAAAAGGATTTGAACTATGATTGTTGAGATTTAAGTCGATGCAAGATTTTGAAATTGACTGAAAGAAATAAAAAAAGGAAGTTAAATAACGTAATGCATGGACAAATTGATATTGAAAATTATTTGTGTTTTTTTGATATTTATAGGAACTAAATTACTTGTACATTTATCTGATTAGTGAACTAGTGTGGGATGTTGTATTGATTATGTATTTCCATTTGATTCAGGTTTGTTAAAGATGGCCGATGGTGAGGACATTCAACCCCTCGTTTGCGACAATGGAACTGGAATGGTGAAGGTACTGCATCATTTCCTTGCCCCTTTTGAATTTAAGTTAAATCAAAATTTTAATTATACTTGTACCTGAAATGAAGTCTTAGTTATACCATTTTGTGTATTATTATGCATGTAGGCTGGATTTGCTGGTGATGATGCTCCCAGGGCTGTGTTTCCTAGTATTGTTGGTCGCCCACGACACACAGGTGTCATGGTTGGTATGGGTCAGAAGGATGCCTATGTAGGTGATGAAGCACAGTCGAAAAGAGGTATCCTTACCTTGAAGTATCCCATTGAGCACGGTATAGTGAGCAACTGGGATGACATGGAGAAGATCTGGCATCATACTTTCTACAATGAACTTCGTGTTGCTCCTGAAGAGCACCCAGTTCTGCTCACAGAGGCTCCTCTCAATCCTAAGGCCAACAGAGAAAAGATGACCCAAATTATGTTTGAGACCTTCAATGTGCCTGCCATGTATGTTGCCATCCAGGCTGTTCTCTCACTTTATGCCAGTGGTCGTACAACAGGTTCGAATCAATGATTTTCTGAGCATGATTCTTAATATATTTTCCAATTATTCTGGCATTTACGGAGTTCCTCCTTGTACAGGTATTGTGCTGGACTCAGGTGATGGTGTGAGTCACACTGTCCCAATCTACGAAGGTTATGCCCTCCCTCATGCCATCCTTCGTCTGGACCTTGCTGGTCGTGACCTCACAGATGCTTTGATGAAGATTCTCACTGAAAGAGGGTACATGTTCACCACTACTGCTGAACGGGAAATTGTCCGTGATATGAAGGAGAAGCTTGCATATGTTGCCCTTGATTATGAGCAAGAACTTGAGACTGCCAAGAGCAGCTCGTCAGTTGAGAAGAACTATGAGCTTCCTGATGGCCAAGTCATCACAATTGGAGCTGAGAGATTCCGGTGCCCAGAAGTGCTCTTCCAACCATCCCTCATTGGAATGGAAGCTGCTGGCATTCATGAGACTACCTACAACTCTATCATGAAGTGTGATGTGGATATCAGAAAAGACCTATATGGAAACATCGTGCTCAGTGGTGGGTCAACTATGTTCCCTGGTATTGCAGACCGTATGAGCAGGGAGATCACCGCTCTTGCTCCAAGCAGCATGAAGATCAAGGTTGTGGCTCCACCGGAGAGAAAGTACAGTGTCTGGATTGGAGGGTCCATCCTTGCATCCCTCAGTACCTTCCAACAGGTGATGATCGTAAACTTATCTCTAAACCTTGTCAATGATATTTTGAATTCGTATGGTATGTACGTTTTCTTTTTGCTTGAGACTGATAAGATTCTTTTCCTTTTCAATGAATTAGATGTGGATTTCCAAGGGTGAGTACGACGAGTCAGGTCCATCCATTGTCCACAGGAAGTGCTTCTGAGTTCTCCAAATGGTTTTGATGGTGAGCTATTTTTCAATTTAGTTGGATTTTTGTGTCATGTGTCATGAAGTCAGTTTGGTTGGCAACGATGTGTTGAGGTGGGGTCACTCGAGGACGGGGTAGATTCAGATGTTGACTTCTCATCCACGCGAGAGATTTTGCTTGCAATGGCAAATGGTTCTATGTATATGTGGTGGGCAGAAAATCAGTCCAAAACCATCCTCGCCTTGCCTAATCATCGGTTCAACCATCTATTTCGGTAGGATGTTTGTAGCAGGAGAGTGATTGGGATGCTTTTCTTCGTCTTCCTTTTATTTCACTTTTGTTCTATATTTGACGGTCTTTTTTCATCCGGGAACATTAATATTAATAGTTTTTATTGTATCTGAAAGTTTATTGTAGCGTCAGTTTGTGGTCGAAAACTGGTATGCAAATTTATATTTAAATACTGGCTTGAAAGCTTGAGAGGAATCTGTTTTTCTCGTGTGCTTGCATTTGTTATTTCTTTGAAGGTTTGTCTTGTTGGCTTTTTGTTAGTTTGTCAGGGAATCGTAGGCCTCAAATGTTTTATATGGCATGGCATTTGCCAATTGTATGCGAGGCCTGCCACTTCCTCTTTATTTTCGATATACGGTCTTTAATAATGTTGTATTTTAGAAAGAAACGCTTCGAACTCGAGGCGTCATAATAAAGGCTGGTTTGGTATTGCTGTGCTTTGAAAAAAAGCTGCTTCTGCTGTGCTGTGAGAATAAGCAGCTGTGAAATAAAGCAGCAGAGTGTTTGGTAAACTTTTTTGTAAAAGTGCTTTTGAAAAAAAAAAACAGTATTAGAGTGTTTGGTAAACTTTTATGTAAAACAGATGTGAAAAAAAGCCAGTTTTTCAAAGCTAGGTTTTGCAGCTTCTTGTTTTTGGCTTTTTTTCATCCAAAACTGTGAAAAAAAGCTGAAGCTGAGTGTTTACCAAACACAAAAACAGCTCCCAGCTTTTTTTGATAGCAGCTTTTTTCAGAATCACCTCAGTACCAAACCAGGTCTAAGTCTGATGCGTCGTATTCTTTTATTTTCCTCGCTACAATTGGATGTCTCCAAGGGTTTGATTAGTCTGATTTTTTTTTTTTTTGTAACGAATAATGTTATGTTATTGAAATAAAGGTACGAGCGAGCTCCACAAAGGTATCCCTCATTTGAATGGGAGTATTAAAAGGCTTAATCCTTGATCAACCAGAATCAAGACAATTGGTACTAACATAACTCATTTCGGATTCAATGACGGTATGCCATTTCCTTGAGTCAGTGTCATACATAGGCTGAGGGTAGTCACAATTGTCATCTCTTTAATTTGCCTATATTAAGGAGTTGTAACTGGAGTCTTAAGAATTTGTGAGAACCATTTGAATCAAGTAATGGAAATGATTCAAATGGTTCTTGATTGTTTACATGAAGTTTTCTATATATCTATCTCCATCCAATCAAACGCGGGGCCCTCAACAACCAATGGAGCTCGCCTTCTACGGGACTGGGCCCATCTCCTTCAGCTGGCGTTAGGAGGACCCGCAAAAAAGTATCTAATTAGATTTCGTTCTTCTCCCTCGGAGAATTACCATGTTCATATGATGTCACTTGCCCTTGTTACTTTCAACGTAACTCTTTTAAAGTATTCTTGTTCAATGATCAAATTTAAGGAGACTTGCACACTTTTGAGGCTTTATTCATCTACTTGTACTCTTGAATTCTTTGTAAAGTTTTGCAAATGATTCAGAATCAGATTTGTTAGTTGTAAAATACACAATAGCCCAACCGATGAATGTCATGAATCATGAGACACCTTACGTTGAAAATTATGTATTGGCTAATGTATTCAAGTTCTAGGTGTCACGTCTTAGCAGAGTTAATCACAAGGGGAGGGAAAAAACAAGCGACGAACCGAAAAATTGAGTGAAAAAATTTAAAAAAACAAAAAAACGTCGAATTGACCAAATCGGTCAAACAGGTAACAAAACCGAACCGAACTGGTCTATTTCGGTCCAATTCTCAATTTTGTACTCTTCAACAACGAAATAAACCGAATGAACAGGTTTTGTAGAAATATGTTTATAGGCCCGACTACAAGCAAAACTATTAGTATAGGTCCAACTATAAGACCAAACCTTTTGGTCCTCTCCAATTAAAGGGCATTTGGTCAATATAAGCTCCAAAATTAAACAAAACAGTAATATAAGCTCCGAAATTAAACAAAACAGTACCAACAAACAGGCATTTTGAAAATGGGTGTACTTCAGCTCCTAGAAAGGCTAAAAAGTGTCAACTCCTGGGCACTGGGGATTTTTTTTTTCTTCATAGGATCCACTACTTGATGACATGGTGAAGTACTTGGTCATGCAAAAAAGTAATAAAAATAAGGATGTGCTATCCGCACAGCTCTTTTTAGAGCATTTTAATGGGAGCTTTTATCCTTCATGAGGCTGCTACATTTTAAGCCTTAGTGAGAAATTTCATCCTCAATGAGCTGAAAAATTGGGCTTGATCTACCACTGGCGCCATCAACTTCCTTTCTTGGATAACATAAAATTGGGTTACATCTAGCCCCAAAAAGCAGTGGGTCCTACAAAAGAAGTAGCAACCCATGTGAGCAAAATTCTACCACTCTTCCTCCACTTGCGAATACACTTATACTCTCATTTTATTCTTTTTAAATTTTGTTTTTCTTACATATTTTCTTGCAATTTGGCTAATATATATAAAGCCGGAGGCTCAATTTGATGTCATCGGCTTTGACAAAAAGAATTGGACGAAATTGGCCCTTAGCCAAAAAAATTCAAAACTTGCCCAAATTAATATATCAAATCATGTAAGGGTAAGTTGGTAATTTGGTCATCATAAAATATAATATAAATATAAATGGGGAGACAGAAAAAAATAAAAAAAATGAAAGGGAAGAGAGAAAAGAATAAACAAATGACAAATTTGATGGTGCCCACGTGATGGGAGAAGAAAATATAATAAAAAATAAGAAAAACCATGAATATTGTGTTCAAAACATCTTAAGAGGTGCGTAGCGCATGTGATAAAAAAAGAAAATAACGAAATAAAAAAATATTGAAGCAATTCATGCATATAAATACATTAAAAATGTTTAAGTCGCGTATAGCGCGATGTGATTCAAAAAATGCCTTTTGCACGCGGTTGTTTATTAAATATTATTTCTCAAATTTTAAACACTTAAGAGGTGCGTAGTTCCAGTTATAAAAAAGTCTTTTGCACGCGCATAATATTGTGATTCAATTAGTTATCAAATGATCATTTTTTTTTAACAAACGATGTTATCTACACTAAGGGGAGGGAGTGGGCTTAGCCTCACAATGGGCTAGCAATCAGTTGTTTATTAAATAATTTTTTTCTTCTAATCTTAATGTAAATTCAATAAAATGTAAATGGAAATTGAAAGACCGCTTTTTTTTTTTTAATATGGATTTAGCTGCTTTGATTAGTTAAAAGACTGCTTTTATTAAATGTATTTCTTATTTGTCACACCCCGACCGAAATCAGGGCGTGCTGGTCGTCATGTGAGGGTGACGTAGCCATGTGCACAGTGCGGAAGCAAAAGATAATAATAAAAGTACGAATAAATAAAAACTAACTACCAAACAGAGTAGTTAACATACAAGTGCAAGTGTAAGGGTGAAAAACAATATTCAGAGCATAGAAAGCCTAGTGCAGTCCAGAGGAACAACACTAACTAAACACACCCAGAAGTGGTCCTACACTTGTGAGCCACCAAAAGAGCAACCCAAACTAGAACCTGGAGGGGCGCAAAATAGAAAGTGTGAGTGGGCAAAAACAAAGCTTTTCAAAATCATTTCATTATCAAAAGTTCTAACCCCTCGCCGTAAAATCTGTATAGTTCCCAAAAAATAGAATATACACATATATCGAAAACATGCTCAGAAAATATGCCATGTCGAATGCCTCCACATAAAATGTAAGTAATCCAGGTAATGTCAATCAATGCAAGTAACAAGACAGCCGGAGTCACCTAACGTGACCTGTACGGTTGAATCTAGAGCTTAAATCCTCAACTCACTAACTATACCTGCCCACGAGTCGGAACCACCTAAAGTGGTCTGTACGACAGGACTGGGTGTAAATAAATACGCTGAAGTACTACGATCACGTGAAGACTGGGTGAAAAATCGCGGGTCACCTACGAGTCAAAACCACCTAAAGTGGTCTGTACGATAGGACTGTGCACCTAACTTGGATCCAAGATGAGCGTGTGGTGCGGGAGGTGAACATCACGTGAAGGATTGTGCCCTACTATGGGCGGGAGCACTAACACCGGGGGTGCGGGTTATGAGCTCTCTATATGCAACTACTAATGCATAAATAAATAGGCAACGCTATGCATGACATTTTAAAACATATAAACATTCTATATCATTTTCTGGGAAAAACCACAAGTATATAGGTATATACGGAAAAACCAAAAGCCCACTCACTGATAGGTGGAAGGGTCGTAACCCCCTTGTCTCGAGTGACTGCGCTCGTCCTCGGGATAGGTCTCACCTATATGCGAAACAACTATAAAAACGTCAATTAAAGCACATAACCAAAATTAGGTAATAACTTCTCATACAATACTCAAATGGGGTGTATGAATACACCAACGTGATCTACTCAACCTCACGAACATCCCCATATTTTAAAAATAATTTTTCGATGCTCCACGCGTTGGCAAGGGCACTGCCCTACGCGCCCCCCAAGCGCGGCCACGTGCCAGGCACACTGACGGCGTCAATTAACACCGTTAGGAATATTTCGTTAAACCCTAACAGATTTCGTTAAAACTGA
The DNA here is from genome assembly GCF_019419815.1 of Pyrus x bretschneideri. Lineage (NCBI taxonomy): Eukaryota > Viridiplantae > Streptophyta > Magnoliopsida > Rosales > Rosaceae > Pyrus > Pyrus x bretschneideri. The sequence continues at coordinate 555,841 of NW_025999404.1, read as the reverse complement.
TTGACGGCGTCAGAATATTCCGTCCAAACTGACGAAATATTTCGTCTTCTTCTCCAGCGAATCGCTGGTCGCCGGAAAACTGGGAATTTTTCAAATCTTCGTTTCTCACTCGTTTCTTCACCAATTTCTATGAAATTTGCACCAAGGGAAAACTGGAGATGAGTAGAACAACGTTATACCTGTTGAAACCTCAAAGATCACGAGATCACGCCGGAGAAATTCGAGAAAAATCTGCCAAATTTGCAACTCACGGTCCCGACGTCCAAATCCTTCCAACGAACCATCCCAAGCTTCCTAAGGACCTTACCAAGTTTCCTAAAAGCTTCAAATTCCTTGAAAAACAACATTGCACGTGTGCATGAACAATGACCAAATTGGGGATTCCTGGTTCGACATGAAATCGAAGGGTTCCTTACTTGAAATTGGTATGGTTGAACTTGTATGGTCCTCACGAACACAAAGGTATAATTTTCCACCTCGATCTGCAATGTTTTCATGGTTTTTGGGTCTTGTCCGTACGAAGAAAGAAGAAGAAGAGAGAGAGGTTCGAAACAGAGAGAGAGACAAGGGAGAAGATGATAGGATGAGGTGAATGTGTGGTCCAGATGCAACTAGCCAAACAACCAAAATAACCACACAAATGACAAATAACCACTAGGGGCAAAAACGTCATTTCACACCTATGGTACGAATAATTCGGGACAGGCTGTCACATTATTCATTTCCATCTATATTAATAAATACATTTAAAACATGTAAATCCCTTGTAGCATGCTGTGATTAAAAAAAAAAAACTCCACAAATTAAAATTTCAAATTAATTTAATGTTCATGGGCATTGGTGGGTGAAATTTTCAACTAATTTTTTTCAAAATTGTATAATACTAATTTACCAATTGGTGCTGTGACATCCCACATCACCTAGGGGAGTGATCCTTATATGTATATTCCCATCTCTACCTAGCACGAGGCCTCTTGGGAGCTCACTGGCTTCGGGTTCCGTAGGAACTCTGAAGTTAAGCGAGAAGGGGGCTAGAGCAATCCCATGATGGGTGACCCACTGGGAAGTTGCTCGTGAGTTCCCAAAAACAAAACCGTGAGGGAATGGTAAGCTCAAAGCGGACAATATCGTGCTACAGTGGTGGAGCGGGCCTGGGAAGTGATTCACCCCGGGCCGGGATGTGACAATTTGGTATCAGAGCCTAACCCTGGCCGTGGTGTGCCGACGAGGACGTCGGGCCCCTAAGGGGGGTGGATTATGACATCCCACATCACCTAGGGGAGTGATCCTTATATGTATATTCCCATCTTTACCTAGCACGAGGCTTTTTGGGAGCTCATTGACTTCGGGTTCTGTAGGAACTCCGAAGTTAAGCGAGAAGGGGGCTAGAGCAATCCCATGATGGGTGACCCACTGGGAAGTTGCTCGTGAGTTCCCAAAAAACAAAACCGTGAAGGAATGGTAAGCCCAAATCGGATAATATCGTGCTACGGTGGTGGAGCGGACCCAGGAAGTGATTCACCCCGGGCCGGGATGTGACAGGTGCTATGTAAATTGTTGTGTTGTACATGAAAATCAAATTATTTTAGAGGGCAAAGTCGGGGTTTGTATCTTTCAACGGATGAGATTGAGATAAGAGAATATGTTTCAACGAACGGTTCATAAGTGATGAAATCTAATTTTGTCACAACTTGAATTTTTTTAGGTTGAAAGGTTCATAAAAAAAATTAAGATAACACGTCCAAAAATCAACTTAAGAAAAGTTAACACAAAAAAAAAAAAAAAAAACAAGAAAAAATATTTCATAATCAAATTACTACATAGATAAATATATATAGCCCATATAGAGCCTGAAAGAAATAGCCTCTCATTGGGAGAGATTATTTTGTAAAGCCCCAAAGATTCATTGGAACTCTAAAATGAACTATATGCATAACATTTCCAGTCCCATATAGAGTCCCTCATAGGGGATGCTCTTACTTCTCACACATCCCTTGTTAATTTCTATCATTTGATATTCTTCAATTCATCGGATCTGACGGTTGAAAATTAGAAGGGTGTGTGTGAAGTAAAAAGGGATGTGTGAATATCACACCCCAAAAAATAAAGAAGAGGTGAGCGCTAATATTTAGCCCACCATTCTGTTATATTTTATTCTTGGGAGATCTTTAAGGGAAGAGATCACCATTTTAAAAAAAATGAGGATTACGTGTGGGCCACACCACATCAAACTTCAACATAATTGTCTATTTTTCAAATTGTACCTCATAGATCATTCTTGTAAAATATTAGCCAAATTGGAAATATTTGAGACATCCAATTGGGTTCAAAGAAATTAACAAACACTTTGTTTTATAAGAAACAACGAAATTTTATCGTGATAGTTAAATAGTCTAATAGTTTTGGATTGAATCAAATTTTTGTAAGGACGATCTATGAATCAAGACTCACAAAATAGACGTTTCGGATCATTGAAATTCGATGTGGAGTGGGTTTCACAACTAATCCTCGTTAGAAAAATAGGAATCTCTTTACATAAAGATTCTTATATGTATATGCTTTCCTAGTTTACCTTAATTATGTCAACTTCAGAATCTCCTGAAAACTTTTACGTGAGTTATTTTGAGATGCTGTGGTTATCAAATTTTATGGATAGCTCCCCCCTCTTTAATGTTAATCAAGCATTTAGTTGACTTTGAGGAGCACACTCATTTAGTTGCTGTCATCTTCTTAGCATGGCATTTCATGCCAAATGAGATAACCCATGTTCATGACACCGGCTTCCAGCTTGTGACTAATCTAGACAACCATTATCCATTGAACCATTGGACTCTTAGTTGTTAGGCTTCTTTTGCCATTGGTGGTAGCAATATAGGATTGGGCTTGTCTTGTTGAGGTTCTAACTATCAAGTTAAGTGGTTTATGTCATGTGTTGTAAAATTTCTTATTTTACGATAAATTCGAAAAACTATGAGCTATCACAGATTTTGCTCTCCAAATATCTTTCTATTTTCGAATCAAGCATGTTTATTTGGATCCTTTTGGAGTTATTATATATATGATCAATGAATTGTTTGAGATGCTCATGAAGCATGAGAACCTTAATGCTTGGTTATTCGAGGGATAAATGTATGGCACACGTGGACATTATAGCAAAAGGGCCAATATAGGGCTCACGCGGTGAGCTACATTTTATGAAGGATAACTGACATGTGAAGAGGCAAATGTAATATATATATATATATATATATATATATATATATATATAATTACGCGATATTTATTTTCTAGTGTGTAAAAGGGCATCGTTTGACTAGTATATTACATATTCTACTCACTGGAAGACAGTAGTTACTCATCCCTCACCTTTTTATTTTACAGATGAGTTATTTGGCAAGACAAAGTCTAAACGAACTAAGACTATGTTAGACGTGGGCTTTGAGAGTTTTATTATTTTTTTACACTTGTAAGGATGTTCAAGTTATTAGAAGTTTTATTTTTATTTTTAATTTTAATTCGCAAACCGGGCATGGGGTTTAATTTTCCACCGTCCCCGGTTATGAGGCGCGACTCTCTATCTCTATTTCTCTCTCAAACTCTCTCGTCTTTGTCACTCTCCTTTTGGTTTCAGCGTTTCGTTGTCAACCCACCGTTCTTTGCTGCGAGGTTTGCACAAAAACAGCGGCGCAACCACTGTCAAAATGGTCGCCTTCCTCACCACTTTGCCGCAATGTTGCCAAAATTGAAACAGTTTTCGGTTTCCTTGTCTCAACGCAGTCACGGTGCATCATCGATCCATCAAAACTGAGAATACTGAATCGAACCGAAATTTCCGTTTTTGGTTAGGGTGAGTTTCGATTTCTTTGCGATCTTTTTTGAGGTTTTGAGGCATCATTGCTTTGTAAATAGTTAATGCTACCCCATTGTCTCTAGGAGATGGGGAAAACTAATCGGACTGTAATAATCCGACTGTACATGGACAACGAACCATATTATTGTCAACAAAAACGATTCATCTATCTTTTAAAGTTACAGAGTTCGAATTAAGTTCTTTAATGCAATCTTTGAATTTCCGACTAAGATAGGTGTGTGAAGAAGTATGTGCCAATTACTTTTGGAGAGATCTTTGGTCACATTTTGAATATGAAGCACTTTCTCTTCCTTCGTCAATCTTCCACTTTTTATTAGTTCATTTGCAACAATAGAAAAGATGTATACTAGTGCAAAATCAAATATTTCAGTAGAAGACTAACAATTTTGAATTATTAAAAAAACAAATTATAATAGCTTCAAAAGGTGTGTTCTTGAAACTTGCAACACAAGCCTTGAGCCCTTCCAGTCTCTATCATTTCTGCAAAGAAAGTATATTCCTTTGGAGTTATTTTGCCTTCTTCTTTTGACTTCTCCTATGACTACAATAGTCATGGTCCCCAAACTCCTAGTTTCTATTGAAATTTATTTTAATTGTGTTGTACCACACATCAAACAATTTGGAGAGATTATGGTCATAGTTTACGGTCCAAATTACAATAAACTTTATAAACTATTTAAAGATGCAAGAATGAAGTCATTGGCTAGTTTCCGTCTAGTAGAGTGGTATAGCACTCCAACACTAATGATCCAAAATTATTGTTAGCTTATAAATCCGGACTTCTATCCTTTATATCTTAGTCTTAACATGATTATAGACATCCAAGAGTTGTTGGTAACAACTCTATCCTTTTTTCGTACAACTATTTGAAAGTGAAGAATCATGGCACATGAACTGTTCATGTACTTGTGCTAACTTTGTAAGGTCCTTGTTCATAGAACAAATGATTAAACACTTGTGTCTATGTTCGACAAAAAAAAAAAAAAAAAAAAAAATCACTTTCGTCGATGTATTCCTCTACATGTTAGATGTATCTAACATGTTCTAACATGTTCTTCAATGATACATTATCACAAGAAAGAATATAAGGATGTGACTACTTGAGTACATGTCTAATCCTTTTAAGACAATCTTGGGATTATTGGACAAAGTTAGGAAACTTTAATTCAGACTTTTGTATGTCATGTTTTGGATAAAGTGTATTCAATATAGTGGTGTATTAAATAATGAATATAAATTTAGATTGATTTTATAGCCTTTTGATTTGGGCCTTTAAATCAAATAGCACCGTCCATTATTTTTGGTAAACTTCATATTCCTCAAATAGAATTTGAGAGTTTTTGTTGGATACTCTTATTGGGGTATGGGAGGCTCAGTATTACCAAATCCACCTCATCATAGAACACATTCTTGCTCATTCACAACTCTTGTGATTACTCATCTTATTTGGCTTCTAAAGAATCGTTGCCTCATAATATCTTCTTATTGGACTTCATTCACTTAGTTAAGTCTTACCCACCATGTTACTCTCTATAGGGGTTCGAGCATTCAATCAGCTCGTTATGAACTACCATATAAATGTTATCTCGTGTACCACGCAAGAAGTGGTCCAGGTCCACCGCTTCCAAAGACATTAAGAGAAGATAAAGGGAGCAAATAGCTGCTTGCCATGGTAAATCGTCTAAATCGAAGCCCCGAAATAGAAAGCCAAAGCCATAACTCAAAAGTTGAAAGCCAAGGGCAGAATTTTCAAGGATAATAAGGAGGCTAAGCGTCCATGTCACCACTGTGAAAAGATGGGACTTTGGAAGAGAAACTACAAAGAATATCTGGTCACCCTAAGTGAGAAACCTTCTGAAGATATGGAATTCATAATCGATATTCCTTAAATTATTAGCTTATGTTTTAGAATGTAAAAAGTATTAGTGTGAATAATATTTTCATTGTTCCTATTGTAGGAGCAAAGAAGAAGAAGCAAGCAGTGGAGTAGAGATGACTAATTCATGACAGCATCAAGAGTCCCAAGATAAAAGATTAAACAATGGTTGTTTTAATAGTTTGGATTTGAATTATTTCATGGATGATGATTATTTAAGGGATTTTAATATTATTTGAATATTGTTTGGAGTTTGAAGGGGTGACTTATAATCATTTATGAGTTATTAAACTGAAAAAGGTAGGACAAATTGTTGTCCATATCATACAAATTTGTAATTTAGATTTTAAGTAAATTTTGAAATACCCTCGAAGTATTGTCGAAATTCCCCTATTAGGGTGTTCGTGTTTCCTTGTTTGAGTAGTGGGAGTCCTCGATTTCTAATTTTGAATTTAGTCCAACTCAATCTGATGTGAATGCCTTAGTAGAATATCACATGTCTCTTGGTGTGTTTAGTGAATGGAACTTATTCCAAACACTACGAAAAGTTTCGAACCCCTTTTAGTCATCGTGTCAAATTTCTTGTTCGCAATTGCATCCTGATGGAGGGGTCTGTACAAGAGGTTTACCTATTTTGGTCTGTGGACACGGTATGCTATTTATCCCTAAAATCAATCAGCAAATATGTCAATAATTTACACCAATAATGATTTCTTTACTAATAAAATTGCCAATTACTTTAGAGAATTGTTATTAGCACTCCAAAAATCTCATTCTACACTCCTCTCACAAGTGTATTTTTCTTTCTAGTTATAGAAAGTTCGGAGTGCAAATTGTGATTTTTGGAGTGCCAGTAACAATTTCCTTACTTTAACATCTCTAAATTACAACTTTAACATCTCTAAATTAAAGGCATTTGCAAGTGGCATTCTCACGTAGCGATGAAAGGAATGTTGCTCTTGTACCGCGGCGTGGTTCGAATCCGTGAGTTCTTTAATCTAATAAATTTATCGTTTGATAAAAAAAAAAAAAAAACAAAGGCATTTAATTTGACAATAACTACGGAAAATAATATCAAAAAATTATTTGAAAATAAAAATGTAACAAATCAATGAAAATAGTGGAATTAAATGCTTATATATGATAAATATGAGCAAATTGTGTGCCTAGCTACTAGTCGTGGAGGGTAAAATAGGTAAGCAAAATTCACTCCAATTTTGTCGAAACCCTAAAATGACTCATCACCTTAAAGAAACGGAAATTTAACTTACGTGGAATGTTATCAAATGGTTTAATTTGAAGATATGCAAATTTTTAGTTTTCACTAAATCATGCCTTCAAAATGGGGCTGAAATCAACTTTTTGTTGTGGCCTATGTTAAACTAAGGGAAAAGAGAGAGAAAGCACGGCATGGAGAGAAAGAGAGATGAAAAATAGGCTTGAGGAATTCTATGTGTTATTCTTCAGACCTTGTGCCTTTATTTATAATAATGAGAAGAGAAACTTGCATCCCCAAGGAATACAAAGTTTAATAGGAAAGATCTTCTAAATTCTAAAGGATTCCTAATCTATCTCTACATAGGATTTACACAGTCATACATGTATCAGAATGTATATCACAACACTTCCCATTGAGTGTGCAAATACTGAAGTAGATGGCGCTTTAGATCTTCAGGCAAATGTAGAAGCAGTTGATGAAGTTGTCTTGTCTAGCCGGCACAAGTAGCGAATAAGAGTCTCAAAACAAACGGAAGAATGCATGAGTAGTATAACTCACAAAACCTTACTATGGTAAAATCCAAGGTGGGATAAAAATCCATTGTCTAAGGAGAAAAGTAAGAAGTTTCATTAAGTCAAGACTAAATGTCTTCTGGATGAAAGAAGAGTATTCACAAGGGTATGATCAACTCAGGATGGGTGCCTCGTTAAAACCTAGTCAGGTAGCAAAAATCCAGTGGAAAAAATGCTCCTAAGCATAGGGAAAAATAGTACACTAATGTCAAGTGAGTATACTTTTGGATACTTCTCCTGAGTTTCACAAAACTTCCAAATGAGAACTACAAGCAATTGCTAATGAGAAAGTTGCGCATACCAATTTCTCAAACAAGCTTTTGGAAGCTAGATTTCGGTGGTGATGTCATGTAGAGGTCGTCAAGGTTGCCTTAGGATAGGATTGCTTGACTTCAAACTTCTGATGCTCATGCTAATGTAAACACAATATGCTTGGCGTTGTCTTCATGGATCGTTGTTGGGACTCAACGATGGGTGAAAATTGCAAGTACTTCGAATATACTCAACAATAACTCTCAACCATGTCTTTCATGTGATGAGTTATGGTGAGTCTTGGAACGACTTGAAGATTTCACAACTAAGGTCTATCTAGTTGACTTCCAAGATATTACGGTGTTCCTTAACAGTAAAGATATAACCAATTGGGAACGTAACTTATGTGGATCAAATAGAGAGTCTGAGTCATCGTATCCCATAAAGTAAGCATCTTTCCAAGAACCAAGGGGGTGTGATTCATTCTAAGATTCATAGGGATATAATAAGCCTAAATCTATAATAAAGGAAAAACATCTTTAACACCTAATTTTGTGGTGGCGTGTTAGCGTAGTGTTGCTTTATGCTAAAAGATTATCAGCACTTGAGATGTTTGATCTAGTGCATTAAGCTAGGTACAATAAATGTGAATTGCACTCAGATATGGAACTATCAGTTCCACAACCTCCTCGAACATCTCATTTGCATCTAGCATATAGTCAATCAGGGGTATACTTAGAAGCAACACCTTCTGGGTCTAGTTCTACTAGTGGACTAGAATACCCTTAGAACTATGCTCGAAACTTTCGGTCGACTTAGTGTCTACCATGAAGAGGACAATGCAAACTCTAGTGCTTGTCTCTTTGTTACACGAAACCAATCATATGATGATACTTTACGGACATTTCAAACTAATGTAGTTTAAAGGGCAAAGATTATTGTTTGAGCCGTCTAATATAAATGTTATATGCTTAAACGATAAGTCCAAGGAATATGTGATTGGAAGAATGCGATCTAAAGAAGTTAGATTCATGAGACCATTCTTTCGTTGACACATCCTAAACGTTCCTGATCATAGGATTGTCAATTGGGCATTAACAGTCCGTTAAGATCAGTACGTGCTATGTCTTCTCTCAGGGAGAGTGACTAGTCTCGAGTCATTGGTGTGTGTGACATCAAGACAAGTACGTAGGTGCTCAATAGAGAATGAGTTCACTGAACACGATCAACGAAGAGTTCTCATATTCATGTCACATGAGAACTCATGGTTGGGATAATGCAAATTAGTCTTTTGACCTGAGGCATCACAGTTGTCTTGTGGTTAGGTCCTTAATCTTTGATTATGTCAAAGTCACTCTATCAGGGTGTCCACGGCATCGTCGGGGTTAAGCCACTTAGCCATGGAGGCAAGTGAATGCGCAACAAGGGATCTCTAACCTTCAAACTGTTTGAGGGAGAATACTCTATGATATGATTTGGAATCTCTGGCCAGAGTATGAATGAAATGTTGGAATGCGTTCCAGATCACATTCAAGGTAATCATATAAGCACAAGATTCACATTGGATAGTAGACATGAATAAACTATCAAACCAAACAATGTGGTCAAGAGTATTGTATTAGAGAAAGACCGTATTGCATTTGTAATCCTAAACTGAATAGGTTCTCCACCTCTTCTGATTAGCTTGGGTAACCATGATATGCTGCTAGGTGTCACTCATGGTTTGTGGAAGCCCTAAAAGTGTATTATCACTAACGGGAGAATTGAAAGTAAGTTTCAATTCACAATCGATTTGAAAGAGTTTGAATCGCCCACTGCCTCGCTAAAAGGAACCTAATGGATCGTACACCGTGTAAGGTAGAGTTTGAAGATTCAACGGAGATGAGTAAGAATAATTAAATGGTTTAATTATTTATCTAAGGCTAGGATTAATTAATATGTTAATTAATCAAACGAATAAGTTCGTTAAAGACCTCGGGTTAGTTTTGGGCCGCAAGGCCCAATGGGATTTGAATGTCAAGCCCATTAACTCAAGTTGTATGACAACTTGAATAAAACAAAGGGCTTGAAAGCCCAATAAACCTATAGGCTAGCCATGTGTAAAAGAATAGGGCTTTTGGTCCATTAGGTCACTTATTTGAAGGGACTATATAAAGGACTTTATAACCTAAAATTTACTAAGGGTTATTTTTGGGGAAAGGATGAGAACACAAGCTCTCCTTTCTCTCTAAAATTTTGGCCAATCTAGAGGGGAATAGCTAGCAATCTTACTTCCTCTAGGTCACTCATTTCTTCTTTCAATATACCTTGGTGTGGAGACTTAGAGGTTCTCAATTTTGGGAACTTGGAGAAACCTTTTCATCCATCCAAATCCATGGATCCAAGATGCAAGGAATGAAGGCCCTCTCTTTGGGTGATTAGCCTTTGCTTATGCAAAGAAGAATCTACAAAGGTATTGATTTCTCAACTCACTTTATTTTTGAGTTGAGTCTTGATTCACCTATCTACTAGGCTTTGAATTTCATGGGTAAATGTTTTGTTTTAAGTGCATACAAGCATGATTCCGCCTTTAATTGTTAATTGCATGCTATTGATGTTGCTTAAATGAACATGTTTTTCACAAATTTTCCTTCAATTGGTATCAAGAGCCTAAGTCTAGTAGTTGGTGAATCCTTTTGGGTTTTGTAGTTCATAGTTTGTGATTTGAATGTTGTAATTGTTACAAGCTTTATTCTTGCTTCTTTGAATGTAAATTTTGTTAGAAAATTTGCCATCTCAAATGTTGTAGATGTAGTTCATATGAGCATGAATTTTGGAGCTAAAATTTGGTGCCATGTTTTTTGGGAAATTCGGCCAAATCCAAAGGGTGGAATTTTGGGTTCTTGTTTGACTTGTTAAAATTGTTTTAAAGTGACTTTTGGAACCCCTATGTACCCTAGTATGGTTGTATGTTATTTCCCTTAAGTTTGAGTGGTTTTGGTATGTTTTTGGGTGAAGAATGTTCATGGAGCTCTTATGGGTTTTCATGAATGTTCTTCATTGTTCTTGATATGTTCTTGCCAAGAACAAAAGGTTTGGTGTTTTGATTCAAAGTTTTGATTTATTTCATAAAGTTTTTGTTTTGAAATATTTCTTATGTTTAAATATATTAGATATTTATTTTGAAAAATTAAAGAAATTATAGTGGGTTTGGTGTGTAATGATTTATTCCATTACACACACCCCACTTACAAAACTTTGAAATTTTTTTTTTAAAACTTTGCTTCAAAATCAGCCACCCTACTCAATTAGGGTCCTTGTGGGGCTTTCATGCAATTATATAAAGTTTTGATACTTTTGTGTATTTGCATTTTGACCCAAAAGTTTACGTTTTTACGTAAAGGTCCAAAATCACTAAAAGGACAAATTGTTTTGCTCCTTTAATGAAGTTTTATTTTTTTGTGGAAATTTTTGGGTTCTAGTTGTAATTACATGAAGTAGTGGACTTTTGTGTTTTTACAAAGTGACCCCAAAAGTTTAAGTTTTTGCAAAATAGCCCAAAAGTTGAGGTTAATTGCACTATGGCCCAAACAAGTTGAGGTCATAGCATTTTGGCCCAAATTAGGTAGAGAACAAAAATTGTTTTGTCTCTTTAAATGAGAATTGGATTTTCATTTCATTTAGCTCCATTTAAATCAATTCTATGGATACAAAAACCAAATGAAAATGTTGCATTCAAGTTTAATTAGTTAAAGTGTTAATTAATTAAAGAAAGGGTGATTATGAACCTTAGCCTACGATAATTGAGCTATGTGAAAGGCCGTTTCAAATTTGTTTGAACCATGGGAATGTGTAGATTAAATTTTGGTTGTAATTTGATATGATCAATTGTTGTAAAAGAGCATAAGCTCTTCTTTACTTTAAAGTAATTTGATTTGATCAATTGTTGTAAAAGAGCATAAGCTCTTATTTACTTTGAAGTACTCCTTTCTTGTTTTATTCGATATGCATGAAAATGGAGTAGTTGGGTCCAACGCCCAACAAGACAACACGCCTTAATGTGATTAAACGCGTAACTAAAATCAATCACCATCCCTAGACCGAGATTCAACACTAGGCTCGTGTTTGAATCGAATCAAAGGTTCATAGTCATCCTAAGGCCCTAAGGCAACTATATAGTCCATCAATGAATGCAAACCTTATGTTAGTAGTATCATATACTCTTGCTTTAAAAACCGTTTTAAAAGCTTAGTGGGAGTATTATATACAACTAAATCAATCAAATGGACCAATAGTTGTAATAGGACCAAAATGTTTTAATTGGATTAAAATGTATGTTTATATGTGATGAGACCTAAAAACCCTCAACCAAATCAATATTAAGTTGATAAGCGAGAGATGCTTTGAATATCTCTTCGTGGCCTTCCACCGTGGTAGGCTCCAATCGTTTGTGACTTGTACACCGGCTTCACCCTATAATGGGGGAGTACAAAGTGCATGCTTACATTCAGGAGGAGTCTATACGCATATGATGAGGTGAGTGTAGACAACGAGTATGGCCAACATGATATAATTCTGAGGTTGTGCTTGAACCTCTACATAAACTAAGCATGGTGGGAATAACTTAACTAAGTGCAATGGTGCCAACATGATATAATTCTGAGGCATTCATTCTCTAGAGGCCAAACTAGATGGGTAATTACAAACGTTGTAAATGAGTAAAGCGTTATTCTCTCATCATTATTTTTGCTAACCAACATCGTATAATCGTGAGGTGGGCTTGGTAATGGTGAGCCTCCCATACCCTACTAAGAGTTTCCTCCAAAACTCTCGAATTCCGATGAGGGATATGGAATTTGCCAAAAATAGTGGGTGGTGCTAATTGATTTAAAGACCCGGATCAAATAGCTTAAAATCAATCAATTTATATTCGTTATGTATTTGTTTACCAATATATTTGCAAACGCTATCCAAAACTTGACAAAGAAAAACCAAACGCTTTAATTTCCGGACTTAGTTCTACAATCTCATAGATTGTCTTTAATGGCTTGTAGATGTAACTAAGTAGTCTCATCCTCACAATCTTCCTATTGATAATGTATCAATGGAAGAACATGTTAGATAAGTCTACCATGAAGAGGACAATGCAAACTCTAGTGCTTGTCTCTTTGTTACACGAACAAGGAACTTGAGAAGTAAGCACAAGGGCATGGACACTTTATGTGCCATGATTCTTCACTTACAAAATGTTGTATGAAGAAATGAGAGTTGCCTTGAACAACTCTTGAGAGTTTGTTGTTATGTTTAGAACATAATGGTTGGTTGACAAAAATAGTCCATTTATATGGACTTATGATGATTTTGAATCATTGAGTGTTGAAGTGTTAAACCACTTAACGAGACGGAAACTAGGCAAGGACTTCACCTTTGTGTCCCTATCCTAATGGTTCACTAAGTTTATTGTAAACTATATAGTGAACAATAACCGCGCGCTCTCCAAATCGTTTGATGTGTATAACACATTTGAAATGAGTTTCAAGAGAGATAGTGGGAGTTTAGGGACCATGACTATTGTAGTCAAAAGGGAAGTCAAATGAAGAAGGCAAAATAACTCCAAGGGAACAAACTTTCTTTATGAAAGGATGGACATTGGAAGGGGTATTTGCAAGAAATGTCTTGCAAGTGTCAAGAACACACCTTTTGAAGGTGTTGTAATACGTTCTTGAAAAGTTCATAACAGTTGGTTCTTCTACTTGAATGCATGATTCTGTATTAGTAACTATGTTTTACAATTGTTGTAAAAGTGTGCTAATAAGAAGTAGAAGATATATGAGAGAAGAGAAAGTACTTCACATTCCAAACGTGAATCGAATATAGATCTCTGCGAAAGCGGATTGTACTTACTTCCTCATATGAACTACCAAAGAAATTGGAAAATACTAAAGATTGTCTTTACATTCCAATTTTAAGGAACTTAAATCCGTCACTATAGTAGAGATGGATAAATGTTTTGTTTGACAAAAACATTGTTCTTTATTAATCAATAATTAGATTATTGTAATTGGTTGTCTCTATAGTAGAGATGATGTGGTAGTTTAACTGTTTAGAATACGATGATGCTTAAAACCCAAAAGGTTGCAAGGTAGTGACTAATCCCAACTGAGTTGTGATACCTCTAAAACATAAGTTACGAGTTGGTCATAGATGGATGCTTTGGATCGTTAGATCCGGATCCAATACCTTCTTGTTAAAATTGTATAGAGGCGAAATGTTCGAATCTTTATTCTTTTGGAAAGAATAAAGAATCACAAAGTTGTTGAGGTTGATTCACTTAGATGTTAGTGGCAATTGTCCACAACATAATACTACTCATGTTGTATGACATTCACCGAAGATCACTCTCGGTTGGACTATAGTTTATTTTGAATAAACACAAGTCCGAATACTTTGCAAAAAGTTTCAAAGAATTCAAGAAATGTAAGTAGATGAGTAAGACGTCTAAAGTATTTACCTCCTTAGATTTGATCCAAGGAAAAAGTAACACTTTAGATTAATTTCCTTGAAAAATATCAAGGAAAGTAGCATCGTAAGATAATGTATTTCTCCATTAGGAGAAGAATGAACATAAATAAGATTTAGTTCGTTGGACATTATCAATTACCCATATATATACATGATATACTTCTAAGACATGTTAGTTGTAGAGATCCATCCATCATGGATCTTAGCAAGCTAGTGGGAGCCATAAGCGTCTTATGAGAAAAGATAAATTGTTTGATTTCTCATAAAGATGTAAATGAATCTTTTGTTTACTAGGTTTACAAAAGATTAGTGGGAGTTGATTATATTCCTAAATTTGAATATATATACATGATATATATTAATTTTGAAAATGAAAGGAATTCTTCATCGTTAAAGTTATGACTTTAAAACATTCTATAATGATAGAATGTATATGGGAGACATAGTCTATATACATGGGATGGAAATCTATAATGATAGATTTCAAGATATAATTGGATTATATCAATCCCTAAAATAGACAATGAGATGCTAGAAAGTTTCTCATATGATGATAAACTTCAATTAGAATGACAATTCTAGTGAGACTAGGAAGTTGTTCTTCTCAAAGGGAAAGTACCCTTTGACTCCCAAAGAAATAATGCGTAAATAGAATCCTTTATGCATACGCAGAAAGGTGATTTATGTATTTCATATTGTATGAAAACATTGATATAAGTCGTACCTAGAACGGTACAAGATGATATCAGTGCAAGCCCAGGATCAGAACCATGGCAACTGTCAAGTGAATCCTTAGGTATTTAAGAAATACTAAGGATGGATTCCTCAAGAATGAGGAAGAATTAGAGTAACGTAATGGAAGCGTAAATGTATTAGATTATGAATCTAATCCATCATAGAATATCTCTTCATTATGAATGAAGTGATAAAGAGATATCTCTTTATTATGACTAAAGAGATATTTGGGTGGAAACGTTAAAAGTAAATGACTTTAATGTGTTTCATCATGTATGCAAAATATATTGCCATATAGAAGCTTACAACAATGTTGTTTGGATGGGAAAGTTCATTCATGAACTCTTCATTCGGTTCCAACCAGAAAGTGTATGACACTAATGGGGCGATAGCTCAAGCCAGGGAATCAAGGTCTCATCAAGGTCCGAACTAAATGAGAGACTGAACCACATGATTGAGAATCATGTATAATGGTGAAGTCGTTATTCTCAAGGTTGCTTCTATGGATAACATATAGATATCCATTGTTTAGGCCTACTACTCAGCCATTTATGAAATGAATTACAGAAGAGGTACAATCATATGATGACTAAGCTGATTGGCTCTAGTGCAAGTGGGAGATTGTTGGAAATGTGCCCTAAAACCAATCATATGATGATACTTTACGGACATTTCAAACTAATGTAGTTTAAAGGGCAAAGATTATTGTTTGAGCCGTCTAATATAAATGTTATATGCTTAAACGATAAGTCCAAGGAATATGTGATTGGAAGAATGCGATCTAAAGAAGTTAGATTCATGAGACCATTCTTTCGTTGACACATCCTAAACGTTCCTGATCATAGGATTGTCAATTGGGCATTAACAGTCCGTTAAGATCAGTACGTGCTATGTCTTCTCTCAGGGAGAGTGACTAGTCTCGAGTCATTGGTGTGTGTGACATCAAGACAAGTACGTAGGTGCTCAATAGAGAATGAGTTCACTGAACACGATCAACGAAGAGTTCTCATATTCATGTCACATGAGAACTCATGGTTGGGATAATGCAAATTAGTCTTTTGACCTGAGGCATCACAGTTGTCTTGTGGTTAGGTCCTTAATCTTTGATTATGTCAAAGTCACTCTATCAGGGTGTCCACGGCATCGTCGGGGTTAAGCCACTTAGCCATGGAGGCAAGTGAATGCGCAACAAGGGATCTCTAACCTTCAAACTGTTTGAGGGAGAATACTCTATGATATGATTTGGAATCTCTGGCCAGAGTATGAATGAAATGTTGGAATGCGTTCCAGATCACATTCAAGGTAATCATATAAGCACAAGATTCACATTGGATAGTAGACATGAATAAACTATCAAACCAAACAATGTGGTCAAGAGTATTGTATTAGAGAAAGACCGTATTGCATTTGTAATCCTAAACTGAATAGGTTCTCCACCTCTTCTGATTAGCTTGGGTAACCATGATATGCTGCTAGGTGTCACTCATGGTTTGTGGAAGCCCTAAAAGTGTATTATCACTAACGGGAGAATTGAAAGTAAGTTTCAATTCACAATCGATTTGAAAGAGTTTGAATCGCCCACTGCCTCGCTAAAAGGAACCTAATGGATCGTACACCGTGTAAGGTAGAGTTTGAAGATTCAACGGAGATGAGTAAGAATAATTAAATGGTTTAATTATTTATCTAAGGCTAGGATTAATTAATATGTTAATTAATCAAACGAATAAGTTCGTTAAAGACCTCGGGTTAGTTTTGGGCCGCAAGGCCCAATGGGATTTGAATGTCAAGCCCATTAACTCAAGTTGTATGACAACTTGAATAAAACAAAGGGCTTGAAAGCCCAATAAACCTATAGGCTAGCCATGTGTAAAAGAATAGGGCTTTTGGTCCATTAGGTCACTTATTTGAAGGGACTATATAAAGGACTTTATAACCTAAAATTTACTAAGGGTTATTTTTGGGGAAAGGATGAGAACACAAGCTCTCCTTTCTCTCTAAAATTTTGGCCAATCTAGAGGGGAATAGCTAGCAATCTTACTTCCTCTAGGTCACTCATTTCTTCTTTCAATATACCTTGGTGTGGAGACTTAGAGGTTCTCAATTTTGGGAACTTGGAGAAACCTTTTCATCCATCCAAATCCATGGATCCAAGATGCAAGGAATGAAGGCCCTCTCTTTGGGTGATTAGCCTTTGCTTATGCAAAGAAGAATCTACAAAGGTATTGATTTCTCAACTCACTTTATTTTTGAGTTGAGTCTTGATTCACCTATCTACTAGGCTTTGAATTTCATGGGTAAATGTTTTGTTTTAAGTGCATACAAGCATGATTCCGCCTTTAATTGTTAATTGCATGCTATTGATGTTGCTTAAATGAACATGTTTTTCACAAATTTTCCTTCAGATATTACGGTGTTCCTTAACAGTAAAGATATAACCAATTGGGAACGTAACTTATGTGGATCAAATAGAGAGTCTGAGTCATCGTATCCCATAAAGTAAGCATCTTTCCAAGAACCAAGGGGGTGTGATTCATTCTAAGATTCATAGGGATATAATAAGCCTAAATCTATAATAAAGGAAAAACATCTTTAACACCTAATTTTGTGGTGGCGTGTTAGCGTAGTGTTGCTTTATGCTAAAAGATTATCAGCACTTGAGATGTTTGATCTAGTGCATTAAGCTAGGTACAATAAATGTGAATTGCACTCAGATATGGAACTATCAGTTCCACAACCTCCTCGAACATCTCATTTGCATCTAGCATATAGTCAATCAGGGGTATACTTAGAAGCAACACCTTCTGGGTCTAGTTCTACTAGTGGACTAGAATACCCTTAGAACTATGCTCGAAACTTTCGGTCGACTTAGTGTCGAGTTTTCCCAATATCATATATCTCAAAGTTCGGCTTCAGGTGCGAGTCAGTTTTCTCAGGCTTTTTTGGAGTTTTAGTAAGATTCATGTTATTGACATAAACTGCAACTTTAACAATTTTAGAATTTGTACATGTAGAGGCATATATCCCTAACTGATCAAATATTTACTTGGACGGGTATACCATATCCACCCTGATTGTTTTGCATCCATAAAGTGAAAGCCTCAACAGAACCGAGAGGGTGTTATGTGGTCTTGAACTATTTGAATAAGTTCATGTAGATTTCATATCATGATCTTAGAGATATGTTATAACAACGTTTATAATGCAGCAATCAATCACAGGTTGCTTGAGAGAAGACTTACGCCATAAGGCGGCAATAAACTGCACTATTTCATTGATCTCATTCGACGTGGATTGTTTCTTTCCAGTTAACCAATCAGTTCTATGTTGTCATTAATCAACGGAACGCAGTTTCATATCGTCGTTTTTCATTTATGTCGGTAACTACCATATATGTGAAGATATTATCGATGAGAATCTCATTCTAATTCCAAATCTTATCTAAACTAGTATACTAGACTAAGAACTTCAAGTCTCAAGAGTAATTTGGATTTAATCTTATGAGATGGAAATGATTGAGATAGTGATTGAGGAAGGGATTCGTTCGTGCCATGTTTCTCCACTTTTAGGGAGGTGAATCCTTCCAACTGAGTGATATGTCGTGCTTTCGGTGGAGTCAGATTGATTGGCTAGCTGCTGATGTACTTGGCCGACCAACAGGTGTAGGCACCTACCTAGCAACATCCCGTCCTTCTTGGGACAATGGCGTCTGTTAGATACGTCAATTCTTGCAACCACGTCTGGACTTGGTGTATGCGATCTTGTCACGTTTGCTAGATTAGAGAAAGCATTTGGTAACACTGTGATGATCTAGAATAAGGATAGAGATGAAACATAGAGAATGCGATCTTGTCCATGATAATTCGTGAAGTTCTTCAAGAAAGTTGATGTTCTTATCTCTTCCTAACAGCAGAGGGACTGTCTCATTGAAGTGACAATCCGCTAATTTAGCGGTAAATAAATTGCTAGCAAGGGCACATGAGAATCATAATTGGCATTGATTCACATCATTTTATGAGGACCCATATTGGTACATTGTGGCGGCACAATTAGCCCATAAGTTTACACCCAAAACGCAAGTACAAAACTTCAGGTTCGTACCTAGTGACCAACTGTAACGCTCAAATAGGATTAGGCAGCATATGCCTTAGGTTGGATTAATATAGCTGCATGAAGTAATGCATGTTCTTATCCAGAGGTCGGGAGTTTGGTATGTATGACCAATGATCGAGTGATCAATTGAAGGCGTTTAGTGAACGCTTCTACGAGGTCATTTTAGGGTGAACTTGGGAATTTAATGTTCAATTACAAACCCAAAAGACATGCAATACTTATCAAAGCATCTTCAATAAAAATTTCCTAGCATTATCCAGTCTTCCAAACTTGAAGATTTTAGGGTGGTGAGCCCATAAAATTGGCCAGGAGGTTTAGTAGTAATGTGCTTGGACAAACATGTGACTAGTTTGCCGATACATCAACCAAAACCATAAGCATTTTGGTTAGATTTGTCGACAAATATTCCCTTGAATCACTGTAGATAAGATGGAGGATGCATAAGGATTGTTATAGTACATAGCGGAGTAATTGGCTTGCCTATTAATGATCTTAATAGCTAAGTCATAGTTTGCCTAGTTAAGATATGTGAGCATGCTTGGAAAGGTACGCTTCTAGGTACGATATCCTTACTGCTGGAAATATGATGCCCTAAACGACACATCACAAATCATCCTGGATGTCCTAAACGTTTGTGTCACAGCAAAAACTATTTTGGAATCTCGGACTTCTAGCTAGCCACATAGTGGTCTTGAATGGTTGTAAACCATTCGATAGGTATTCCATCTTCTTTAGAATACGCTTCTGGCTATATTCGTAGAAAGTGCTAAGGAATTTTACTCCATTATAGTGGTTTCAATATAGTAATAATTCTCTCGAATATCCTTAAGGCTCAAAAAGTGTTTTTCTGGAACGAAGTGAGTATAAGGCTCCCATTTATGGTAAAATTAGTACCATTGGACACATAGGGCAATGCCATGCCCCATAGTTAGGTTAGACAAGCCTGAGAGGGTTGTCAAGGGGGTGATTAGGTATGAAGTTAGCATATAGAACCAGACAGCTAAAACATAAGTTAGTTGGATTCGTCACATGCATTAACTTTTGTCAATTAACTTGTATTTGAGAATAATAATGTCATCCAAACACCAAATTTAAATCTAGGAACAAAAGAAATTGTTCATAAAGTAACCCAAATTTACTAAGGGGGTTCCGCCAATATGGCCTTCCATGTCAAAATTTTGCTCTTTCCATTTGTGTTAGGTGGAGCAAAATTAGTTTCACATATTGACTACGGAAATGGTACTCCTCAACAACATTGGTAGGGGCATAGGCAAGTGCATAACCAATGATTCTATAGGATTGAGGTTAGGGAATATGGTCTCTTATTCTTGAAGTTTTAGGTCTTAGGTGCTAAGGATCACACTTTTGGCTATGATGTCACCTCTTGGCAGGCCATGATTCAACCATATGCTATAAAACAAATTCAAAAGTGGTTGCAAAAGAAAGAAAAACCCATACTTGGTTTGTTGAGGTTCCAGACAAAGCTGGAGGGGTTTGTTCGGTACACTTCTCCCGAAGTAGAGTACCACCATTTGGTAGACTCTAGCCGAAACAGGGTCTATATCATTCGGTACTTCCTAAGGGAATCGCTGGGGTGCTTTTCTCTCACAACTGTGGTAGTAATCAGATCCGAGAATTTGGAAAACTTTTGCTCTCTATAATGCTACTTCAGGAGCAATTTAGAGACATGGAAGGACGAGAATAATTTTCTTCCATTCAAAATTTGATCAAATATAATCTTCAGAATTGTACCTATTCATGGACACAAAGGTTTCAATTATGTCTTGCTTCGAACAAGAGATCATCTTTGAATGATTGAAATGGTACATAAGAGCGAGTCAAATAGCTATAGAATCCTCATTAGTGAGGCACTTCCCTTTGATATGCTTCAGGCATAAGTCTTCGAATGAAGATTGTGGCGGAGGCTTACTTGACTCTTCCAAAACATTGTTGGCTACAATGGTTTCGCAACTTATTGTAGTCAAGCAGAGTGACACATCTTGTATCCATATAAAGTAGTTTATATTTGAAACTTCCAAATCAGTGAAATCGAACTTGTTACGATTCGACAATTCGTTAAATGGAGGGAACAAGATTATGCTTGGTGCTTTGGGAATACAATCTCCATAAGCACCCAAGTTAGAACATTTGACTTCTACGACATGGTTTGGTTTGAATAGATTTAAGCATGAAGAACTTCGGGTCTCAACATGAGTGTTGCGTGTTAAGAAACTTTAGGTTTCTATGGCACTTTTCCAAAACTTTGGGTTTAGAACTATGAACTTCCGGCTCATAATACCTGCAAACAAAAGCAATATACAAAAGACATAATTATAAAGCAATTGAAAACAATATAATAACACTGGGTAACTTTGGGCCTGTCGATGCAAATTTCCACCATCTTCAGTCTTGAAGAAAATACACCTGCAAAACAATCAACACCTTTGATCAAAGATCTAAGCCTCATGCGTCCACAAGGGGGGGTAGGATTAAGTGATTAGGGCTTTTAGGTGTAGCTAAAACTTACCGAAATTTGGTAAGGATGGAGGTATTTATAAGAGGAGAGGCCAGCCATGGTGTTAGGGTTTTACCCTACACATGGCAGCATTCTATTGGCCAAGGTTTATGGAGAAAATATTCTTAAGATATTAAATAGGAAATAATATCTTGAGATAATGGTGTAATTATCCCAATTGATTTAAATAGGTACTACTTACTTAAATGAAGTCAATCTTCAATTGGGAATGTATTAAAAATAGGATTTGGGTAATTAATCCTTATCTTTAATGCTTTGACTTTTCCTTGTCATAGGCAGATGAGCTGTGGACAGTCGTCTCAGTTGCTCGGACCTTCAGGGGTGTTGAGCTGCACGTGGGAGTTTCTGAGAAGCTTGCCTATTTAATGAGGGAAATCTTGTCTTTCTTGAGAAAAAGTATACGTGTTGCCTCTAGGATTTTTTGGATTATGTTAGGCTCCATAGATGCCCCCACACTTACTAGACTACATGTAGGAAAAGTGTAGTAGGTGTAGAAGTCCCAAGTTGCATGGGTGTGTAGAGTTGTTTCCCAATTTGATGTAGATCTCATTCTTTGGCATGGAAATAGGCTCTTCTAGGAAAAGGAAACCAATTGCTCCCAATACCTATTAATTTTGCCTTAAGTAGGGGATTAAATAAATTTGGAGAACAATCTTCATTCCAACAAGGAAGAGAGAAACTAGAGGAAATTTGTTCCCCCTTCCTTAGCTCTCTTCTTCTATTTTGCACGTGCAAAGAGTTGGTTCTCGTTGTTGTTTTTCTTCTCTGTGCTGCACCAAGGTAGAAAAAGGTAATTTTTTTTTTGTTATCTCGGGTGGTGCTGCTGCGAGGCAGTTATTGGGGTGGTGCGGCATGTTAACTAGTAAGGGTTAAGAGTTGGCTCAACGTGGGTCAAAGAGGTGGCATGGCAGGGGCCACGACTTGATTAGCTCGACTGGAGCCAAAGATAGCTACAACTGGGGTTATGAATTAAGGTGCTGGGGCACAGTGCAGAGTGAACCACGGGCTCAAGTTCCTTCTGGGGGCCTGAATCTGACATGGGCCAGTCATGCATGTCGGATGGTGTGGAATAGCTGAGGTCTCGCCATAGGTTGCTTGATGCCTTGAGCAAAGGTGATCATGAGTGGGTGAGGTGAACGACATGTTTGGTGTAGAGTTGGACAAGCCGTGAGGCTCTAGCCCTTATAGATTTGGGCTTGGAGCAGGCCAAGTATGACAAAGGCAGGCTCGAGCCTGCTACACCGTGCAGGAAAAGAGAGAAAAAAACATGGGGTATCATCTCTCTTACTTGTGACTTGGGTTGCATGCTAGGCTTCCTAGGTCAACAATTGTGTGGCTAGGGCCACGACTTGGGTGTGAGGCACTGTGCTTGGTAGGTTGGACACATGCTCGTGCTGCTGAGAAGAGAAAGATGTGGGCCTCGGCCCATGTGGGTTAGGGTCAGTTGGAGAGAAAGGGGACCAGGTTGTGAGGTCTGGCATATGCTGCTGAAAAGTTTGTTATTGAACTGACTTCTCCCAAGAAGAAGAAAAAGATTGTTGAGTCTGAGCTTATGAAACCTGCTACTCCGAAAGTGGCCACGACCATTGCTAAGAAGAGTGTTCAGAGGAAAGGTTCGATGTTGCCCCTATTGTCTAGGTTGGTAACGAAGCGCGTGTTGGGAGCTAAGTTCAGTTTGATTTCTAAGAGGCTCACCACTATGAAGAACGGGCAGATGGATTCTACTGCTAAGGTGGCGCCTGAGCCTGCTCCTCATTTTGCTGTGACTGATTTGTTTAAGGACCAAGGAGACTGAGGCCCACTAGGGCTTGGGTTGAACTCAAATCACCCCAGTGGTGCTGGGTGTGGGAATCAGACCGGTAAACTCACTTGCACCACTTTAGGCTACCTTTCCTTGGTTAGAGATAGTTGGTGCAAACCCATGGTTCAACGGTGAACCAAAAATTTGTCAACAGATGGGAGAATCTCGACGTCGGTGGGTGTGAGAATCGAGGGGGATTCGGTCTGAATCCCTAGAAAATTTCACGAAATTCTTTTGGAATTTCGAAGATCGTCGTCGGAGATGATGAAATTTGCTGAAAATGACTTCAGGTCATGATTTCGTCGGGAAACCATGAGGGCTGCAAGCTGAGGGTTTGCTGGGTTCGTTGAGGACGATGATACCAAACGACATCATTTGGTTCTCAGTGTGGGAAGCTATGGGCTACTGGGCTCATGGCATGCGTGGCTTGCGGCTCCTAGCTCAGGGTTCGACGACTCGGTGACTAGAAGCCGTGGCTCGTCAGGGTTTGAAAACCCTAATTTTGTTTCAAATTCAATTTTATATAAACAAATCAATGCATATTCACAATATCAATGCACAATAATCACAAGATTATGAATATAAAGCATAAACAATTTATGTAGCATCTAAAATTCATAAAACGTAAAATTAGGTCATGCATTATGGTGAAGGTTCAAGCAAGTAGAGCTGAAAATTTTGAGATAATAACTGTTGTTTTGGAAAAACCTAGATTGCATGTTGATGTTGATAAACTGGTTTCCATCTCAAAGCTTTTATTACTTCAACACAAGAAAAATAGATTGAATCAATAAAATTATATGAATTCAATAAAATCAGTAGTTAATCAAATAATAATAATTGAAACATAATACTCTCTTGATTGAAGATGAACAAATTTCTGTAGCGTAGCATGAAGAACGCGCTGATAACGTGTTGTGGCCTATGTTTAATTGATGGAAAAGAGAGAGGGCACAACATGGATCGAAAGAGAGATGGATAATAGACTTGAGGAATTCTGTGTGTTATTCTCTAGACCTTGTGCCTTTATTTATAGTAATAAGGAGGAGACAAACTTGCTTTCCAAGTAATATAAAGTTTAATAGGAAAGATCTTCTAGATCCCAAAAGATTCCTAATCTATCTTTACTTATGATTTACACAATCACACATGTATTAGAATGTATATCACAACACTTTTCTATTAATTTATTTAGCATTAAAATTGTTACAACACAGTTTGACACTTGATAAGTATTTTCTTTAAAACAATAAGGCTTTTTTTTCTTTTTTTTTTTAATTTTTTAATTTTTATTATTAGCACCCTCACATTAAAATTTAATATTAAATGATTTGTGTAAACTACGATACAATGACAATTTCAACCTTATTAAGTTTAAAAAAAAAAAATCTAAATACATTCCAAATCACTTTTAACGTATTATTTATCTTCTTCAACTATCAAACACACCCCCCCCCCCCCAACCCGCCATTGTCAACAAAACCCTAACAAACGAATTATAGTTCAACTTGATCGCCATACTACTTTGTTTAAATCTAAAACAGCACCATTCAATCATTTGGAAGTTTGAGTTTAAGTTCAATCATTTTGCTCCTAAACTTTTTTCACTAAAACACCGCCACGCTTAATTAATGAGCTATGGAATAGGCAAATATATGCTCTGTAGAAAATGCTTAGGAAGAGAATGAACCACGGTCCACAAGAATACAAAGAATAATAGATACATGCAAAAGTCTCTTATTTGA
Organism: Pyrus x bretschneideri; assembly: GCF_019419815.1. Classification (NCBI taxonomy): domain Eukaryota; kingdom Viridiplantae; phylum Streptophyta; class Magnoliopsida; order Rosales; family Rosaceae; genus Pyrus; species Pyrus x bretschneideri. The sequence continues at coordinate 530,623 of NW_025999404.1, read as the reverse complement.
ATTGTGAAGAAGTTCTGACCCACTTGAAAAGGCATATTCATTCAATGAGTCTTCATAATTTCTCAAAATAATACAATTGTGTAGTAATCATTACCCTCCAAGTAATTAAACTGGGGACATCAGGGTAGCTAGATTTAGTTCATCAAAATAAAAAAAGAGTATTATATGATTTAAAGAATATGAGGTGTATAGAAAATGTGGGGTGTATGTAGAAAATGTATTGTGTATGTTGAGAATGTGGGGTGTGCGAATATATGTGGAGTGTATTAAGATAATTTTTATTTGAAAAAGCAAATGTGAGTGTATTAATATGTGGGGTTTATTCAACACCCCCATAAACCAAACACTAATCATGAGCCCTAAATTGTGAATTGTGCTAATGAACAATCAGCGCCTGCCTCACATCGGTTTAGTTATCTAAATCCAAGGAGGATATATATAAAAAAAGCAAGGAGATATAAACCTTCATGTGTAGTCCCCAAAGAGCAACAACCACCCAGTGAAATCCAACCCACCAAGATAATGATCTAAGTAGTGGTACTTTTAGTACAAACAAAACCAAAACGTATCTCTGTAATCTTAGCCTATCTTTGTTCCCTTTATAGACCAAAGTCCTCGAAACATAAGAATAATTGAAAACTAGCAAGTATCCCCTACTTGTATCGGGCAGTTAGCTAGGTTGGAATTTTTATTTTATCAGTAGCTATATTGGATATTAGTTTAAGTTATCCAAACACATACGCAGGGTACTTTACATACGTGTTATTAGTTTAGTTGGTTTTGGAACCCTAATAACTATTGATCTCTCTTTCTCTTTCAAAATGTGGCCGTACTTGTACATGTGCTAAAAGAAATTCATCCTAGCCACTTAGTATTATGGTTTAGTAGTATTCCGCTTTGCTTGTAAGTGATAGGTTTTAGGTTCGATTCTTATCAAGGGCAAATTTAGACTACAATATTATTGCTAGTCTATTGTGAGACTAAACCCATTAAAGGTAGCTTAGAGTTGTTAGCTAGCTAGCTAAAAGCTAACCACTTGCCAAAAGGACTCTCAACTACCTTATTCCCAGCTACCATTAAGCTTAGCTCAGTTCAATCACATCTAGGTCTGTGAGAGGCACAAACCTTGTTATTTTGTTTGACTGATATGATAAAGAAATAAGAGTAAACTGCCGATATGCCTCTTGAACTATCACCTAACTTTTGATTTCGCCCCCTAAACATTTTAATTGGAAAATTAAGGACTTAAACTAATTTTTTTGGCCGATTTACCCCCTGTTGTTAATTTTTCATTCATTCCATCCAAATTTCTGTTAAATGGAAGCATGTGTATAACAAGTGTGGGTAGTTCGGTCGCTTCATTCTTTAAAATAATTGAAAACCTTAGATTTCTAAAATATAAACCTATGTAAATATGTGTGATTCTATACCTTTTGTGTCTAAAGGTCTAGTGAAGTGACGCTTTCGTCCACAAAGGAGAGTTACGTGGTGTGCACATGATAATAGTTAACGTTAATTTGGATGAAATCTATGAAAAACTAATAGTAGGGGGGAAATCGGCCAAAAAAAATTAGTTTAAGTCCTTAATTTTCCAATTAAAAAGTTCGGGAGGGGGAAATTAAAAGTTGAGTGATAGTTCAAGAGGCAAATTGACAATTTAGCCAAGAAATAATACGAATTTGAGACCTCTTTCAGATCGAAAAAGAGAAAGACAAAAGAAACACAATCAAGTTGGGGGATTTGAGAATCTCTGTGGAAGATTTCCCACATTAGCCTTAATTACTATTTTAAACTATCTCCAAATTGGTTAGTTAATTTACATGGGAAAAGAATATTCCTAGTGCTGCTTTAAGAGCTATAACGTGATTATACAGTGCATTAAAGTTCAAGTGGATTGCGGTCGGGCTACTTGCATGGCAAAAAAATCATTCTTGATCAGGCCGGGGCCATTTTTTAGCAAGAGGATACTTGTAGGATTCTTTTTGTGAGGATTCCAGAGATTCTCAAATCACATCTATTCATCGTACATCGTGTGGTTAGAACTTAGTGAAATTTTTTATATTTTAAATTGAATATAAATGGTACCTAACAAAAACTGGTTGCCCGATGTACAATGAACTGATGCGATTGGAAGATCCTTGTGATCCTCACAAAGAGAATCCGGCAAGGATCATCTCTCTCATTTTTTATTTAACTTCACACAGCACTCACCAGCTGGCTCTTGATAGTCTGATTTCATAGTTAGACTAGCAGTGTACTACTAATTTCATTGATATTGTCTCAATTTAATCACATGCACTACCTAACATGTGTTAGATTTTATCACAAAAGATCTAACCGACCAACATGCTTATACATGCACATGCAAAGTTTAGCTACTTCCACATGCAAGCTTAAGCAAAACTCAAAGACTTAAAGATAAGGTTGACAGTAGCAAATACACGCAAGGGCAAGCATCAACGAAAAATAGGGAAACATACCCCTATATGTTTCCCTTCCACCTCAACATCATCATTCAAAAATCCATCGACTTCATCAAGATCAACATTCTCTGCTGCTTTTCTGTCATCCTTGTTGCTTAGTTCTCTACCATTGTTTTCACCTTCCGTGTCCTTCTATAAGGAAGCCTGAGGATGTCTTCCACTCTCAGGGTCAAACTTGACGATTCTATTACTACTTTCCTCAGTGGCCAAGCCTTCGCCAACTACCTCATCATCATGAGTTTCCCCAACGCTTTGTTCTTTCTCACTCATAATAGTAATATTGAGGAACTCATGTGGCTTGAGAGTGCCAGAAGAAGCGGATACTCGAGCACTCCGGGTCTTACTAGCAGGGCCAATAGGAGCTACGTCCTTGGCTGTAACAAAAGCCATGGTTAGCATACAACCGCAAAGCAATAGAAGCTAGGAATAAAGGAATAAGATCTATTACCAATCCTTGGCTTTGCTGAGGAACCTTCACTCTTTAGTTTATTTGGAGCTGGGGAAACATCAAGCTTGCTGCTGGGAAGACCATCATTCACCACTCGAGGCATGAAGTGCTTCATTGCATCATTTGAGGAGCAACATATAAAGCACTATGGAAAAGCATGCCAAGGGAAAATTAACAAAAGAAGTTAAGCCAAGAAATGTACCTGAAGTTGCTTTCTTCCCTTGACTTGTAGGCTTTCCTTCACCAACACCTAATGCTCTACTCTTCTTGGTGCTCTGGGAAGAATCATATGAAGCATTTCTTTTTTCTGCTGTAGTAGGGTATTGGTGCTTCAAACCGGAAGCGGCAATTGTAGGCTCTAACATCAGTCTAGGATGGCTTACAATGTTGGGAGATAACCACATCTGCTTGTGACCATGGAACTTAGCGATGGCAATGAAACACTTCAACCAATAAGCAACGTAGCCTTTGGAGATACTACCTACCCAGGTCCACTCGTCACATAATGGAAAGGGCGAAGACATTCTGAAGGCACATATACAGAATTCTAAAACAAATTATTAAAAGAAGCCTCAACTTCAGTTGGGGAAGATCGATAGGACCTCTTGGTCAAAGCCTAGCTAACGTCACATTCAGAAGGGGGAGTAAACAACACTCCTTTCCTCACTATCTTCTCCTAGGAAGGGTACTGACGAAGCTAGTAAAGCCAACAATTTTTCAGTAAGTGAAGGAAAATCTAGATTCTCAAATAGAGGAATTGATGTCACACTTGAATCATCATCACAGGCAACATCAGTAAAGAACATCACGGAGGCAAAACCTTTGGGGACTGACATGTATGAATAGAAAACAAAGCTATTCACATCATCTAAAAGCTCTAAGAAGTCCTGTTTCTTTGCCAAAATCTTCCCGAACCAATGTCAAGCTAGCGAGAGCTTTTTAGGCGAGTAAGAGGAGGAGTTAATAATATAATGGCACTTCGTTGCACCGGAAGAGAAAGGGGTTATCTTCAAGCCCTTGACATGCTCCTACGTGAAGATTCGCAAAAAACTGGCACAGAGGAAGCTCTCCAATGGAGCACTACTTGCAACATGCTCCTCAACAACAAAACCAGCAGGACCACATGGCCACACGCAATCCCATGGTCCAGAGAATCACTTGGCGGCTGAAGGTGTCCTTGCTATTGCAAATGATGAAATGGCCCAACCACAAATACAACATGGCCTCAAACCGACAGTTTAGTTCTTGTTTCTTCTGCAAAAAATGTGAGCCTTATCAACGTCTGCATGAGGAATAACATAGAGGAACGGATTCCATATTACCTACAATTAGAAGATGCATAATATTAGCAACATCTTCCAGAGTGGGAGTAAAATCTCCCCATGCACAAATGAAGGTACGGGTCTCTGTGCTTAACCTACTAGCCACGTGGCGAAGAATTTCAGGCCTAAGGTGAACAACGTGCTTCTTGGTCATAAAGACAACATCCAAAACATTGGCCCTTGTTAGGGTTGCGCACTGGTTTGCAAAGCCAAGCTCAGTATCCACCCAATCTACCCAGCCAGTGGCCTCACTACAAGAGAACTCAAAGTGGATTGGCATAGCAGGAAACAACCCACTCTCAATGCAACACCAAGAAATGCGCCTAGGATCGATATGAGGGACCAAGTCTAAGGAGGGATCCTCCTCCTTGAAAGGCTTGTTCTGAGAACCGAAATGGGGCAGCAGCCTGCCTCATTGAAAACGGTCCTCAGTAGTGAAAGATCCATCCACTATAGTTAAGCACTTGGGTGATTCCGCAGCCATAACACACCTATGGAAAGTAAGCGCTAAACCATAGATATTACAAGTCAGTGCAACATTTAAGAAGAAACATACAAGCATACAAAGCAAAACATGACAAGAAATCTACCCTGGGAAAGCAAGCAAGCTCACCCTGGGAAAGGAAACAAGTGGCCTCGGAAAAGCAAAAAAGTACGTTCATAAAATTCAAAGCCTTTCATGAAAAAGTCTAAAACTTTAACATGGGACTATTTTCCCTACATGCTATCACACAAAACATATGCATCTTTCCCCATACATGCCATGCTATCAAAGCCCTACAAGATCTAGTCAAGGAAAGTATGTTATGCGCATATCTAAGCAAAAACAAGCTATATACAGTCAAGCTAATCATGCCAAGCAAATCAATACAACCAATCGATCGATCCCGCTTAAGCATGCATCAACATGTAAGCAAGCTAAGCTCGATAACAATTATACAGTATACATGAAAAGCAGGAAAGAAATCACAGAAAGCAAACGCATGAGATTTCAAAGAAACAAGATTGCCCAAGGAGTGGAGTTCAATTTCTCGAAAGAAAAAGTTGCACCACTTGTGCGCCCATGCTAAAATCCAAAAATCTGTGGAACGCATAATCACATAGAGAGGACGCATGCCTAATTTCATCACCAGGGCAAACAGAAAAGGCAAAAAGAAGAAGAAAATTTCAATAAAGAGTCAAGGGAAGATTTCCTTACCTGAAGAAAACCTTGTCGCAGAGCATGGAGAAGCACAAATGAGATAGGAAATTTGAAAGAAAAGCAGTTATGGGAAATTTGAAGAAGAAGAAGAAGAAATAGGGAAAACAAGGACAAATTAAATACTTGGCCTGGGGAGAAAAGCAGTTTGTAACGGTTACCAAGTGGAGGCCGGGGAATACCCAAAGTTTTTCTATATGATGGGACGTGCATGGGAAATAAGGGAGCACAACGGCAGGGAGTTATCAACTGCCATGTGGGAAAATGAAGAGTCTTATCAGGAAGCCCATATTCAGAAAGGAATTCCTTGGGCATAGGGTTGATTATTCATCCTACTCAAGGTGTCTCATAGGCCAAATAATTAAGGGGGCTAATGTTAGGGCCCAAAAATGTCACACACCAATCCAACCAAGTCTCAAGGCCCAATTGTCATGCAAAGCCTACATCCAAGCCCAAAAACATGACAAGGCACATGATCGATGAGGAATATATTTACCAACATGCTATGCCACAGTGATTAAGTCGGATATTCACGCCATGTTCATGCCTATTCATCACGCCATGTTTCCTTAGTCAATATCCATGCTAAGCCCAAGACACATATTCGAGGCTTGTCAAGTGGATTGTGGTATGGATGGTTATGGAAGGTTATCAAGCTTACGTGGACTCGGATCATGGAAGACATTGGGCTACTTAAGGGTCCAAAAATCCAAGCCCATACCTATTGTATTTCACGTAGGCATCATTGAGAGAGAATTAGCTTAGTTTACCCCTTTCCCTAGCAAGCCAACTCCCTTAGTTAGGACTAAACTAGTTTCTTGCATTAAATGCATGTTAAACCCAATAAGTTAGGCATTTAATGCTGACTTTCCCTTCCCAGCTTGCACAGACAACCAACGCATGAAAGCAATGAGGCGGTCTACCAAAAGTAGCATCTGTGGAAGGCCGCCCTGGTAAAGCCGCGCCTTGGGAAGAAGCAGACTGTTAGTCTCAACAGTACAACTACCTTACACCAAAAGGGAAATAATAGGAAGGCTAAGGAGAAGGGAAGGGAAGACCAAGCCACAAAGGGAGATTCCCTTAAAGCATAGAGAAGAACCCTTCACTTACATAAAGAGATGAGAAAGCCATTACAGAGGAGGAAAAGGAACACACATAGAGATAGGAGAAATGAAGAAAGGGAGAACCACCCAAGAAATAAGCCCAGAGAGTTCCAGTTAACCCAGAAGCATACTCCAAGCCTCAAGCATCACCATCCATGCAACCTTAGTAATTCCCACAGCCTTCAATCAAACATCTCAACCATAAGAAGACTTGTTATCACCCTAGGAAAGCCCAAATCATGTAGCTAAGAATGCCATACAACCATGCAAATCCCTTCGCTCTCATGTAAACTGATAATCTTCTAGCTTGCACACCACGCTTCACTTGAGCAAGTCATTATCTTGATCAATCATGCTATCTTTGAGCCGTTCATATTACCGGGATATTTCATAAGACAAGTTAACTCTTTCGAGATATCCCAGAACTTGTTACTAATCCATACCGAGGGAGACAATAGGACGTCCTCAAAGCCCAAGTCCACCTCAACCTAAAAGTTCCCCAACACCTTCCACCGATCATAAACACCACCAATTTCCCTTTGGCTGGTGTTAGAGTTTTCTTTGAACTTATCAACGATTTTACCCACAAAATCTTTTTATTTTGATTCGTGCCAAAGACACTATCTTCGCTAATAGAAACCCATGCCAATCATAAAGCAACATCTTCCTCAAAGGACCAATTACGACCTCTAATATGATCTTTTGCCATCCTGAAAAATTGTGAAATAGGAAGAAATGGTTTTGGAAGATGGTAGAAAGAAAAATTGGAAGAATTGTAGGAGAAAAGTGAGTTTTATGTGGATGTTTGAATAAATACATAGGTATTTATAAAGTTTTAGGATGAATTTGAGTTAAATAATTTTTCTTACTTATTTTGGCGTTGGATTTAAATTTTGGCCCTTCGATCCTTTTTTTACCGTGGGCCAAGGAACGTGAGGCGGGCTATCACGTACGGGCCGTGCACACGTCTGGGCTGGGCAAGTCTAGTTCACTCCCCTTGTTCTACTCTCACATGTGGGCTCCACCTCTAATTTTGGGATAAATCTTGGCTGGAATTTGGTTTTTTTGTTTTTTAGTTCTAACACTTAAACCCTTTTTAGCACAAGGGTCGGAATGAAGTGGGGGGAGAGGGGAATAGAAGGGAGATTTTAGGACTTATTCCTAGGGTTGAAGTTGGTCATAGGTAAATAAGGGAAACATATTAAGAAGAGAAACATATTAAGAGAGAGAGAGAGAGAACATATGTAGTCTATTTTGTGAAAAGAATTCTTGCAAAAATATATAAAATAAAGTTGAGTACGTACAAATTTTATAAAAAAGTAAAGCTACGTACAAATTATCTTGTTTAGACATCGAAAGCAATTTCTAAGTTTTAAGATTATTTTTAGTGTCTTGTTATTTTGTAAGGAAAAATAATGTAAAGGGCTTGAAAACTTTGAGTTTTAACGATAAGGACAAAATAAAGGGTAAAGTGAATAGTACTAGGATTGACTTTTTAGTATAAAAATGTGGTTTTTCGTTAAAATGAACAGTACCAGAAGCTTTTCGTTAAAGTTCCCTTTTTTGTATGGACATTAAATTATCAAATGCATTACATGACAAGTATTACAGGGAATACTTAAAAATTTCTCAAATTTCTCCAAATTTTTTTTTTGTTAAGTAAATAATATATTAAAAGGGCAAAAGCCCAAAGAGAACAACAAATGAAAACTGGGCAAAGAAGAAAACTCTAGGCACCAGCAAACAAAAAGGAAAACCTAAACACCAAAGCCTAAACCACACAGGGAAAGGCAATAAACAACTTAGAGACTAAGGAGCAACAACATTCCAGTTATTGAAAACTCCTATGTTAATGGTGGAAGGCTTAACTTTCAAAGTACACATTCAACACCGAATCATATTGTTGATCAACTGAAGAACTGTAGCAGGAGGTTTCCTGCAGTTGTTGAAGATGTGGTTATTTTGCTCACACCATATGTAGTAAATAGTGACTGCCAACAAAAGTTTCCTAACCACCATGGGAAGGGATTTCCCCGCCATTGGGCCACTACATACTTCACAAAAGAAGGCTATGGAGGGTGGAGCCAATGAACCCCACACCTCATCAGCACATGTTGCCAAAGACTTTCACAATAAGGGCACTCAAAGAAAAGGTGAGAGTGAGATTCCAACTCAGAGTCACACAACACACAATTAAGGTTGGCACGAGGAGCATATTGACCAATGCGATCAAGCATAGTAAGCATATTCTTTATAGCTAGCCACAACACAAAACTTGCACGTGGAATAGACACATTGTGCCACACCAAGTGGTTCCAAGAGATTTTAGGTGCCACAGGACAAATGCAATTCCACATAGAAAACGAAGAGAACATACCGTCTTTGCTATGAGCCCAAAAGAAAGAATCCAAGTTCTGAGAAGAAGGCATAATGTTTTAGGAATCTGATTGAATGTTAAAAAAAAAAAAATGTTTAGTTGGTAGTAAATGGCCAACTCCACTCAGATGCCCTAAGCACATAAGAAAGCTTGGAATTTATATGAAGACCAAATGCCAACACAACCTTGTAGCCCCAAATATCTTAGAGAGAACCATGAGGGTGCTAATTATCATGCCACATAAAAGTAGATGACCCATCTCCCACTGAAACATGAATAAAAGGCTTAATAAGTTCCCGACGCTTTAAGAGTTTCCTCCAATTCCATGAGCAAGTAGATGGCACTTTTAGGCTCCAAAAGCACTTGTCTTGAAGGAAATATGCTTTGACCCATTTAGACCACACATTACCACCTCCATGACTGAACAAAAACCAAATATGGCGAGCCATAAAAGCTAAATTCCAAGAGTGTAAACCTTTAATCCCCAATCCTCTTTCATCTTTGGGGCAACATACCTCCCTCTAAGACATTTTAGCAAATTAATTCCCTGATACCTTGCTGGACCATAGAAATCGATGAAAAAACTACTCAATGTTTTCGTAATCTTTTTGGGCAAGAAAAGGTGAGAAGCCCAAAAAACCTGGAGCCTACCTAAGATTGAAATCACCAATTGTAGACGACCAGCAAAAGACAATGTTTTATGCTCCCAGCTGCAAATATGATTATCAACATTCTCAAGTAAAGGCACACAATCCGCATAGGTCAACTTAGAACTGATCAAAGGCACCCCAAGATACTTAAAAGGAAGACACCCCTCTGGAAACCCAAAGCAGCTTACAATTCTAGTCATGTCTCTAGTTTTGACTCTAGCAAGAAAAATATTACTCTTAGAAGCATTAGGAGTTAAACCAGAAATGTGAGAAAAGTAATCCAAAACCTGTTTTAAAAACCTTGCAGAGAGTAAGTCTCCATGGAAAAAAAAAAAAAGCAAATCATTGGCAAAGGCCATATAAGTAAGTCTGATCTTATCACATAATGGAACAAAAAGTGAAGGGAAACAACCACTTTAGCATGCATAATTAAGGAAAAGACCTCCATGGCAATAACAAAAAGGAAAGTGGAAAGAGGATCCCCTTATCTAAGACAATGCTTCCCCGAAAAAAAAAAAAAAAACCAACCAGTTCACCATTAACTGCCATGAAGAAATAAGCGGTGGAGATATAACATCGGATCCATTGAACAAACCTTGGATGAAAGTTAAAAGCCAACAAAACACCAAGCAAAAACTTCCAATCCAAAGTATCATTTGTGAATATCCACCTTGATTGCACACCTGGGAGTTCCATTATTCAGATGGTAACCATGAAAAAGCTCTTGGACAAGAAGAATATTATCTCCGATACAACGACCTCCCATAAATGCAGATTGCGTATCACTAATGATGGTAGGCAGAACACCTTTAATTCTATTAGCCATAATCTTAGAGATGATTTTATAAAGAGTGTTGCAACAAGAAATAGGCTGAAAATCCCCTATGGAAGAGGGGTTAAGGATTTTAAGCACAAGGGTAATTATAGTGGTGTTAAGCTCACGAGTAATTGGTTGGAGTTGAAGAATTCCTGGACTGCAAGAATAATTTGATCACCAATAATAGGCATTAAAGCCATATGGGCCTGGGGCTTTATTAGGCTTCAAACTGAAACAAACTTTACGAATTTCGTCACCAAAATCCTCTCTTACCATAGCAGCGGCCATATTAGAAGAAATAGGACTTGTGACAAGGTTACAAGCAGCAAGATTTACTTCAGAGATCGGAATAGCAAAATGATTGCCAATAAGACTTTGGAAAAACCCCATAGCTTCATCTTTGATCTCCCTTTCAACAGTAGTAATAAACCCATCACTTCTACAAATAGAGGCAATACGGTTTGGATTAGCCCGCTTCTTAATAGAATTATAGAAAAAACGGTGTTCCTATCGCCGTTAGCCATCCATTGGACACGAGATTTCTACTTGACAAAGCTCTTCTCCCTCAAAAGGCAATCAAAGTAGTTTTTCAATAAGGTTTTCTCTAGCTCAGCCAAAGACCAGTTCGTAGGCATAGACACTAAACTAACTTGGCAAGAATCAAGAGCAGCTTTAGTGTTCTTAACTGCAAGAAAGACGTCAAGGGAAGGAGCACAATTTAACTTTTTCAACTTAAATGTAACAAGCTTTAGCTTCTTCGCTACTTGGAATTGATGGCAACCTTGAATATGAGTATTAAAAGCTTGTGCAACAATAGCTAAAAAATTCTCATGGTCAGCGTAGAAATTGAAGAATTTAAAAGGTGCCTTTCTTTGAGTTTGGGAGAGACCCCACAGAAACCACCCCTGGGCAGCGATCAGAGGCACCAGGAGGCAAAAAAAATAATAGAGCTATTAGGAAACATAGATAACCAACCATTGTTGAGAAGGACACGGTCCAACTTGCAATAGATAACTATGCCATTGAATTGCTTATTGCACCAAGCAACAAGTTGGCCAGAGAATCTCAAATCATCAAGGCCAACATCAAGTAAACAATCCCCAAACTCAATAATAGCATTAGACCTCAAATTAGAGCCCTCATGAATTTCTCCAATGGATCGAACAACATTGAAGTCACCAAGGAAAATCCAAGGGGCATCACCAATGGAGTGCTTAAAGGAGCAAAGGTGAGCCCAAAGAGCCTTGCACAGATTTTCATCATTGGAGCCGTAAACAAAGGAAGCATAAAAACTTTGCCCCATTAGAAGAATTTGAATCTAACAATGGATAGCTTGATCAATCTCCACCAAGTGAGAAACATGAAGAGTGGTGGAATTCTAAACCACCAAAATTCTGCCATTAACATGGCAATTGTAATTGTTGATGGTCATCCAATTAGGAAAGACAAATTGAGCAACAACATCAATATTATTCACATGAACTCTGGTCTCAACCAGACCAACCAAACAAAGCTTATTTGTATCGATGAAATTACGAACCATGAGTTCCTTAGGAAGCCCATTTAACCCTCTGACATTCCAGCAAGCGAGATTAATCATTTAAGTTTGAACAAGATCAGTCTTGGGCACTACAACCCTTACCACCAGCCTTAGCTGTACCTTTACTTCTATTATTCTTCCTTTTCTTCTTCTTTTAATGAAATCTCTGGGATGGAAGAGCATCAATATCCTTACCCAAAATACGGTGCTTTTTTAGTATTTGGAGAAGTAGTGGCCTGAATTTCTAAGTCAGAGATATTCTCCAAAAAATCAGGTGCTTTTTCAGAGACATTCTCCAAAAATTCAAGGGCTTCAAACATATTTGACACCGCCATAACAACCTCTACAGGGAGGAGAGTTCCAACGGGACTAGAAGGGGAAGAGAGGGGTTGAATAGCAGAAGTATCGGCCAAGGCCTTCCCAAACCTATGCCATTTTTTTAACTTAGGGGTACTACAAATTTCATGGTCAACAGTAGGCGATTTTTCAGATGTTGCAATGGTGGGAATTTCAATGGGAGCAGGTTTAGGTTTGTGGGGACAAGAGGGTTCCAAATGACCAAATGTTTTACAATGAAGACAAATACGGTGTTTACACTAAAACTCAACACTTACTTCCACAGAATAAGGAATTTCCCCTTCCTTATCAGGTTGGACCACAAGATCAATGGAATCAATAAGAGGATCAGAAGCATCAACTTCCATACTGTTTCTCATGAAGGAAATATGTTCCTTCGATTCAGTGAGGGAATCCACGTAAAGTGGTTTATTGACAGCATTAGCAACATGACAAAAACCTCCATGGTTCCAGTGCTCAAGGGGAACATTGAAAAACCTAACCCATATAGGAACAGTAACATGAAAAGCCATGGAGAGGACCATCACAGGTCTCCAACGAGTAAGAAATAACATTCTCCCTAAGCGATGCCAAGGACCAGATTCAAGCACACTAACATAGCTTAAATCATCCCTAAACTTAAAGAAAAAGAAACAACTGTCATTAGCAAGAACATCCACCAAACCTTGTTTAGTCCACAACTTCTTAGTTAAAATGCATACTGCGGAGAATGGGAGTTGTTTATCAATAAAGTACCCAACGAGACAGTGGCGCCATTCTTTAGCAGTTGCAATTACCACACTACGAGGATGACTCACCACTTTACGGCCACCCACCAGTTTTGGTTTTTAGTAATGGAGATTCAAAGATCCGGTTGAAGCACTACCGTCACCACTAACAGCGTTCAAATAGATGCCTTTGAGATTTTCCACAAATGTATGAAGAGTCCCCATCGAACTAATGACATGACTATGCTCATGGGAAGGAAAAGAACAGTTAGACCTGATTCATTGAACAATGGGATTATCATCCCCTGGGACTGAGGTACATATCCCACTGTGAGAATGGGAATTATCTTGCTGCATATTGGAAGAGGTTTACACATTTTATAGATTAAGGGAACTGCTCAACGTTTCAACTGACACAAAGGGGCCCACCACTTGGGGTTGCTGTAAATCCAAACCAGAACCAAACAAAATATCTAGCGAGGGGCCCACTCTAAGAGAGCCCATTCCGTTAGTAGACAGCAAACTACCGTTACCCACCAAGCTCGACTCATGAGGTTGAACGACCAAGCTCGGCTCCTGAGGTTGAACGACAGATGGGCATGCCGGAGCAACATCTTGGTGAAGAAAAAGTCCATTTACTACATGGCCATTCACAAGTCTAGAACTATACTGCAAGTTTTCCAAATGGGGACTGGAGTTTCTCAAAGCAAACAAAGCATTGGAAGAGGGTGGTGTGAGTGAGGAAGGTTGAATATGGGACGATGGGGTTGTAGATTTAGTGTGAGAAAGGGGAATTAGGGATTTTGGGGTAGCAATTTTGGGATTAAGGGAAGGTGATCGGAGAGTGGGGTTGGAATGGCCATAGGGCTTAAGATTGAGGGTTTGATTAGGGGCGAGTGCAGGAGATGTGGCGGGTGCATGGAATCATTGGTGGCGGAGGTGGTTAAATAACAAAAAGGTAAGGGGGGAAGCTTTTTGACCCTTTCGTTATTTGGGGTTGTGGGTCCCAAGTATAACTTTGTTTTCCTTTTAATTTCTAGGTTAGGGTCCCTGAAATTGGGCTAGGATTCTCTTCCCTCCTCTTTCCATCCCCTTCTATTCCCTCCTCTCACACTCTTTATTTTGTCTTTCTTTTTTTATAAAAAATTAATATAAGATGTTGACGTGGCTTAACCGTGACCTTTCAAATAGAAGGGAAAAAAAGGGAAGAAAAAAAAAGAGGGAAGATAATCCTTGTCTCCCAAAATTTTACTTGAAGATATGATTCATGCAGACCTAGTGGCCACGTGGTATCTCAAGTGCCTAGAAAGTGGGATGGGGTCATCTTGATTAGAAAGCCCATTAATCTACAAGATGTTTAAGTAAAGGATCCATAATGTTGAAATCTATTATCTACAAGTTTTAATGCGGGTTATAACCCTCGGAATATTCTCACTAAATAATACAATGACTAATTATACAATTTAGAAAGAAAAACAAAGAATAGGCACCACTTTATGACTAAAATTTTCATATATATACGATCCGTTTGAGCAGCCATTTGAGTACTCGGAACAATTTCAGACAAAACATGCCTGCTTCTACTTCCTCTACTCATCAGCTCCTTCAGGACGTCCTTGGAGGCTTCAATTCCAGAAGATTACTCCTACAAAACCCACTTTACCAATCACCAAACACCGCCACTTCTCCAGTTTCCACAAACAGAATCGACTCACCGTCAGCAGACCAATACCCTGGAGACAACAGCTTCGATGCTAACGTTGTTATGGTCCTCTCAGTCCTCCTGTGTGCCCTAATTTGCTCGCTAGGGTTGAACTCCATCATCAAGTGTGCTTTGAGGTGCTCAAGTTTTGGATCCTCCTCAGAGTCCAGATCATTGGGCAACAACAACGCCACCTCAGCTAGGTTAGCCAACACAGGAGTCAAGAAAAAAGCCCTAAAAACTTTCCCGACAGTGAATTACTCAGCTGAGTTAAAACTGCCTGGGTTGGACACAGAGTGTGCGATCTGTCTATCGGAGTTTACGACCCACGAGCGCGTACGCCTTCTGCCAAAGTGTAACCATGGATTCCATGTACGCTGCATTGATAAGTGGTTGAGTTCGCACTCATCATGCCCAAAATGCAGGCACAACTTGATCAAGACGTGTCAGAAGATTGTAGGCTACAGTACTCAAGCTAGCTCATCGGAAACAGTTCGAGAAACCATTGTAAGCATTGCACCACTTGAACCCGAAGGTTTCTTGCGTAGTTATAGGGGTATTAGCTAGCTGAGTTTATGATCTTTTGTTAATTCGTTGTTATTTAGTTAATATTAATATGCTTAACTTTCTGGGTTTGAGCTTTGTGCCTCGGGGTTTTGAGCCTTCATTTCACTTAGCCAACCCAACAGCCAATACAAAGTGTAGTTGTTGCTTCTTGTGAATTTGTGTAGTGTTTGCAATTTGTGAATTGTTCAATTCTTTACAATAATAAATTGTTCAATCCATTTTTAATTAGGTTGAAAAAAAAAAACCAAGTTCTACCAACTAGCTTTTAATGTAATAGTATTTCATCTCAACGCTAAAAAATATCTCAAATTCGAATATATCTTTCTCCATCAATTAAAGAAAAAACATGGGCTGCTTAACATGGCTAGAAGATTTGTCCAAAGTGTCTGGCTATAGGATTTCTGTTAATGGAATCACTTGATACCCCAGCTAGATTTGAAATCTTGAAAGGGAATCCCCCAATCAGCGGGGACAACTAATCAATTTCTTTTAATTTTTTATTTCAATCAACATTCTAAAAGCAATCCTTTTAACCTTTCCCAATAATATGCTACTATACATTACGAAAGGCATCGCTAATACCATATTAAAAACCCTTAAAGAAATAATTGTCAAGGGGTGCGCTTGGCTGTGACAAATAATTAAGTTCAATCATCTAGAATTCGTGGCCTATAGATAGGCCTCACAATTTTTTAAACAACCCGTTAACCTAACTCAAAATGACATGAAATTAACAAGTTTCGAGTCGACACGATAACGAATCGGGTCGTTATCGAGTAACCCAATAAGCACCTTTTAAGATAATAGATCGGTCCAGGTATACACGTAGTGTAACGACCCGTCCCCAATTATTATGATTTTTATAATTTTAAAAAGTGAATTTACAAAGATGTCCTTCGAGACAAAGCGTTGACTTTTGTTAACTGCCATGCTGTGTCACGTAAGGTTCATTTTCTTGGTACTACGAACGCGTGGACGCAAACAGAATGCAATTTGGAGTTATACCGAAGGAGAAATTAATCTTTAAAGCTGGGGGCATTTTAGTAAATTGGTTATCTTCTAGAATGCTCCAGATTTCTAGAGCCAAATCAAGAAGGCCACGTGTGTGGCCCAGATTAAAAGGAAGAAAGTTAGGCGGTGGAGAAGGAGGATAAAGGAGAGAAACGAGGGAGAGGTGAGGCGAATCAGAAGAGGAGAGATGTGAGGGTGACCAATCAGGGAAGAGAGAAAGGAGAGAAAGGAGAGAAGAAGAAAAGGAGGAGAAACGCCGAGTTCACCATGACGCTTACCTAACTCGCCGGGTTGCACCAACCCACTACTTGGGAACTTCTCATCGATCATTCCTCTTCAATTTTCTGCACAAATTAGACAAGATTTGGTCTTGGTTTCGTGGCAAGAGCGTTGGCGGCACCGTGGTGTTCTTAGTGGCAATCCGCCATTTCTGCAATGATTTCTCTCGATTTCCACCACCAGTATACTTCCCTTCAGCCTAGAAACAATGCTCAATCATTGGTTGGAGCGTCGGAGTCGATTTGAGGACGAATCAAGAGACACCCTTTTATAGGGTTTCCGACGGATTGAGGGGAATTTGAGGTGTTTCCCGGCCAAATTAGCATTAGTCACAGGTATGAAAGTTGCTCCACTCACAGAGATCTTCATTTATGTGAAGTTTGAGAATTTTTAGAAATAGTTGAATTTTCCAGTGAGATGGGGCGGCCGACCACCACCGACGGTGGCGGGTGCGGCAGCACGTGGCCAATGGGCCGCCGATACTATTTTACACTAAATTGATATCATGATCTCATATTTGATATCCATATGATGTGATTTGAGTATTGTGAATCTAGTTTGATTAAGGTGCATTACTTGATAATTATATGAATCAACGATCCGACTGTTAGATCGTCATCAAACTTTGATACATTATAACACGTAATATTTGAGGATATTAGAAACTAATGGATC
The DNA here is from genome assembly GCF_019419815.1 of Pyrus x bretschneideri. Classification (NCBI taxonomy): domain Eukaryota; kingdom Viridiplantae; phylum Streptophyta; class Magnoliopsida; order Rosales; family Rosaceae; genus Pyrus; species Pyrus x bretschneideri. The sequence goes on along the minus strand of NW_025999404.1, from coordinate 513,387 downwards.
AGGAATCCGGCGTACGGATCTTCCCAATTAGGACATGTAAGTTATATGTTCTATTGATAAGAATTCTAAGACATGATTTGATAATTGTTCTAGGCAGCAATCGTTCGTGATGCCTTGATATTTGTGCTAGGGAGTTGTGGCGCGAACTCCAGGTGAGTGGGCTTTTCAGTTTTCTATATATACGTATATATGTTTCCCATTTTTCCCATAAATGGTTTTAAGTGAAGTTTCGTTTAAAATGCCATGTCATGGTTGCTTTACATTTTAGCCTATGCATTAGTATAGCTTTGCATAATGTTGCATGATGTTGCGGAACCCAGGTAAGCTACAGGTGAGTACATTATGATGTTAGTGGTTGTGATGTATATGGTTATGCCTAGATGCATTTGGTTCTCATTATCATGCACCCTGGTATCAGTGCTCCGCCTGAGGTCAGGGCCTAGCCTTCATGTGATCGTTCACCTCCCGTACCACTCGCTCACCTTGGATCCAAGGCAGGTGCCATCCTGTCGTACATACCACATTAGGTAGTTCCAACTCGTAGGTGACCTGCGATACTTCGCACAGCCTTCACGTGATCATAGCACTTAAGCGTACTTATTTACACCTAGCCTGTCGTACAGACCACATTAGGTGGTTCCGACCCGTATGCACGTTTAAAGTCGTATATGTCACGTTAGGTAACTCCAGCTGGCATAACATTTTACATTGATTTATTTCACCTGGGTTACTTATTTCATTGCTGAGATACTTGACATGGCATATACATGGTTTTCACTACTCTCAAGCAGGATTTCTATATACGTATGTATTATTATTTTTTGGGAAATTATACGGGTTTTACGACGAGGGGTTATAACGTTTTCAAAAGGTTTTTATTAAAAACTTTATTTTCAAGCCCACTCACCCTTGTTTTTGCACCTTCTAGGTTTTAGTTGCTGAAAGTCTGTATTGATGAGGATTTGTGGCGGATCTCAGTATAGGTGGCTACCACTGAGGGTATGATCCTTACCCACACTACTGTACTTTACTTATGCTCTGACGTCACATGTGAAATTGGTTCATTCCTGCTCACAGCGCACTCTTGTCTTTAGGTACTTTTAGGTTTAAATTTATTCACATTTTCCACATCACTATACTTTATGGCTTCGTCACCTTCCAGGTGTCAGCCAACACAGCTCGATTCAGAGCCCTAGTGAACATTCCGGGTCGGGGTGTGTCACGTAGGTAACTCGAAACATGATAACAAAATATTAATTTTATAATTTTATACCAATAAAAAAAAACTATAATTAAGAGCACTAGGATTTAATTCCAATTAACCCAGCAGTACAAACACAAAACTTAATTCTTAGTCACAATTTTCACCTTCTATTCTATCTCCCAATTCGATTCTATATCTTCGCATTCTCCCTGTCTCGATCGAGTTCTTTTCCTTCATGGATTCCATTACTACCAAAACTCAAAACCTAGTTCCCTATTTGGAAAAGGAGGTAATATATTTTTATGTGATATAGTTAACACACCCAGACCCGGAATGTCAATTAGGACTCCAAATCAAGCTATGTTGGCCGGTACCAAGAAAGTGATGAAGCCATAAAGTGTAGTGATGTGGAAAGTGTGAATAAATTTAAACCTAAAAGTGCCTAAATACAAGAGTGCGTTGTGAGCGGGAATGAACCCAATTCACACATGATGACAGAGTATAAGTACAGTACATTAAAATACGGTGAGAATTATACCATCAATGATAATTGTCTACACCAAGATTTGCCAATAATCCTCATCGGTACAAAAACTCTGCTACAAACACCTGGGGGTGAAAAATAAGGGTGAGTGGGCCTGAAAATAAAGTTTTAATAAAAAAACTTTTGAAAGCGTTATAACCCCTCCTTGTAAAACCCGTATAGTTTCTAGAAAATAATACTACATAAGTACGAAGACAAATGCATGAGTGCTGTGAAAATAGAAGCATTCCATGCCTTAATATCTCAGCAATACTAAGTGTAAGCCAAGTGTGAAACCAATATAAAATAGTATGCCAGTCGGAATCACCTAACGTGACCTATATGACTGGACCTATGGCTCATCAATCCAGGCTAGCACATGAGTCAGAGTCACCTAGTGTGACCTGTACGACAGGCTGGGTATAAATATGCACGCTCAGGTGCTACGATCGCATGAAGGTTGTGCGATAATTTGCAGGTCACCTACAAGTCGGAACCACCTATTATGGTCTGTACGACAGGCTAGCACCAGACTTGGATCTAAGGTGAGTGTGCGGTGCGGGAGGTGAACAATCACGTGAAGGCTAGCCCTAGCCCTAGGCGGGAGCACTAATACTGGGGTGCAACCATGATAAGCTCTAAATAAATGTGTCCATACCACTGCAATACAACCCATTCATTCACATAATACTCACCTGAAGCTTACCTGAGTCTCCACAGCATAACACAATACAATTTACAAGTGTAACAATGCAGTATTTAAAATATAACTTATTTATGACATGGTAAGCAAAGCATAGTTCCATATAAAAACATTTATGGAAACTGTATAATATATATATATATATATATATATATAGAAAACAAACGCCCACTCACCTGAGGTCCGCATTATAACTCCCTAGCACGAATATCTAGGCATCACGAACGATCGTCGCCTAGAACAAATATTCAGTCACGTCTCAGAATTCTTATTGATATAACACGTAACTTACATAAAACACATCGCCAAGGATGTTCTAGAATGATTTAAGACCCATTGACCAAACGTCAACCGTCGGTCAAAGATCAACGGTAGGGTCCACAACCCTAGGTAACTCTATCCGGAAGATCCGCATCATAAATTTCTGATCCATAACTTTCAAAGATCCACATTATGCTTCTAAAATATCATACTAAAGTTTCATTACGATCCAACGATCGGATCTCTGCCAATTGTAAATTCAAGTGGCGGTCAACATTTTATTTTACGAACTTAGTATTCCAATTTGGGAAGATCAGCATGTCGGATTCCTGATCCGTTAGTTCCTATTGTCCTCAAATATTATGAATAATAACCAACTAAAGTTTGGTAACGATCCAACGATCGGATCGTCGATTCAAATAAGGATCAAGAGGCAGACCCTAGCGAAATTGTACCCAAACAATGGAATTTCGTTAATCAGACTTCACCTATGCAATTGGAGTATCAGACTTAGCATAGGAAGGTTAGGTGGGATCTCGGTCCACATGCCGCCGCATACGGTATTCGACCGCCGCGACTTGTCGGAAAAATCAACTATTTCTACAAATTCTCAAATTTCACGGAAATGAAGATCTCAATGAGTAGAGCAAATTTCATACCTGTGGCCAAGTCCAATTTGACCGGTAAAAGCCTCAAATCACCACGAACCTGTCGAAAACCCTAGAAATTGGTGGTTTTGATTTGACTCCAAACAAGCTCCGACGCCCCCAACCAATGCATGGGCTTTGTTCCTGAGGTTGAGAAAAGTCTATTGGTGGTGGTGGTTGGCTGAGTTTGCTTCAGGAATGGCGGATCACCGCCATGAGACCTTTCGCACCTACTGGTGCTATTCTCCACCGAATGAAACCAAATCTCGTCGAGTTTGGGGTGGAATTCATAGCAAGGATATCGTAGTGATGTTTACAGGTGATGGTTGGCCGTGAAAAGCTAGGTAAACACAGTGAAAGGTGTCAGAAAAGCTATGGAACACCAGGTCAGAGGCCGAGCCTCGACATGGAAACGGGTCGGGGGTCTGATCGGCTACCCCCTCAACTCTTTCCTTTCCTTTCCTTTTTCTCCTCTCCCATTGGTGCTCTCATTTTCTCCCTTTCTTAATTGGTTTGGTTCCCCCTTCCTTTCTCTCCTTTATCTTCCATCTCCATTGCCCATCTTTTCTTTCCTTTAATCTGGGCCACACACGTGGCTTTCCAGATTTTGCTCCAAAAATATGGAGCATTCCAGAAAATAATAAATTTACAATTTTTCCCTCGATTTCATTTGTTAATAGCTCCTTCATTATAACTCCAAATTACTTTCTGTCTGTGCCCACGCATTCGTAGCGACGAGTACTACGAGGATATGCCAAGAAAATAGATCTTACGTGACTCGACAAAGCGGTCAACAAAAGTCAATGCATTTTCCTTGAAGGACATTTTCGAAATTTCACATTTTAAAATTATAAAAACTATAGTTTTTTGGGACAGGTCGCTACAATCTACCCCTTTTAAGAAAATTTCGTCCCTAAAATTTAAAATAACTTGTTATACAAGAAAGGTGAAAAGACAATAGAAAAACAGCAATGTAAAGAAGATATCAAGTTAGAGTGGTTCAAGTTCTAAGAAAGATTCCACAACCTTAAAAAGAAAAACTCTTTTATTCTACATATCCTTGCACATTTCATATTTTGTAGTAGTGTATTGGTGCTTTTTTATTAGGCTCTTAGTACTTTTTTATGTTTTGAAGAAATATTTTTGTGACAATATGTGACACACCTCGTCCGAGATCAGGGCATGCTAGCCGTTACGTGGAAGTGACGTAACCATGTACACAGTGCGGAAGCTAAGAAATAATAATAAAGTACGAATAAATAAAAACCCAGCTATACAGAGCGTAAATAATATACATGTGCAAGCGTAAGTGTGAAAAACCAAGTTCAGAGCATGGAAGACCTAGTGTAGTCCTGGAGAAACAACACTAAATAAACACACCCAAAGGTGGTCCTACACTGGTAATAATCTGTCAGATATGTCGAGAAATCCTCTGGGGAGCCACCAAAAGTGCTAGCCAACTAGAACCTGGAGGGGCGCAAAACAGAAAGCGTGAGTGGGCGAAAACAAAGCTCTTCAAAAATCATTTCATAAACAAAGTTCTAACCCCTCGCCGTAAAACCTGTATACTTCCCAGAAAAATATAATACATACATATATATAAATCATGCTCAGAAATATGCCATGCCAAATGCCTCTAAATAAGATGCAAGTACTCAGGTAATGCCAATCCATGCCATATAATCTATCAGCCGGAGTCACCTAACGTGACCTGTACGGTTGAAACTAGAGCTCAAATCTCCATCTCACTAACTACACCTGCACACGAGTCGGAACCACCTACAGTGGTCTTTAAGACAGGACTGGGTGTAAAATAAGTACGCTCAAGTGCTACGATCACGTGAAGACTGGGCGAATAATCGCGGGTCACCTACGAGTCGGAACCACCTACAGTGGTCTGTACGCCAGAACTGTGCACCTAACTTGGATCCAAGATGAGCGTATGGTGTGGGAGGTTAACATCACGTGAAGGGTTGTGCCTAACTTTGGGCGGGAGCACTAACACCAGGGGTGCAGGTTATGAGCTCTCTATGCATCTCAAATCACTACTAAACGTAAACATAAACCATAACTTACCTGACACTTACCTGTGCGTCCACAACACCAAACATATATATATATATATATATATATGCAACTAATAATGCATAATTAAACGGGCAAACATAATGCATGGCATATAAAACATATAAATGTTTCATTTAACTTTCTGGGAAAAACACAAGTATATAGGTATATAGGTATATACGGAAAACCAAAAGCCCACTCACTGGTATGTAGAAGGGTCGTAACCCCCTTGCCTCGAGTGACTGCTCTCGTCCTCGGGATAAGTCTCACCTATATGCAAAACAACTATAGAAACGTAAATTTTAAAGCACATAACCAACATTACGAAAGAACTTCTCATACAATGCTTAAATGGGGTGTATGAATACACCAACGTGATCTACTCAACCTCACGAACATCTCATATTTTTAAAATAATTTTTTGACACCGCGCTTGCCCCCATGCGCCTGCCAAGGCACGGCCACACGCGCTGCCCACATGCAGGCACGTGCCTGGCACACTGACGGCGTCAGTTAACGCTGTCAGAAATATTTCGTTAAGTCTAACTGATTCCGTTAACGCCGTTAGGAATATTCCATCCAAACTGAGGAAATATTCCGTCATCTTTTCCATATCTTTAAAATAATTTTCAAAACTTGATATCTCCTTCGTTTTTCATCCAAATTTCACAAAATTGGTACCAAAATGAAGCTTACAACAAGAGGAACAAATCCTTACAACTTTCAAGCACTATAACCAACGGAATCTCGCCGGGAAAACACCACCAACTGTGACAGCCCGTCCCGGACTTTTCGTACCTTAGGGGTGAAATGACGGTTTTGCCCCTAGTATGTTCATTTCGTTGTGTGGTCATTTTTGGGCTTTGGTTGGAGGAGTTTGGACCACATACACACACCACACTCACCCTCTCCCTCTCTGCCCTATCCCGAGCTCTCTCTCTCTCCCTTTCCTATTCTCTTTGTACGGACGACAACCAAAACCATTGAAACCTTCACAGATCGAGGAAACAAATTACATATTCGTGCTCATGAGGTCCTTAGGAGTCCAACCATACCCATTTCAGGTAAGGATACCTTCGTTTTCACGTCGAACTCGGGATACCTCGATTTGGTCACTGTTCACGCACACGTTAATTCTTCTGTTTTTGGGAATTTCAAGCTTGTATGAAGCTTGGTGAGGTCCTTAGGAGGCTGGGGTGGTTTGTTTGAAGGTTTTGGGCATCGGGATCGTGAGTTACAAGGTTGGCCGGAGTTGGTGGTGTTTTCCCGGCGAGATTCTGTGGGTTTTAGTGCTTGAAAGTTGTATGGATTTGTTCCTCTTGTTGTAAGCTTCATTTTGGTACCTATTTTGTGAAATTTGGTTTAAAAACGAAGAAAATACAAGGTTTCGGCGACAGCGCCGGAGTTTGGCCGGAGAAGATGACGGAATATTCCTAACAGCGTTAACGGCATCAGTTAGATTTAACGGAATATTCCTGACGACATTAACTGACGCCGTCAGTGTGCTAGGCACGTGCCTGCGCGTGGGCGGCGCGTGTGGCTGTGCCTTGGTCGGCGCGTGCGGCGTCGGAAATTTTTTCTAAAAATATGGGATGTTCCTGAGGTTGAGTAAATCACGTTGGTGTATTCATACACCCCATTTGAGCATTGTATGAGAAGTTATTTCGTGATGTCAGTTATGTGCTTTAAAATTTACGTTTTTATAGTTGTTTCGCATATAGGTGAAACCTATCCCGAGGACGAGCGTGGTCACTCGAGGCAAGGAGGTTACGACCCTTCTACATACCAGTGAGTGGGCTTTTGGTTTTCTGTATATACCTATATACTTACGTTTTTCCCAGAAAGTGAATGGAAACGTTTATACATTTATATGCCATGGATTATGTTGCTTTTTGTTTATGCATTATTAGTAGCATATATATATTTTCATGTTGGTGTTGCGGGCGCACAGGTAAGTGCCAGGTGAGTATGGTTTATGCATATGTTCAGTAGTGATTTGAGATGCATAGAGAGCTCATAACCTGCACCCCCGGTGTTAGTGCTCCCGCCCAGAGTTGGGCACAGTCCTTCACGTGATGTTCACCTCCCCCACCACAAGCTCATCTTGGATCCAAGTTAGGTGTACAGTCTTGTCGTACAAACCACTTTAGGTGGTTCTGACTCGTAGGTGACCCACGATTATTCGCCTAGCCTTCACGTGATTGTAGCACTTGAGCGTACTTATTATACACCCAGTCCTATCGTACATACCACTTTAGGTGGTTTCGACTCGTGTGCAGGTATAGTTAGTGAGATGGAGATTTGAGCTCTAGATTCAGCCGTACAAGTCACGTTAGGTAACTCTGGCTAACAGATTACATGGCATTGGTTTGACACTTCTTGAGCACTTGTATTCTATTTAGAGGTATTTGACATGGCATATTTCCGAACATGATGTACATATATGTATATTCTATTTTTTTGGGAAGTATACAGGTTTTACGGCAAGGGGTTAGAACTTTGTTTATGAAATGGCTTTTGAAAAGCTTTGTTTTTGCCCACTCACGCTTTTTGTTTTGCGCCCCTCCAAGTTCTAGTTGACTAGCACTGTTGGTGGCTCCCCAGAGGATTTTCCTAGTATATCTGACAGATTATCACCAGTGTAGGACCACGTTTGGGTGTGTTTTTGTAGTATTGTTTCTCCCGAACTGCATTAGGTCTTCGTGTTCTGAACTTTGTTTTTCACACTTATGCTTGCACATGTATGTTCTTACGTTGCGTATAGCTGGTTTTTATTTATTCGTACTTTTATTATTATTTATTAGCTTTCGCATTGTACATATGGTTACGTCAATTCCACGTGACAGCCAGCATGCCCTGATCTCGATCAAGGTGTGTCAGTTTGGTATCAAAGCATAGGTTTGGCAGTCTTGTACTTTTGTGAGTATTCTAATGGTTTTGGTGTCTTCTGTCAAAATTATGCCGCCTCGTCGGGAACCACGTCGCTCGGTTGAGCCTAGTTTCCCCGATGTAGCTCAACTGGGGGAAGATATTGCTACAGCTATTCAGTCGGCCCTCCGCCCTCTCCAGATGACTCCTCTGTAGACTATGTATAATCTGAAGTTGGATAAATTCGAGGGTCGTGAGGGCTTTGAAGGTGCGGAGTGGTGGCTAGAACATATTGAGAAAACCCTTCGTGTTCTGCATAATTAGGGGAATCTCCCTGTCGAGAAGTGGGTTGAGACGACATCGTGGTTTTTAGGTAAGGATTCTGCATCCAAGTGGGAACAGGAACTTCGTCGTTTATCTCCAGCGAAGAGAATAGATTGGGATGTATTCAGAGAGTTGTTCAGGAGAAGGTTTATGCCTCCTGAGTATATTGACAGCAAAAAGCAGGAATTCACTGAGTTGAGACAGAGGAAGTTGACAGCAAATGAGTACTACAGGAGGTTTACTGATGTCTCGCTATCATCCAGATGTTGCTGGCAATCCGGCGGAGATGCTTCGTCGCTTCCGGTTAGGCACTAAGAAGAAGTGGCGTTCAATGGCGACCATTACCTCTTGTGACACCTACGAGGAGTTTTATGAGATTTTGTTGAGAATTGAGGATTTTGAGAATATGCCCAGCGAGAGTGAGGAGGAAAAGAAAGACGGTAACCAGAGGAAAGACGATAAGGGCAAGGGTCAAACGTCGTTCGGACCTCGTAGAACCTAGAACATCAAGAGGGGTGACACTAGTTCTAGCTCTTCTAGCAGTGGTTTTAACGCCACTGGTCAGGGTCGTGGTGGTAGGTTGGCTGGTGGTGTTCGAGGCCAGAGGCAAGGTGATGCTGGTAGAGGTAGGGCCACAATTTGCCGCAGGTGTAATAACCGACATTTTGGTGAGTGTAGGCGAGGCAGCGGTGGTTGCTTTACTTGTGGGCAGATTGGACATCGGGCTGTAAATTGTCCCCAGAGTCAGCAGAGGCCCCAACAGACTTTCTTGCCCTCACCTGCACTGATCCAGCAGGTTCCTGGTCCTGGTAGTTATGGGCAGACGGGTCGAGGTGGTGCCTATTACTATCAGGGTGATGCTGTTCCTTATGCCCCGGGACAGTATCAATATCCCTAGGATCCATATTCTCAAGGTGGTTATCCCCAGTATTCTGGTGGCTATATGCCGTATCCTCCAGTTCCAGCAGGCGGGTCTCTGTGGTTTCAGGGAGGACAGGCTCAGCAGGGGGAGATTGCTACAAGTAGTGCGGGGTCTTCGAGACAGTCTGGTCAGGCCAGTCAGGGGCGTGGTGCACAGAGTCGTGGTGGCCAGAAGAGCAGAGGCCATGGTGAATGGCAGCAGACCCAGGGGCGTATTCACAACATTTCTCTGCAGGACGCTCAAAACAATCTAGACTTGATCATGGGTACGTTAAATATCCTTGGTTATTTTGCTAGAGTATTAATTGATTGTGGTGCTACACATTTTGTGATTTCTCATACATTTGCTCAAGTGACGCAACCTCGCCCTACACCTTTAGGGTATGACTTAGAGTTTGCTATGCCTAGAGGGGAGAGATGTATTGTAGATCGTGTGTACCCAGGATGTCCAGTGATGGTGGAGGAAGTTATTATGCCAGCTGATCTTATCCCGTTGGATATTGTTGACTTTGATGTGATTCTAGGCACGGATTGGTTGCATTTCAATCGTGCCAATATTGATTGTTATGGGAAAATAGTTATTTTCCATCGTCCTAGATTACCTGTGGTTACTTTTGTGGGCGAGCAGAGTAGGGTGAGACATGGCGTTATTTCGGCTGTGCGAGCAAAAAGGTTGTTATCTAAAGGTTGCCAGGGGTACTTAGCTCATGTGGTGTTGGATGAGGCTGCTTCTAGTAGTGTGAAGGATGTAAGGGCAGTCAGACACTTTCCTGATGTTTTCCCTGAGGATTTACCGGGGTTGCCGCCAAACTGAGACATGGAGTTCACCATTAAGTTGCTTCCAGTACTAATCTTATATCTTTGACTCCTTATCGTATGGCTTCTGCTGAGTTGAGGGAATTAAAAGTTCAGTTGCAAGAATTAGTGGATAAGGGTTTTATTCAGCCTAGTACTTCACCTTGGGGAGCTCCGGTATTGTTTGTGAGGAAGAAAGACGGAACTTTGAGGCTATGTATTGATTACCGGCAATTGAATCGGGTAACGATTAAAAATCGTTATCCGTTGCCGCGTATTAATGATTTATTTGATCAGCTTCGAGAAGCATGTGTATTCTCCAAGATGAACTTGAGGTCTGGATATTATCAGTTGAAGATTTGTAGGGATGATGTTCCTAAGATGGCTTTCAGGACTCGTTATGGTCATTACGAGTTTCTGGTTATGCCATTTGGATTGACGAATGCACCAGCTGCTTTTATGGATTTGATGAACCGAGCATTTCAGCCATATTTAGATAGGTTTGTTATTGTTTTCATCGATGATATTCTGGTGTACTCTAAATCTAAAGCGGAGAATGTTCGACATCTTACTTTGGTGTTGAAAAGGTTAAGGGAACACTAATTGTATGCTAAGTTTAGCAAGTGCCAGTTTTGGTTAGACTAAGTTGCATTTTTAGGGCACATCATTTCGTCTCAGGGTATTTTGGTGGATCCTCAAAAGGTGGCAGCTATGGAGAAATGGGAGCAACTGCGAATCGTCACTGAGGTGAGGAGTTTCCTTGGTTTAGCAGGGTATTATCGACGGTTTGTTAAGGATTTTTCTGTGATTGCTTTACCACTGACGAGGTTAACGAGGAAAGACGTTAAATTTGAGTGGGATGATAAGTGCGAGCAGAGTTTCTAGCAGTTGAAGTATTGTCTCACTCATGCACCTGTTTTGGTGCTCCCAGACGATAATGGTGATTTCGAGGTCTATAGTGATGCTTCTTTGAATGGTCTGGGATGTGTATTAATGCAGCATGGTAGGGTAATTGCTTATGCTTCACGACAATTGAAACCTCATGAGTTGAATTACCCTACACATGATTTGGAGTTAGCAGCCATTATTTCTGCGTTGAAGTTGTGGAGACATTACCTTTATGGAGAGAAATGTAAGATCTTTACAAATCATAAGAGTCTTCAATATCTTTTTACGCAAAGGGATCTTAATCTTCGTCAGCGGAAGTGGATGAAGCTGTTTAGTGATTATGACTACAAGATTGATTATCAACCGGGTCGTGCAAATGTAGTGGTTGATGCACTTAGCAGGAAATCTCAGGGCCGTATCAATGCGTTGTACGCTAGTCACATTCCTCTTCTGGTAGACTTAAGATCCATGGGAGTGAGGTTGGAGGCAGAAGATCGAGAGGTGGCTTTACTTGCTAATTTTCAAGTTAGGCCAATTTTAGTTGATCAGGTGCTTGAAGCTCAGGTAGCTGATAGGGAAACTCAAGAAATAATCCAAGCTCGAGATCAAGGAAAAAGGAAAGACCTCATAGTTCGTGATTCGGATGGCATGCTGATGCAGGAGGGTAGGATGTTTGTGCCTAATAATTTGGATTTAAAGAAAGTAATTCTCGATGAAGCACATATCTCGGCTTATGCTATGCATCCAAGAGCTACTAAAATGTATCATACCATTCGACCATTTTATTATTGGCCGGGTATAAAGAGGGAGATAGCTGAGTATGTGAGTAGGTGTGCTATTTGTCAGCAAGTTAAGGCGGAAAGGAAGAAGCCGTTTGGGTTGTTACAGCCGCTTCCCGTTCTAGAGTGGAAATGGGAAAACATTACTATGGATTTTGTGTACAAGCTTCCGCGTACACATAATTGTTTTGACAACATTTGGGTGATTGTTGATTGGCTTACTAAGTCAGCACATTTCATTCCAGTGAGGAGAAGTATTCTTTGGGCCGATTAGCTGAGTTGTTCATCTCGAAGATCGTGAAGTACCATGGTGTCCCTGTGAGTATTGTTTCAGATCGTGATCCAAGATTTACATCTAAATTTTAGGTGGCGTTTCAAGAAGCGTTGGGTACGAGACTACTTTATAGTACAGCGTATCATCCTCAGACGGACGGACAGTCAATGAGAACCATTCAGACTTTGGAGGATATGTTATGATCTTCGGTGTTACAATTTGGTGATGCTTAGCACAAGCGGTTGGATTAAATGGAATTTGCCTACAACAGCAGCTTTCATTCGAGTATCGGCATGGCACCATTTGAGCCGTTGTATGGTACATCTTGTTGCACACCCTTGTGTTGGTCAGAGGTCAGAGAAAGAGTTTTGGTGGGCCCAGAGATTGTTGAGGAGACTACTCAAAATGTTCAGGTAATTAAGTCTAACCTGAAGGCGGCCCAGGATCGGCAAAAGAGTTTAGCAAATCGGCATGTTACTGACAGAGTGTATGAGGTTGGCAATTGGGTGTTTCTGAAGCTTTCACCGGGGAGAGGTGTCGTACGGTTTGGAAAGAAAGGTAAGCTGAGTCCCAGGTATATCGGACCGTACATGATCACTGAGCGAGTTGGTGAAGTAGCTTATAGGCTAGAGTTGCCTCCTGAGTTGGCTAAAGTACATAACATTTTTCATGTGTCCATGCTTCGACATCATGTTGCAGATCCGTCTCATGTGATACCTCCTCAACCCTTGGAAATCAATCCGAATTTGACTTATGATAAGGTACCAGTGACGATTCTAGATTGGAAAGAAAAGGTTCTAAGGAACAAGACGGTGAATTTGGTGAAAGTTTTGTGGAGGAATCATTCTGTGGAGGATGCTACTTGGGAAACTGAAGATCGAATGAAAGATTTGTATCCTCGGTTGTTCTTTGATCGCTAGTGGTTGCAGTGAGTGGTTGTTTTGAATTTCGGGATGAAATTTTATTAAGGTGGGTTTCGTACCGTAGGGGTGAAATGATGGTTTTACCCCTAGTATGTTCGTTTGTTGTGTGGTCATTTTTGGGCTTTGGTTGGAGGAGTTTGGACCACACACATACCCCATACTCACCCTCTCTCTCTGCCCTGTCCCGAGCTCTCTCTCTCCCTTTCCTATTCTCTTTGTACGGACAACAACCAAAACCATTGAGACCTTCATAGATCGAGGAAACAAATTACATATTCGTGCTCGTGAGGTCCTTAGGAGTCCAACCATACCCATTTCAGGTAAGGATACCTTCGTTTTCACGTCGAACTCGAGATACCCCGATTTGGTCACTGTTTATGCACACGTTAATTCTTGTGTTTTTGGGAATTTCAAGCTTGTAGGAAGCTTGGTGAGGTCCTTAGAAGGCTCAGGGTGGTTCATTTGAAGGTTTTGGACGTCGGGATCGTGAGTTACAAGGTTTGCCAGAATTGGTGGGGTTTTCCCGGCAAGATTCTGTGGGTTTTAGTGCTTGAAAGGGTATGGATTTGTTCTTCTTGTTGTAAGCTTCATTTTGGTACCAATTTTGTAAAATTTGGTTGAAAAACGAAGAAAATACAAGGTTTTGAAATTTTCCCGGTTTTCCGGCGCCGGCGACGGTGCCGAAGTTTGGTCGGAGAAGATGACGGAATACTCCTAACGGCGTTAACGGCATCAGTTAGATTGAACAAAATATTCCTGACGGCGTTAACTGACGCCGTCAGTGTGCCTGGTACGTGCTTGCGCGTGGGCGGCGAGTGTGGCCATGCCTTAGTCGGCCCGTGGGGGCGCGTGCGACGTCAGAAAATTTTTCTAAAAACATGGGGATGTTCCTGAGGTTATGTAGATCATGTTGGTGTATTCATACACCCCATTTGAGCATTGTATGAGAAGTTATTTCGTGATGTCGGTTATATGCTTTAAAATTTACGTTTTTATAGTTGTTTTGCATATAGGTGAGACCTATCCCGAGGACGAGTGCGGTCACTCGAGGTAAGGGGGTTACGACCCTTCTACATACCAGTGAGTGGGCTTTTTGTTTTCCGTATATACCTATATACTTACGTTTTTCCCAGAAAGTGAATGGAAACGTTTATACATTTATATGCCATGCATTATGTTGCTGTTTGTTTATGCATTATTAGTAGCATATATATATTTGCATGTTGGTGCTGCAGGCGCACAGGTAAGTGCCAGGTGAGTATGGTTTATGGATATGTTCAGTAGTGATTTGAGATGCATAGAGAGCTCATCACCTGCACCCCCGGTGTTAGTGCTCCCGCCCAGAGTTGGGCACAGTCCTTCACGTGATGTTCACCTCCCGCACCACACGCTCATCTTGGATCCAAGTTAGGTGCACAGTCTTGTCGTACAGACCACTTTAGGTGGTTCCGACTCGTAGGTGACCCGCGATTATTCGCCTAGCCTTCACGTGATCGTAGCACTTGAGCGTACTTATTATACACCCAGTCCTGTCGTACAGACCACTTTAGGTGGTTCCAACTCGTGTGCAGGTATAGTTAGTGAGATGGAGCTTTGAGCTCTAGATTCAGCTGCACAGGTCACGTTAGGTGACTCCGGCTGACAGATTACATGGCATTGGTTTGACATTTCCTGAGCACTTGCATTCTATTTAGAGGTATTTGACATGGCATATTTCCAAGCATGATTTACATATATGTATATTCTATTTTTCTGGGAAGTATACAGGTTTTACGGCGAGGGGTTAGAACTTTGTTTATGAAATGGTTTTTGAAAAGCTTTGTTTTTGCCCACTCACGCTTTCTGTTTTGCGCCCCTCCAGGTTCTAGTTGGCTAGCACTTGTGGTGGCTCCCCAGAGGATTTTCCCAGCATATCTGACAGATTATCACCAGTGTAGGACCACCTTTGGGTATGTTTTTGTAGTATTGTTTCTCTCGGACTGCATTAGGTCTTCGTGCTCTGAACTTTGTTTTTCACACTTATGCTTGCACATGTATGCTCTTACGTTGTGTATAGCTGGTTTTTATTTATTCGTACTTTTATTATTATTAATTAGCTTCCGCACTGTGCACATGGTTACGTCACTTCCACGTGACGGCTAGCATGCCCTGATCTTGGTCAGGGTGTGTCACCAACTCCGGCCAAACCTACAACTCACGATCCCGACGTCCAAAACCTTTAAACGAACCACCCCGAGCCTCCTAAGAACCTCACCAAGCTTCCTACAAGCTTGAAATTCCGAAAAACATAAGAATTAACGTGTGCGTGAACAATACCCCGATTTACACCTCTCGGGTTCGACATGAAAATGAAGGTTTCCTTACTTGAAATGGGTATGGTTGAACTCCTAAGGACCTCACGAGCACAAATATGTAGTTTGTTTCCTCGATCCGTGATGATTCCAAGGGTTTTGGGTGTTGTCCGTACGAAGAAGATAGGAAAGGGAAAGAGAGAGAGGGTCTCGGGACAGGGCAGAGGGAGAGAAATGAGTGTGGGTGTGTGTGTGGTCCAAAATCAGCCAACCAAAACCCAAAAACGACCACACAACGAAACAAACATACTAGGGGCAAAACTGTCATTTCACCCCTACGGTACGAAAAGTTCGGGACGGGCTGTCACAATATGTTATGTGCAAATTTAAAAAAAAAAAAAAAATATATATATATATATATATATATTCCGTAACGGGTTAAACGGGTCAAGTCATTTTATCAGTTAATTTTAACAGGTGAAGTGACCCGACCAGTTAATAACCCGTTAAGATAATGGGTGTGACATAACACGACTCGTTAAGATAACATGTGTTACATGAAAATGACACGAACACGACTCATTTGCCAGACCTACCTATAACGCGATGACATAAAAATTGGAGCATTTTTGTTCACCACCCTTAACTATAGGGTATATTCACCACCCATTTTATGGTTTGTCATGTGTTCCCACTAACTAACCAAAGTTAATTTTTTAATTTACTAGTACATGCCCACACACAAATCATGTGCAAAATTTTAGTTTTGTTTCTAAAATTGAAGAAGAGAGGAAGAGAGTGAGAAAGAACGTGGGAGTAAGGAGAGAATGAGAGAGGTTTGCTTTTTATTTTATTTTATTTTTTAAAATTAGAGATGATAAAATCACCTATAAGTGAGGTTTAAACTAAAAACAACAAAATTTTGTTTTATAAAATTTACGTTACTGTTCTTAACTTTTTTGCTGTGATAGAAGATAAAAATGTCTTCTCACCTTCTTTTGATTGACAAAAAGGGTTTCATTAATATGTAGGTTAGATTACTATATTTTAATTTAAAATGTATTTAAAATTTAAAACAACATAAAATAATTAAAAAAAATAAGAATTTTAACGAAAAGCTTCCGGTACTGTTCATTTTAACGAAAAATCATATTTTTACACTAAAAAGTCAATCATGGTACTATTCATTTTACTCTTTATTTTATCATTATCGTTAAAATTCAAAGTTTTCAAGTCTATTTCATTAGTTTTCCTTAAAAAAAATTCATATTGTGGACCTCACCTCTACCAACCCATTACCCTTCTTCACTGATAGGAGCATATTCATGCGACTTAATTAGCTTGTTCTCGTGCATTTATGTTGTGTTTACTTAGTTGTTTTAGTGTTTAAGGCCACTTTTGTGTATCTTCAGATTATAAGGCCAAAGTGTGCAAGAAGATGCAAATTGGAGTCTTTTGGAGCGAAAGAGGAACGAATGAGTTGAAGACTTGAAGAAACGACGAAATCCTACTCCAACGATGAATTCTTACCAAAACGAGGAATCCTACTCAAACAAGGTTTCCTATTTTAGGAAAGTTAACCCTAAGTTTCCCGTTTTGGTAACCTTTCCTAAACTTAAACGTCCGTATTTTCTAGCCACTTTGACGGCCTTATAGGCACTTTAGGACACAAAACCAAGGCCCTAGCCCTATTTCCCTTCCTAGCCGCACCTTTATATTTATGTTTTAATTTCCTATTTTCGTAAGCCATTCAATCCATTCATTCCCATTATTCTTTTCCCTAAGCCACCATTTTTCCTATTTTTTTATTTTCAGCCGTGACTAACCCCCCAAAAGGCTCCCATTATTCAACCATTAGGCCGTGATTATTTCCACATAATTCTATCAAAAACCGTGCAGCACATTCCAATTTCCCCAAAACCCTAATCCATTAAACCACCATTAAACCTAATAAAACCAAAAAAAAAACTAATCAGCCGCAATTCCCATTCATGCCATATTTTAAGATTCAGCCATTTTTCTTTTATTCCCTCAATTCCCCCCAAAAGCCGCAGTCACCAAAGCCAATTCCAAATCTGCCGTGGCCCCCCCATTAATTCACCCTAATTCCACATATATCATAAACTTGAATCCGTGCCTTCCCCCGGATTTTTCCAGCATTCTCCCTAAGCCGTATCCACCCTAATTCACACACAATAAAACTGCCGCATCCCACCACCCAAAAACTGAACAGCCGCAGCTTTTCACCACCCATTCCAGTCATTTTTCCAACCTGTCCGCTGCCTTCCCACCCTTGCAGCCACCATTCCACCATTCCACACCATAAACCTCTCTGCCGCAACAAGAAGAAAGGAGAAAGAGGAGCTTGGACGCGCCGAAATTCACGTGAATTCATTGGGCGTTCTAGGTGTAATCCATCCTTTGTTCGTTATGTTTAAATTCAATTTTATTTTTCTTTTTGTGAACATGAGAGGCTAAATCCCCCTAGTTAGCTAGGGGGTGATTCGAAACCATGTTTATGCTTGCAATATGAATTGATTACTTTTGGTTGGAATTTCATAATTTGTGGATTCAATTCATTCATCTATTTGATTGATAACGTATTTGTGTATGTTAATTGAGAGTGCACGCTTAGTTTTCATGCATGAATATGATGCTAGATTATGAGGGAGTTTCACCTAATAGTTACAATCTTATAATCACAAGTAGTGAAGGTCGCTTGAAAACGATCGCGTTGAATGAATTCTTAGCATAAGTTTCATGCAATTCATAGTAACGAATGCTTCGTCAATGCTTATGTTTTTCATAGAACTTAATGATTCTTGCTTGTATCTCTATTATGCAATTCATGTAGGGAACTTGCAGGGAATGTTTTGGGTTGTCGTATGCAATCATCCAACTTAATAACTTGTGGAAAAACTGAGGGTTAATTAGTGCAATTCACGGTTAATTTGGGGCGTTGAGTTTCATAATTTATCGAAAGACCAACTGAAAATCAAAGTGTATGCAAGTGTGACATGTGTGGAGAAGAACCTTCTAGCTAGCATTCATTCCATATTTCATCACATTCATATTTAAATTCTGCCTTTAAATTACAATTTGTGCATTTAATTTATTCTCGTCAAAACCTCAATCCCCCTCT
The DNA here is from genome assembly GCF_019419815.1 of Pyrus x bretschneideri. Taxonomy (NCBI): domain Eukaryota; kingdom Viridiplantae; phylum Streptophyta; class Magnoliopsida; order Rosales; family Rosaceae; genus Pyrus; species Pyrus x bretschneideri. Next base: position 494,777 of record NW_025999404.1, on the reverse strand, counting down.
ACCTTAGTGTCCAATTTAGTTAGAAAGTGTCTTAGTTTGTGTTTATAAGCATTTTGTATTCTTCGAGTCTTTTGATTTGTTTTAGTGTTTTATTGTTAGTTTTGCATTCTTTGAGTCTAGTTTAGTGTTTCAAACTTTGTTTTTGAGTTTTTAAGTCAGTTTCCAAGTGTTTAGCAACCCCTCCTAATCCCCGGTCTAGAACGATCCCTACTTATTCATACACTACAATTGTCACAAGAGGGTTTTAGTTTGTGTGCTTACTTAGTTAGCATCAAATTTTTGGCGCCGTTGCCGGGGATTAGCAACTTTGCTAATCCCTTGGATTGTTTAATTTCTGTTTATTTATTTATTTTGTTGAAGTTTCTGATTTTGTTTTGTTTTCCTTGTTTTAGGTACTAGTGCATGACTCGGAGTTCTCAACCGATTCGTGAGCGTATCTCAGACTTTGACAGCGATTTTGAGAGAACTTTGAGACGAAGGAAGAAGCACCACGAGTCGAATCCACCAAGCCCGGAACTTGAGCTTGAAGAACAAGGCCTAGAAGAGGAAGAAGAGGCAACGGCAGGGATCTTTGAGGAACCCATGGCAAGAGTATTTGAAGAAGTCCAAGACATGGCCGTAGACAACCGGACACTTAAGGAGCTTTCCGCTTCGGGATTGGCTAATGCAGCACCCTTGTGCATCCAATATCCCCCACCGGCCGAAGGGAAGACCGAGGAGTTTGAGTTGAAGTCAAGCTTGCTCCATCATATTCCGAAGTACCATGGGTTGTCCATGGAGGATCCGAACAAGCACCTAAAGGAATTTGAGGTGGTGTGCTCAAGTATGACTCCCGTCAACGTTGACGGAAGTATATTGAAGATGAAGGCTTTTCCATTTTCTTTGATGGACAAAGCCAAGGATTGGTTGTACGATTTAGCTCCTGGAACCGTCACATCGTGGGAGAGCATGAAGAGGGCCTTTCTGGAGAAGTTTTTCCCAACTTCTCGAATCATCCTTTTACGAAAAAGGATAAGTGGTATACAGCAAGAAGATGGTGAGTCTTTTCCTACGTATTACGAACGTTTTAAATCTCTTGTTGCTTCTTGTCCACAGCACCAGATGAAGGAGGAGTTGCTTCTGCAATACTTCTACGAGGGGCTCCTGCCAATTGAACGACAAATGCTTGACGCATCGGCGGGTGGAGCATTGGTGGACAAGACACCCATGGCGGCCAAGGTCTTGATCGCGAACCGAGCGTTGAACGCTCAACAATATGAAGGAGTAGGCCAAAGAGGACCCCCACGGCAGCAAGTGCATGAGGTAAGTTCCACCCCCGATATTCATTCCCAGTTAGCTAATCTTACGTCCATTGTGTCTCAGATGGCTGAAGGCATGAGGATGCAAGGACCGGTTGTATGTGGGGTGTGTTCGATCCAAGGACATGCTTCTGATAAGTGCCCGCAACTCATAGAAAATGGTGGATGGGAAAGCGCCAACGCGATTGGATTTCAAGGTCAAAACCAACCAAGGAACGACCCGTACTCGAACACTTACAATCCGGGTTGGAGAGACCAGCCAAACTTCAAATGGAGAGAGCCCCAACAACCACCACAACAAGGGGGCTTTAGGCAACAACCTCCGGGCTTCTTCACCAAGCCATTCGCACCCACACAAGCACCTCCACAATCTGCCCAAACAAGTTCAGGTAACTCTTTAGACAATGATACACTTATTAAGATACTAACTAAGTTGTCTAATGGGCAGGAAGATCAAGCGAAGGCTATGCAAAACCAAGATAAGAGGGTGGATCAACTTGAGAAACAAATTGGGCATATTGCCGAGTTTGTAGGTAAGTTTCGAGATCCCGGACAACTCCCTAGTTCCACCATTCCAAATCCGAAGGGAGGTTTCGAATCAGCTAAAGCAATCACCCTAAGAAGTGGTAAGGAAGTTGGAGCAGGTCCTACATCAAAAACAGGTCATAACGAGGATGAAAAGCTGCAACATGAAGAGGAGGAAGCAAGCAAGCCTACGGCAAGGGTACAAGCACCCTTGCCGCAACTATCAAGGGACATTAATGCACCCAACTCATCTCATTCGGCCACCAAAGGTAAGTTGGGGTCAAAATTGATTAATTCTAACTTTGTTCCACCCGATGTTCCTTTTCCTAGCAGATTTTTGCAATCCACGAAAGAAGAGGAGGAAAAAGATGTTCTAGAGACATTTAGAAAAGTTCAAGTCAACATACCCCTTTTGGATGCAATCAAGCAAATCCCGAAGTATGCGAAGTTCTTGAAAAAGCTTTGTACAACAAGGAAACGGATTCAAGAAAAAGAGGTGGTTCATGTAAGTGAGAATGTCTCTGCCATCTTGCAACGCAAACTACCTCCCAAATGCAAAGATCCAGGTAGTTTCACGATCCCGTGTGTAATTGGAAATACAAAGTTCGAACATGCTATGCTAGATTTAGGTGCATCAATTAATGTCATGCCATACTCTGTTTATGCATCTATGAATCTAGGAGAGCTTAAAAATGATGGTGTTGTTATACAATTAGCTGATCGATCTAATGCATACCCGAGAGGAGTCTTGGAAGATGTTTTGGTGCAGGTAGAACATTTGATTTTTCCTGCAGATTTCTATGTGCTTGACATGGATGATTCAACCTACTTTCCACCATCACCGCTCTTACTTGGACGACCTTTCATGAAAACAGCTCACACCAAGATTGATGTGGCCAAAGGAGCTTTAACTATGGAGTTTGGTGGTGATACAATTAACTTTAAAGTTTCTGAATCCATTAAGAGTACTAATGATGTTCATTCTTGTTGTGTTATAGATGTGCATAAGGACTTAGGGCCGAAAGGATCCGCACCAATCAAGAAGGATGCATCTAGAATCACCATCAAGGAAGGAATTGGATTGGAGCACAACGAGCACGCCATTACCATAAAAACATCCAATATGGCTGTGCCTTGTGCTAAAATTGGCGAGATAGTGGCTGCCCTAGGGACATTGCCACAACATCCTAGTAAGTCTTCAATTCCAATCTCAATTCCTATTTCAACTAATAGGTTGTTACCTTCGTTGATGCAGGAGCCCAATCGATATAAAGGTGGTGGGAGCAGTTACATGGAGTGTCGGAACCGAAATACCACCAGCAGGGAGGATCACTATCCCCTCCCATTCATCGAGCCGTACTACGAGAAATTTCAAGGAGTATACCGTGGAGGACATAACCCTCCATTCCGTGAGCCAGAGTGAGGAGTAAAAGAAGGTTTCGTCCGGCTGGAAGACGTTAAAGCAAGCGCTACTTGGGAGGCAACCCATGCAACCAACAAAGGAAGAACTTGGGAATCGCTCCACACTCAGATTTGCGTCCCTAAACCCTTTCCTTTGTTGCTTATTTTATGTTATGTGTAATGTTTTTAATTGTGTCTAAAACATTGAGGACAATGTTTAGTTTAAGTGTGGGGGGGTAACATTCTGTTTTGAGATATTTGTGCATGAAATTCGTAGGGTATTACCATCTCACATGTCTAAACTTGTTCTTTGCTGTTTTTAAGTGTTTTTAAGCTATTTTAGAGTGTTTTAGAGTGTGTTGACTTAAAAATCCGAAAATCCCATAAAAATTTGAAAAATTGCTTTGAAAAACCCAAAAAGAGTTGTTTTTGTGTGTTTGTTTGTGTCGTAGGGTACCTTCCAACGCAATGATGAGGATTTGGTTTTTAATTGCATGATGGTTAAAGAAAGTTACAAACATGGTTGGACGTTTGATATACTCTTTGGTTTATGCTTGTTTGTAGTTATAGTTTACGAATTCACATGTAATCACAAAGGAAAAAAATTAGTTTTTGTAACATGCTTGAAGGAAGGAACTCAAACTAACGCTACATCCCTGTGAGACTTGAGCCTAAACGTTATTTGGAGAGTTATAATCTTTGCATCATTGTTTTCTAAGTCGTTGCACGATCTCATTATTCTTTGCTTGGTTACTACTTAGAAGGCGTTTCATCACTTAGTTCCAAATGCTAGAACTCATGCCCATTTCATTCAAAGCATGTCATTGATTTGCATAACACATATTCAAGATGAAGTTGTGTAGTGACCACCATCAAAGCCAAACAACCATGTGCCCTTCATTCATTTTGTGTTTAAGTTTAACCCCATTGAGCTATGTTAGCCCATGTTCTTTGTTAACCCACATTATCCTCACCTAGCCTAGATTAGGACCATCCTTACCCTTGTTCTTGAAGCATAGTAAGCAATGAATTCCTTTTGATTAATGTGTTGCAGGAAATAAGTGTGGGGGAAGGATTATTGATGTGAGTTATGTGCCATAGGCACGAGAAAAAAAAAAAAAAAAAAAAAAAAGAAAAGAAGAGAAAAAAAAAAATGAATGAAAAAGAGTTGAAAAGAAGTGAAAGAAAGAGTTTCAAAGTATTGGTTGTTGAAGTAAGGGCCCAAAACAATGAATTAGGCCCTAAGAGTTGTTTGAATCTTCCCTATTTGTTTAAAAGTTGATTTCTGCATTTTAAGGGAATTCTAGGTCTTAATTTCATTGCTTTACTTACTATTGCTTAAAGAACTTTTGTTTATCCCTACCTCTCCTTGTTAGCCAATTCCCCAAGCCCCGTTACAACCCTTGACTTCTATCTTGAGTGGTGTGCATTTCAATTGTGGAGTTTGAATTTGGTATGAGCATATGGTGTCACTGGTTCTCGCATCTAAGTAGTAGCATTCCATTCATGAGATCATATCTAAACACGTGTAATTACTCCAGAAATTGCTTTCTTTGTTATAACGTATGTGAGTACTAGTCTTTCATGTTTACATCAATCTGCTCACATATAACTAGTGTAGGGTGTGTAGTCAGAAAATCTGAGTGAAAATTGAGTGCATAACTAGTGAGTAATTGAGGGAATTCTCTAAGGCATGTTACTACATTCAAAATGTGTTTTAATTGATTAAATGCGAACTAGTGAATGGTGACTATAATTAAGTATGTGCTCGAGGGGAAGGAAGACTAAAAGCTATGTGAGTAATGATTTTTGACATGTCATGTTTCATTGGAAATCCCTGAGGCAAACGTTGGAAGGTTTATGTTGTTTTCTTTGTTTTGTTTCGTTTTGTTTACTTTAGTTGTTTTGTTTTGCTCGAGGACTAGCAAAAGTTAAGTGTGGGGGAATTTGATAGGAGCATATTCATGCGACTTAATTAGCTTGTTCTCGTGCATTTATGTTGTGTTTACTTAGTTGTTTTAGTGTTTAAGGCCACTTTTGTGTATCTTCAGATTATAAGGCCAAAGTGTGCAAGAAGATGCAAATTGGAGTCTTTTGGAGCGAAAGAGGAACGAATGAGTTGAAGACTTGAAGAAACGACGAAATCCTACTCCAACGATGAATTCTTACCAAAACGAGGAATCCTACTCAAACAAGGTTTCCTATTTTAGGAAAGTTAACCCTAAGTTTCCCGTTTTGGTAACCTTTCCTAAACTTAAACGTCCGTATTTTCTAGCCACTTTGACGGCCTTATAGGCACTTTAGGACACAAAACCAAGGCCCTAGCCCTATTTCCCTTCCTAGCCGCACCTTTATATTTATGTTTTAATTTCCTATTTTCGTAAGCCATTCAATCCATTCATTCCCATTATTCTTTTCCCTAAGCCACCATTTTTCCTATTTTTTTATTTTCAGCCGTGACTAACCCCCCAAAAGGCTCCCATTATTCAACCATTAGGCCGTGATTATTTCCACATAATTCTATCAAAAACCGTGCAGCACATTCCAATTTCCCCAAAACCCTAATCCATTAAACCACCATTAAACCTAATAAAACCAAAAAAAAAACTAATCAGCCGCAATTCCCATTCATGCCATATTTTAAGATTCAGCCATTTTTCTTTTATTCCCTCAATTCCCCCCAAAAGCCGCAGTCACCAAAGCCAATTCCAAATCTGCCGTGGCCCCCCCATTAATTCACCCTAATTCCACATATATCATAAACTTGAATCCGTGCCTTCCCCCGGATTTTTCCAGCATTCTCCCTAAGCCGTATCCACCCTAATTCACACACAATAAAACTGCCGCATCCCACCACCCAAAAACTGAACAGCCGCAGCTTTTCACCACCCATTCCAGTCATTTTTCCAACCTGTCCGCTGCCTTCCCACCCTTGCAGCCACCATTCCACCATTCCACACCATAAACCTCTCTGCCGCAACAAGAAGAAAGGAGAAAGAGGAGCTTGGACGCGCCGAAATTCACGTGAATTCATTGGGCGTTCTAGGTGTAATCCATCCTTTGTTCGTTATGTTTAAATTCAATTTTATTTTTCTTTTTGTGAACATGAGAGGCTAAATCCCCCTAGTTAGCTAGGGGGTGATTCGAAACCATGTTTATGCTTGCAATATGAATTGATTACTTTTGGTTGGAATTTCATAATTTGTGGATTCAATTCATTCATCTATTTGATTGATAACGTATTTGTGTATGTTAATTGAGAGTGCACGCTTAGTTTTCATGCATGAATATGATGCTAGATTATGAGGGAGTTTCACCTAATAGTTACAATCTTATAATCACAAGTAGTGAAGGTCGCTTGAAAACGATCGCGTTGAATGAATTCTTAGCATAAGTTTCATGCAATTCATAGTAACGAATGCTTCGTCAATGCTTATGTTTTTCATAGAACTTAATGATTCTTGCTTGTATCTCTATTATGCAATTCATGTAGGGAACTTGCAGGGAATGTTTTGGGTTGTCGTATGCAATCATCCAACTTAATAACTTGTGGAAAAACTGAGGGTTAATTAGTGCAATTCACGGTTAATTTGGGGCGTTGAGTTTCATAATTTATCGAAAGACCAACTGAAAATCAAAGTGTATGCAAGTGTGACATGTGTGGAGAAGAACCTTCTAGCTAGCATTCATTCCATATTTCATCACATTCATATTTAAATTCTGCCTTTAAATTACAATTTGTGCATTTAATTTATTCTCGTCAAAACCTCAATCCCCCTCTACCTTAGTGTCCAATTTAGTTAGAAAGTGTCTTAGTTTGTGTTTATAAGCATTTTGTATTCTTCGAGTCTTTTGATTTGTTTTAGTGTTTTATTGTTAGTTTTGCATTCTTTGAGTCTAGTTTAGTGTTTCAAACTTTGTTTTTGAGTTTTTAAGTCAGTTTCCAAGTGTTTAGCAATCCCTCCTAATCCCCGGTCTAGAACGATCCCTACTTATTCATACACTACAATTGTCACAAGAGGGTTTTAGTTTGTGTGCTTACTTAGTTAGCATCATTCACCCTCATCCACCACCCCTTCCCCACCCCCAACTCTTCCTTCTTCCTCCTTCGGAATGTTTTAATTTTTCACTGGGCAAGCTTTAAATTTCCCACTCTATTTCTGATAGAAATTGAGTAGTTCACATGATCGGCAACGGATGTCGTTAGACTATCGATCACAATATGGTGTGAAGGATATGAACAGAGAGTGAGTATGAAATTAAATGAATCTGACAGAAAGGGATTTGACAAATATATAGAGATGGAAGTAACCTTTCTGGAGGAGTTGTGTTCTTCAGGAGAAGTTATAACTTCTCATGTTGAAATACAACTGTTCATATCCTTTAATTAATTAAATAAATAAATGATTATATTATTTCCCTTATTAATTAATTAACTTATTTCACTACAATCATATGTATATTAGTACACCAATGTTATAGTGTACATTCACACATGATTACACATATTGTGAAAATCATGTTATCATAATCATATTCCAACATCTCCCACTTGATTATGATGACATAAATGGTTTCCTATTCTAATTTGTTTTTGTCAAGAGTAGTACTCATAAACAAATTGACTGTAACATCAGATATGTGGCTTCTTTACCTGGTGCACACCATTCCACTTAACCTGATAACATTTTACTCTTTAGTAAAATGGCATCATATCCAAGTAACTAGGAAAAACAATCCATACCCGGTTACAAATGATGACTTAGCACCGCACTATACGCCACAGTGTTATATAAATTATTTCTTGAAGCGTATTATGGATTTTACTTTCAAGACGATTTATTATAACCTGATTACCTCGCTAGTGCCCTCTATCTTTAACCGACCAAGTACTAAAGAACCAGATAGAGTCGCATCTACTTGTCCATGTTTCAAGCGTCCCTAAAACCATACAACGATGTCCACCACATGTCTCACACTACAACACATCTAGATGTTTTGCAAACCCATTGCAGTCACAGGCTCTCTAAATTTTTTTAGAGACAATCCCTTGGTCATCGAATCGGCCACCATCTCTTCGGAGGGTATGTAGTCGACCTTTACCTCTCCTTTCTCCACTATATCTTATATATAGTGATATTTAATATCAATGTGTTTTCCCTTGGAACTATTTTCTCCACACTTTATCAGAAAGATGGCGGACTTATTATCACAAAACACATTGACGTGCTCCTTAGGTATACCTATATTTAAACTATCAATAAATCGTTTAGCCCATACTGCAGTACTTACCACTGTGCTACAAGATATATATTCTGCTTCCATGGTAGACTTTGCAACATAGTCTTGTTTCTTACTTAACCAAGAAACAGACATTCCATCAAACAAGACAATGTTACCACTTATTGACTTTCTGTCATCCAAGTCACCTGCGAAATCTGCATCGCAATAACAAACTAAAACCAGATCATTTAATCCGAAACAAAGTCTCATACCTTGGGTGCCTTTTAGATATCTAATAATTCATTTTACTGCCGTCTAATGTTCCTTTCCGGGGTTGGATTGATATCTACTTACCAATCCAACTGCATGACATATGTCAGGTCTTGTGCTAGTCATAGCATACATCAAACTTCCAACTGCTTGGGCATACGGAACATTTTGCATAGCAATGATGTCTTGCTTCTGTACCGGACACATATTTTTGAAAAACATCATTCCTTTACAAACAGGTGTACTAACTGGCTTGCAATCTTGCATATTAAATCTTTTAAATATTTTATCCAGATAATTTTGTTGATCCAAATAAAGTAGTTTGGCATCTTTATCCCTAGTAATTTTAATTCCTAGAAGAATAGATGCTTCTCCCATATCTTTCATTTCAAATTTGGATCCCAGATATGACTTAGTCTTTTCAATCATATCTATAGAGTTACCTGCAAGTAAGATGTCATCTACATATAGTGACAACATACAAAAATTATCTTGGCACTTTTAAGAGTAAACACAATGATCCAATAGATTTATTTTGTAGCCCATTTCCATAATGGCTTGGTGGAACTTTAAATACCATTGTCTTGATGATTGTTTAAGGCCGTACAATGACTTTCTTAATTTATAGACTTTGTTTTCATGTCCTTTGACATGATATCCTTCGGGTTGAATCAGATAGATGTCTTCCTTCAAATCTCCATTTAAGAATGCTGCTTTGACATCTAACTGATGGAGTTCTAAATCCATTCTAGCAACAATTGCCATAAGAATACGAATGAATGTAAACTTTGCAACTGGAGAGTAAGTGTCCACAAAATCTATACCGGGTTTCTGAGTATAACTCTTAGCTACAAGTCGAGCCTTAAACTTATCCAGGGTACCATCTGATTTGTACTTCTTACGAAGTACCCACTTACAACCGATGGGCTTTCTTCCATTAGGTAAGTCAACCAATTCCCAAACTTCATTTTTCTTTATGGAATCTAGTTCTTCATTCATTGCTTGTTGCCATTGTTCAAACTCAAAACTATCCGTTGCTTCTTTATAATTCCTTGGGTCAGGATCTCCCACTGAATGATCTACCTCCTCAAGATTGAAAACAAATGATCTTTCAATCTTCTAGTTGGTTCCCTTTTTCTTTTACTCCCACTGATTTGATCATTTCTCCCACTATTTATATCTTCCATGATAATATCATGATCATCTTCCATGTGTGTGTCATGTTCAACATTGTTATGATCACCCATATTTACGTCTCCCACTTGATCATCGTCAATGTCATGGTCATGAGACAAGTCTAAATCAAGATGGAAATCTTGATCATTCGTAGGAGAATTTTCTTCTCCCAAAGATTCCAATTCTTGTATTAGATTAATCAAATTAGTAGTTTCAATAAAAGTAGCATCTCTACTTTCAATCAATCCTTTCTCAGGATGATAAAACCTATATCCATTACTATTATCAGGATATCCGATGAATTTACATTCCAAAGTTTTTGCTTGTAATTTATTTCTTAATGGCTTTGGAATGAGGACATGCGCTTTACAACCCCAAACTTTTAAGTTTGATAAATCAGGTTTTCGCCCATGCCATAATTCATATGGAGTCAGTGGCTTTGCCTTTGTATGAACTTTATTATATATATATATGTTGCAGCAATTATATATATAATTCATATATGGTACTGTAGAGGTAAGTCAGCATATAATTCATAATGAACTTTATTATATATATAATTCACCCCAAAAATGTAGAGGTAAGTCAGCATAAGACATCATAGATCGCATCATATCCATTAGAGTTCGATTTCTTCTTTCTGCAGTACCATTTTGTTGCGGTGTATAAGGCATAGTATAATTATGCCTTATACCATTCTCTTTGCAGAAATCATCAAAGGCTTCAAATTCTCCACCTCTATCACTATTAAGGGTCTTTATGGATCTTCCTAATTGGTTCTTTATTTCTGCTTTAAACTCTTTAAATTTGTCTAAGGCTTCATTTTTATGCTGTCAGAAGTAGACATGTACATAACGGGAATAATCATCGATGAAAGTCATAAAATATTGCATTCCTCTATGGGTTTTAGTTCTCATTGGTCCACATAAATCTGTATGCACTATCTCAAGTAAATTTGTAGAAGTCCAATGCTGAGAAAATGATTTTCAAGTCATTTTTCCTTTAAGACATGATTCACATGTATCAAAATCATGTGCATTTACTTGAGGCAACATTCCATTTTTACTCATGCGTATCATTTTATTTTTATTTATGTGACCTAAACGTAAATGCCATAAATATGACAAATTTTGAACAATAGAGACAAAGGCATACTCGGAAGAAATACTTTTATTAATACAAACTGAGTACATATCATCGAATCTTATTCCCTTTACATAAATATAACCCTTTTTTCCCAATAGTGACAGCACCATTCATGAACCTTGTCTCAAAACCTTTCCTTTCTAGGAGAGAGACAGAGACAAGATTCCTCCTTATATTTGGTGCAAACAGAACATTTTAAGCACAATGGTAGATTTACTATTGTTGATCTTGCAATCTCCTTCACCCAAAACATCGAGATAAGTATTATTGCCCATGTAGAAACGATGTTCACCTAGTACTTTCTCCTTGAAATTGATGTAGCAACTTTTTTCCTTGCATACATGACGAGTTGCTCCTCAGTCTATCCACCGTTATCCTTGATCTTCAACAATGAGTGCTTCGGAGATAGTCAAAATAAGTTCTTTAGGATTTTTGTTGTTCTTGTGTCGTTTTGGGCACTTATACCTATAATGACTAGTCTCTCCACAATTGTAACATGCACTCTCCTTTCCTTTAAATTTGTTCTGCTTGTGGTGTCCAAACTTTTTGAAGTTCAGGCGCTTGTTACTACTATGTGGCTTGTGCATATGTTGCTTGTTTTTCTAAGAATCTTCCGTTATGAGGAGGTTGGCTCTGCCTTGTCCAATTTCTTTTTTTCTATAATTTTTATGAAGTTCTTCAATGGCCAACATTGCAGGCAATGTATCCATCGTTAATTCAACTTGACCATAAGTCATGGACGTAACTACATTTTCCCAAGAATTTGGGAGGCTACCAAGAAGAACACTAACTTGCATTTTATCAGAAACTGGATTGCCAGCATTGGCTAAGTCTTTTGCCATTACTTCCATTTTAGTAATATGATCGACCACAGAATCAGTTTCCTCCATTTTTGTCCCATTGTATTTCTCAAGCAATAATTGAATGTACATTTGAGATTTAGGAATCCATGATTTCTTTGGCTAAATCATATTCTTTATAGAGATGTATTAATTTATCTTCCTTGTACTTGAGAATTGTAGCCTTAGCCAACTCATTATCTTCCACCCATTTATTATAAACTCAAGAAGGCCCAAGGGGGCTCTCCTCTTTGATAGTGTACAAAGTCTTGTCATGGGTTAAAAGATAGGTGATCATTCTCTTCCATATTCGATAATTAATGTTATTCAACATCTCTATTTTAAAAACTTCGGATTTGGAAGATTTATTTGCCATAGCTCAGAAAATTACAACACAAACACAACACTTAATACCAACTTAAATACAAATACAAATACTACTAGTGTACTTTTAATTATTACAAGTCACAAATACTAAATGTTCTTAATAAATTAAAGACTAAAAAAAAAAAAACAAAATAAAATAAAAATAGAGTCTTATTTATTCTTAGCAGCAGATACCGCACACACTCACAAAGGCTTTGTCCAATCAGTGAAAGACGAATACTTGTTCAGGCGATCATGTCGATAGAAGGCTTGTGGATTTCTTACTTGTCAACTTGGCCAGGTGTGATCAATTCTTCCTCTATTTTCGTGCACAAAAGCAGTCTCTTCTCGACTACTGGATTCTCTTTCAATTCTTAGGGGTCTTGGACCCCTTAAATTTTTTGTAGTCTAAATTTCTTTTTGTGCCAAATCAAGATATATAAAACTGTAACGGGTATTATGTTGATCCAAATAATTAAGTACGTTTACTCTAGAATTCCAAAAATTAAACCCTTGCTTCCACTTTTGATATTTTTTATTATTATTCAAAGTACTCTACAAATCAACTTCATGAGTGAAATTGTAAACACGAATTATTCCTGAAACAAGCGACAAGAATACGTGTACAAAATATATATTTGTATTAATGATTTTGGGGTTACAATCTCTTTGTAATTTGATCCTCTGATTCTATCTTCGTACGATGTGGGTTTGTGGATGAGTTGTTGATCCAAAGGGCCGTCGGGGCTTGATCTAAGGATGCACAGTTGATGAATGGATCTTCAAGGGGCGTTGGGCTTGATCTTGAAGAATGGGTGTATGAGTTTGTTGAGGTTGTTGATCCAAAGGGGCCGTTGGGGCTTGATCTTAGGATGAACGGATGATGAGCGATGAACACTTTCTTCAAGGACCGTCGGGGCTTGATCTTGAGTTGGTGGGAGTTCTTCAAGGGCCGTTGGGGCTTGATCTTGAATTGGTTGGAGTTCTTCAAGGGCCGTCGGGGCTTGATCTTGAAGGTGGGAGTTCTTCAAGGGCCGTTGGGGCTTGATCTTGAATTGGTTGGAGTTCTTCAAGGGCCGTCGGGGCTTGATCTTGAAGGTTGATGGATGAGCGGATCTTCAAGGGCTTCTGGGCTTAATCTTGAAGGTTGATTGGATGTGTGGATTTGTTGAGGTTTGTTGATCCAAAGGGGCCGTTGGGGCTTGATCTTAGGATGAACGGATGATGAGCGATGAACACTTTCTTCAAGGGGCCGTCGGGGCTTGATCTTGAGTTGGTGGAAGTTCTTCAAGGGCGTTGGGGCTTGATCTTGAAGGATGAACGGATGATGAATGAATCTTCAAGGGCCGTTGGGGCTTGATCTTGAATTGGTTGGACGGATGTTCTTCAAGGGCTTTTGGGCTTAATCTTGAAGGAGGACGGATGATGAACGATGAACACTTTCCTCAAGGACCGTCGGGGCTTGATCTTGAGTTGGTGGAAGTTCTTCAAGGGCCGTTGGGGCTTGATCTTGAATTGATGGATGAGCGGATCTTCAAGGGCTTCTGGGCTTAATCTTGAAGAACGATTGGATGTGTGGATTTGTTGAGGTTGTTGATCCAAAGGGCCGTTGGGGCTTGATCTTAGGATGAACGGATGATGAATGATGAACACTTTCCTCAAGGGCCGTCGGGGCTTGATCTTGAGTTGGTGGAAGTTCTTCAAGGGCCGTTGGGGCTTGATCTTGAATTGGTGGAAGTTCTTCAAGGGCCGTTGGGGCTTGATCTTGAAGGAGGATTTGACGAAGAACGAAGAGTGCTTTCTTGATCCTTCGGGATTTGCTTGAGAGCTTTAGAGTTTCAAGGCTTCTTCCTTTCTTTCTTTCTTCCTCCCAAAATGAATGCCTTGGCCTCCTATTTATAGAATTCCAAAACTTGATTTTTGGATTTAAATAATCAGATGAAATAAATCATTTCTGCCAGGTATTGACACGTGTCCTATTTGATGACTTTTCCAATTTATTTCGATTTTTTGTTGAGCCGCACGCTACATGTAAAATTTATGTGATACGTGAGCGTTGAAATTTTAATTATTGGTCAACATTCATTTCACCGAAATTTTGATGTCTACAGAAATTATTAGGATAAACCGGATTAATAAAACCTGAGTTTGAATTGAAAGGAGCTGTCAAGGTTGTAGGAAAAGGTTGCAGGTGGCTCTTCGGTTTTGGCTCGCGTGAAGATGAGCCCACCTCTAATCCTATATTGTCCAGACCCAATGAATCTTGAATAATGGAGGAGGTCCTTTTTTGATTGTGACTTTGTGATGGACACCAACAGTTTTCCTCTTCACATACACTGTCAGAGTGCAAAGAACCAAAAGAACTGTTGCCTTTGATTTCGTCCCCACGTAATGCCTTTGAAATATCACCAAAACTTTTGACTTCTGTGTAGTCTCCACGTGAAGCCTCCCCCAAAATAAATTCAACTTTTTTTTTTTTTTTTCAAAACAATCTTCTTCTTATTTATTTTCAAAACAATTCCTCTGAGAGAAAACCGGTTCCACTGTCTGCTTTCTCTGGAAAAATTTTGTTCCGCAGCCTGGCGGATAATCTCGAACGGCAGAGACAATTCTCCTTGGCGGATAATGGTGTCGTCGGTATTGTGTATTACCGCGAGAGGACGAGATCACGGTTGAACGACGAGACCACGGGGAAAGAACATTACCACGCTGCTGCCTGCTATGGTTCAGTGGGTTGCTGTGGCGAGTCCACGGTGGAGGAAGGCGCGAAAATCGCGGGTTCAGTCTCAGATTTGCAGCAGTTAGCGAAGGACTACGAATCAATCGCGATGTTTTGTGATCAAATTGCAGAAAAGGGTTGTGAAATTATGGGTCTAAAAGGACGCTACAGGTCTTCAATTTTCTGTGCAAGTTTCATCTTTGCAGCCAGAAAGCCCTATTGAAATGGGTTGTCTGAGGGCCTAATGGGACTGTAAAAACTTTCTGAATTCTGATAATTGTTGGATGAATCTGTATGATAAAATGGTTTATTTTCAGAAAGAATTTTGTTCTCTGTAGAATGAATCGGTGTAGGGGAATAAAGTTCAAATTGTTGGGTTAATTCAGGCCTAGGTTCAAATGGGTTGTAGGATGGGATTTCGAACGATTGGGTATTTTTGTGAGTGTTGGATTATACAGGAAAATTCTCAAATGACGATTTCGACCTTTCGATCAAAATCGGTTCAATATTTTCCTTGGTCACCAACGCCCTCTTCCCTGCAAGTTGAAACTTAGAAAGAACGTTGTTGGATTCGTTACTTGACGAAGAAAAAGTCTCGGATGTAGTTCAAGACATCCTCGGATGAAAACTGAGCAAATTGTTTGATTCATGAAAACCTGGCTCTGATGCCAATGATAGAAATTGGGAAGTATCGTTCACATCAACAGAGGGTGAGTATGAAATTGAACGAGGATTTGATAAATATATAAAGATGGAAGTAACTTTTCTGGAAGAGTTGTGTTCTTCAAGAAAAGTTATAACTTTTAATGTTGAAATACAACTATTTATATCCTTTAATTAATTAAATAAATAAATAATTATATTATTTCTTTTATTAATTAATTAACTTATTTCACTACAATCATATATGTATTAGTACTTAGACCACCTCCAATGATGGGCTAAATGTTAGATTACCCCTCAAATTTCCCCCCCAAACCATCTCCAACCCATGCTAAAACATTGGGCTAAATGCCAAATGTTAAAGTTGGGCCAAATACCTCCCAGAATTCCCCCCCGCGCGACTGGACTAGCTGGCCCAAAGGCCAGTCTCGGCCCATTCACTCGCCAACGCGCCCCACGCGGAGCGCATGTGGTCCGTTCCCGAGAGCGTGGGCCCCGCTGTCAGCGGGTTGTCGGCCACCCAGACCACCTCCAACGGCTGCGTTTCAAGGACTGTTGGTTGATCCAATGGTCCAGATTCAAATTTGATTTTTTAAAATATGTTATTTTAAAATACATTGAATCCAACGGCTGAGATCAAATATAGTCAAATCTAACGGTAAAAAAAAGATCTAACGGCCCAAATTTAAATCTAACGGTTAAAATAATTAAAAAAAAAATTTAACTCAAAATTCACCCAAAAACTCTATTGAAGGTTGAAAGGTTGTGTGATCAACAAATATTGGACATATGTTTATATAGAGGATGATTTCTGAAAGTTTGGTGTTAAATGGTTGGTGAAAGTTGAAAGTTTGGTGTTGAACAGTTGGTGAAAGTTGAAAGTTTGAAAGTTTGGTGTTGAACAGTTGGTGAAAGTTGAAAGTTTGGTGTTGAACGGTTGGTAAATTGAAAATTTGGTGTTGAAAGGTTGGTGAATTGAAAGTTAGCCTAGGGTTGAAAGATTGGTAAAAGTTGACGGCTTGTTTGTGGGAAATTTAGTGATTTTTCAATATTTATCGGAATTTAAATTTTTTTAGATTCAAATGTTCATAAAATTAATTTACGACAATCTACATATTTATTTTTTTTTTTTTAAATTAATTTAAGAAAAAAATTGCCTAAATTCATTCTTTAATAATCCCGGGCTAAAATTTTAGGCCAGAACGGTTAGAGTAGAAAAGTTGTTTCTGGGCTAAAAGCTAAATTTTCTGGACTAAAATATTTGGTTTTTAGCCCAACCATTGGAGATGGTCTTATAATGTACCTTCACACATGATTACGCATATTATGAAAATCATGTTATTATAATCATATTCCAACAAATTCTTCTTCTTCCTTCTACTGGTTTCCCATCGGGAAAAGATTCAACGATGACGACAATTGTTCAACTCTACAGCTCCGACGAGGCGAAGCATGAGGATTGGTCTGGGTGTTTTTTTTCTTGTTTTGTTGAATTTCTGGGATTGGCAACACGAAATAAGGCATGGAGGAGGGCAACGACGGCGCTGGCATGGAGGGTAGTGGTGGCGGTGGCGACGGCGCCGGTACAGTGCGTGTTAGTTGGGAAATTTGATTGATGTTTACCGTAAAAGCGAGTTTAATTAAAGGGATAGCACTGATAAATTCGACTTATGTAAATTTTTTATTTTTTCACTGCCCAGCAGCACTTTTCCTTCGTCATCTCCATTCCCAAAGCTTTAACCTCCATCTCATCGTATGTTGGGGTTTTTTTGTTTTTTTATTATGTTTAATTATTTTTTTAAATAGACAACTAACTAAAGATCTCTTAGAGCATTTCCAAATAAGATGTCAAATATAATATATCAAAATTTTATTTGATGGCTGACGTAGAAAATTAAATACAAGTGCTAAATTCTCTTTTTTTCCAATAGATGTGTCAAATATTTATTTTATTAGGTCTAGTGTTACATTAACTATTAAAAAATAATCAAAGTTTGTTTTTGTTTTTATTCTATTGGTTGTTAATGAGACCCATGCATTAAAAATTAAATTAAATATATTTGACTTCTTCTTTGTTTGCTGTAAAAAAAAGGCAACTAGAAAGTAAGAAATCAAATGACTCACATGCCACATCATATATGACATATCCATTGGAGAACACTTAAATGTCTTTTAATCCTATTTGGCATATTTGACATCTCCTTTGAAGATGGTCTTAAAACTTTGAGTTTAATCATCAAGACAAAAGATTGTTATAATACTTAAAATAGGCATAAGGAAAAGAAGACAAGTATGGGCTCTATGGACACAAGGTATGCAACAAGTTCACATGGCTATTATCAAAACAAAAGCAAAAGGAGACAAAGAAAAAAAAAGACAATAATTTAGTGCACGTTTCAAAAACAGTGTTGACAATTCCAACAGATTCAGAAACAGTTGAAGCAAAGTGACAAATTAAGAAAAAGTTGACAAGTACCCAAAGTGACGTATACACCATTCATTTTGAAAAGATTTTTTGTACAATCATATTCTCATTCATGTATACAAGAGAGGCTTTCCCTCATTGTAAACACCACACCACACCTCAATCTGCAAACACTCAAGCATAGAGCATCTGAAGCTTTCCTAGCATCCTTTGTAAACACTTCTCCTTGTAGACATTTTATATATCAATAAAAGTTTAAGTGTACAGATTCAAGCAATCTCCAAGTCTTAAGTAAGTTTTCTTTCTTTCTTTAGTGTGTTTGTTTAATTAGAATTTCAGTCCAAAATAGGAAAACAATATTGTAGTTATATTATTAACTTGTTAAACTGATGATCATACTTTGTTCGAGCACTCTTTTATAATTGAATACTTGCCATGCAAATAACTAGACATTAACCAAGGTACCTCTGAGTTCAGCCTTTAAGGCCTTATACCTGCATTGTGAGTGGTCGTCATGTTGAAACATGCCGAGTTCCATGTGCAAGGTTTTATGTCTAATTGTTATAATGGTCATCCAACTATTTAACTGGGTTTTTGCTATGAATTTGGTATCATAGCCGAATTTAGCATTTTAATAGTATAATTCTAATAGTAAAGTACCTTGAGAACGGAAGTCATTAACACAACTAATATTACACACTTGCTTAATATTGTATGAACACTAGATATTATTGTCTTTGTAGACTTTGTCAACCACAACCACCAGGTATTTATTTTCCTAGACACCTAACTATAACTAGCATAAATAGAAGATTAGCATATATCTCCAATAGAATTAGCAAGACTTTGAAGAATCAGAAGTTTTATCTTGGTTACCTTGAACACCCTTCATTTATTAGTAAATATAATAACACAGAAGTGCATCATAACTTATTGCAATAAAATGAGCAACATATCATACTTTAGAGACCCTAAGAGAAGAAAGAGAGTTTTAAAAAAAAACCAATTAGCCGTAACTTTAGAGAAAGGTAGACTACAGTTTATGATAGATTACCTTAATTTAGAAATTAGTGAACCACAAAAAAGAAAAATCAATCTAGATCAAAATAGTTTAGTTTGTTATTTTCCACTGAGAAAGCGTAATCATATTTTGCATAGTGAAGAAAATCCACAAGCTAATAGTATTGTAGATCTTATTATTAGTCAAGTAGAAGATATAAAATTAGAAAATAATAAGCATAATCTTGTTGTGACAGCCTGTCCCGGACTTTTCGTACCGTATGGGTGCATTGACGATTTTGCCCCTAGTATGTTTGTCTCGTTGTGTGGTCGTTTTTGGGCTTTGGTTGGTTGATTTTGGACCACACACACTCACCCTCATTTCTTTCTCTCTCTGCCCTGTCCCGCGACCCTCTCTCTTTCTCTCCCTTTCCTATCCTTTTCGTACGGACAACACCACAAACTCTTGAAATCGTCACGGATCGAGGAAACAAACTACATATTTGTGTTCGTGAGGTCCTTAGGAGTTCAACCATACTCATTTCAGGTAAGGATACCTTCGTTTTCACGTCGAACTCGGGATTCCCGATTTGGTCACTGTTCATGCACACGTTAATTCTTGTGTTTTTGGGAATTTTAAGCTTGTAGGAAGCTTGGTGAGGTCCTTAGGAGGCTCGTGGTAGTTCCTTTGAAGGTTTTGGACGTTGGAATCGTGAGTTGCAGGTTTGGCCGGAGTTGGTGGTGTTTTCCCGGTGAGATTCCGTGGGTTTTAGTGCTTGAAAGTGGTATGGATTTGTTCCTCTTGTTGTAAGCTTCATTTTGGTACCAATTTTGTGAAATTTGGTTGAAAAACGAGTGAGATATCAAGTTTAGAAAGTTTCCCGGTTTTCCTGCGCCGTTGGCCGGAGAAGATGACGGAATATTCCGTCAGTTTGGACGGAATATTCTTAACGACATTAACGGAATCAATTAGATTTAACGGAATATTCCTGACAGCGTTAACTGACGCCGTCAGTGTGCCAGGCACGTGCCTGCGCGTGTGGCCGTGCCTTGGCCAGCGCGTGAAGGCGCGTGCGGCATCGGAAAATTATTTTAAAAATATGGGGATGTTCATGAGGTTGAGTAGATCACGTTGGTGTATTCATACACCCCATTTGAGCATTGTATGAGAAGTTATTTCGTAATGTTGGTTATATGCTTTAAAATTAACGTATTTATGGTTGTTTCGCATATAGGTGAGACCTATCCCGAGGACGAGTGTGGTTACTCGAGGCAAGGGGGTTACGACCCTTCTACATACCAGTGAGTGGGCTTTTGATTTTCCGTATATACCTATATACTTGTGTTTTTCCCAAAAAGTGAAATGAAACGTTTATACGTTTATATGCCATGCATTATGTTTGCTGTTTATTTATGCATTATTAGTTGCCCATATATATATGTTTAGTGTTGCGGACGCACAGGTAAGTGCTAGGTAAGTTATGGTTGATGTTTATGTTTAGTAGTGATTTGAGATGCATAGAGAGCTCATAACCTGCACCCCCGGTGTTAATGCTCCCGCCCAGAGTTGGGCACAGTTCTTCACGTGATGTTTACCTCCCACACCCTACACTCATCTTGGATCCAAGTTAGGTGCACAGTCTTGTCGTACAGACCACTTTAGGTGGTTCCGACTCGTAGGTGACCCGCGATCATTCACCCAGTCTTCACGTGATCGTAGCACTTGAGCGTACTTATTATACACCCAGTCCTGTCGTACAGACCACTTTAGGTGGTTCCGACTCGTGTGCAGGTGTAGTTAGTGAGTTAGAGATTTGAGCTCTAGATTCAGCCGTACAGGTCACGTTAGGTGACTCCGGCTGATAGATTACATGGCATTGTTTGGCATTACCTGAGTACTTACATTTTATTTTGAGGCATTTGGCATGGCATATTTTCTGAGCATGATTTACATATATGTATATATTCTATTTTCTGGGAAGTATACAGGTTTTACGGCGAGGGGTTAGAACTTTGTTTATGAAATGATTTTTGAAAAGCTTTGTTTTTGCCCACTCACGCTTTCTGTTTTGCGCCCCTCCAGGTTCTAGTTTGGCTAGTGCTTTTGGTGGCTCCCCAGAGGATTTTCCCGGCTTATCTGACAGATTATCACCAGTGTAGGACCATCTTTGGGTGTGTTTAATTAGTGTTGTTTCTCCCGGACTACACTAGGTCTTCCGTGCTCTGAACTTTATTTTTCACACTTACGCTTGCACATGTATTTACTTTGTGTATAGCTAGGTTTGTTTTTATTCATACTTTTATTATTATTTTCTAGCTTCCGCACTGTGCACATGGTTACGTCACTTCCACGTGACGGCCAGCATGCCCTGATCTCGGTCGTGGTGTGTCACTTGCAGTCCTATTAGATTAGGAATGTGATTGTGTAAATCCTAGTGTATCTAGGGATATCTTGGAATATTCTCTATGGTTAGATATTATCCTATTAGAGTTGTAATCCTATTAGGGTAAGGATTTAACCTTCCTTACTACTATAAATAAAGGCACAATAGGATGATACAACACACACCTCACAATTACACATCTATATCTTCTCTCTATGTGCCGCACCCCTTCCCTCTCTATGGCCTCCATAATTGTTCAGTAAATTATGCCTACAACACGTTATCTGCACACTCTTAACGCTGCGCTAGAAAGAGTTTATTCTTCAATCAGGAGAGTATGATGTTTTAATCATTCTTTTTATGATTGGTTTATTCTTTTATTAAATTGATCTACATGCTATCCACTCAATTAATTTTTTATTTGTTGAAAGTGATACAATGCATGGCTTTTTGAGAATGATCTTTTACAAATTCAAAGGCTTTTGTAGTTTTTGGCCAATCAGGTACGTTTAAAATAAAGGAAGATATTTGAAATGACCACGAAGCATGAAAACATTCCCCATGATGCATGAGCCCCCTACAGTTCTATTTTCCCTTCAATATATATATATATTTTTTTTTTTTGTTTTTTTTGTTCATGCAATACACAATTATGCTATGTGGAATTTGTAAGTCAAAGCATCAAATTTAATTTAGAAGCAATTAGGGTTTTTTAACCCTAGAATTTAAAAAAAAATCTGAGATTTTTCGCAATTGAGCAGCGGCTCCACACTGCACCGCCGAGCCACGCTAGCTAGACTGCAGCCACGCCACAACTAGGACGACGTCGTTTCGATACCATATAACTCTTGCAGTAGCCCCATGAGCTTGCTACCACTGCATTACAACCAAGCCTTGCCCTGGGTTGTTTTATGCACGAGCCTAAAGCCCTGAGTCCACTCTAGCAGGCCAGCAAGCCTTTGTTGGGCTCTGTCCTTGTCTCGGCTCATTAAGCCAGCAAGCTTTGCTTGCTGGGCTTTGCCTGCACGCGACCTAGCCCTTCTTAGCAAGCTTTGTGGCTGGGCTTGCCTAGAACCGGCCCACAACGAAGCCAACTCTTGCTGGGCTTCACGCGCACCCTTCCCAAGCCAGCTCTGTGATGGGCCTGTGCACCTACCCTTTTTGTGGCCCACAAACTAGCAGCTTTGTTGCTGGGCCTATCCCAGACACACGCCCCATGTCTTGCAACCATGATTGGGCTGCTCCGTAGCCGTGGACCATTAAACCCCTTTTGGGGCCTTGGCACGCACACAGCACCCAAGCCCACCGACATTGGGTTATAATTTGAACCCACATGTTATTATTATTTTTGCTTCTACGATTGAACCTGAATGGTTACGATCTATTGAATTAATTAAAGTGCAGTCCATTAATCTAATAATTAATTCAAAATTATTGACCTGAAGTTCAATTTTTGGCAATTAACGATTCAATAAATTATTTCTTTTCTTTGAACCATTGACTCCTTTTCGTTGTTCCGAACCACTCACACTTGAGTTCCTGAAGCAACCCAAATCCACTACACTTAGTTGTACATTGTATTTTTTGTTCTTACAGGTACCTCCTTTGTATGAACCAAAAGTTCATAACTAAACTCGAACCTATAGTTTCTAATTTAGTGCCTTTGAAAACTGAAGTTTTCATAAAACAATACACCCATGAAAATTCGATTTTTTCATGTAAACTATGTCTTAGAACCCAAATGTTCTAACTTTGATGCTTATAGATATTTTATTTTCTATAGCACCAAGCACAATCTTGTTCCCTCTATTCGGTGGATTGTTGTACCATAACAAGTTCGATTTCACTGATTTGGACGTTTCTTGACCAAAACCACTTTATGTGGGGTACAAGACGTGAATCTCCACTTGACTATCAAGAAGCTAAGTAATCATTGAAGCCAACAATGGCATGGAAGAGCTGAATAAGCCTCTGCCATGATCTTCATTCAAAAACTTATGCCCGAAGCACTACAAATGGAAGTACCTCCTGAACGAGGATTCCATGACCCTTTGGTTCGCTCCTATGAACTGTCTAATCATGAAAGACATTGCCTGAAGCACACCATGATTATGTTCATGAATGAGTACAATTTTGAAGTTTATAAATCCTATCGAATTTTGACTGAAGAATATTTTTCTCGTCTTTCCATGTTTCTAACTTGCCCCTGAAGTAGCAGTGTAGAAAGCGAAAGTTTACCAAATTCTTGGATCTAATTACTACCACAAATGTGAAAGAAAGTTATAGACCCAGCTTCAGCTGAAGTCTATCGAGCGATATAGACCCAATTCAGCTCAGTCAAGGCTACTGAATGATGATTCCCAGTTTCAGTTGGGGCCCACCAAATGGTATTGCTCTGCTTTGGCAGAGGTCTACCAAACAAACCCATCCAACTTCAGCTGGAGCTTACCGAACCCAAGTCTGGGTCTAACTCTCTCACAATCCAAATTCAAGTTTGTTTTTTACAAGGCCAGCCAAGGTGTGGCATCATGCCTGAAGCATGATACTTGGCACCTAAGACCTAAAACTTCGAATAAGGGATAGTATTCCTGAACCTCAACCCTGCAGAATCTACTTCTATCTCGATAAAATAGATCATTGGTTATGCACCTGTTTGTGTCCCTACCAATGTCGTTAAAGAGTACGATTCTAGTAGTCAATATGTGAGACAAATTTTGCTCCACCGAATACCGTTGGAAGAGCAGACTTTTGACATGAATGGTCTTGTTGGCCGAATCCCCTTAGTAAACCATTTACTTTGTGAACATTTTTCCATGTTTTTTGGATTCAAGTTTGGCATTTGTTTTAGTTATGGATAAACTTATCGATATTGTCCTCGAATACAAGTTAATTGAATCATGTTCCTTGTATACATGTGACCGAATTCAATTAAACATGTGATTAGGTACGAATGTGGGAAAGTTA
This sequence comes from Pyrus x bretschneideri, assembly GCF_019419815.1. NCBI lineage: Eukaryota > Viridiplantae > Streptophyta > Magnoliopsida > Rosales > Rosaceae > Pyrus > Pyrus x bretschneideri. The sequence continues at coordinate 470,379 of NW_025999404.1, read as the reverse complement.
GTTGTCTAGATGAATGCGATACTTTATACCTAAATCACATCTCTAGCAACGACTTCAGGTCTATCCAACCTGATTAAGAGCATTAGCACACTCCTTGTTGTATGAATGGTACTAAATTACCATTTAAGAGACCTTATACTCTCCCCGTTTTGGAAGAACGTCATTGAGTCTTAAGGATTTTCTAAAGAACCATGATCATGAATGAAACCATTGAAGAAAATAGAGTGTAATATATTTGCACCACCCCCAAAAAGGAGCTTGAAGCTTTGCTTTGGGGCCAATGGGTTGTCTCCCAACTAGGGAACATGCCATATGTGGCTGGATTGGAGCCTAGTGATTCAAGCAGTTTACTTGCCTTTGCATGACCTTTTAGGATACTTAGGTCAAACAATGATGCTACAAGCACACTTTGCCAAGCCTGCTCGTTGGGGGAATATGATTTTCTAAATCATCCCTAGCAAAGATACGAAAAGACCCACTTTTCACAATGGATTCAAGGGAATATATGTGGATTAATCCAACCAAAATGCGGACCATATAAATACTTATGGTTTTGGTTGATGAATCGACACACTAGTCACATGTGTGTCCACTCACATTGCAAAGTCTGGAAGACTGGATAATGCCAGAGAGTTTATATCGAAGGTTTTCAATAAGTATTGCATTTCTTTTGGGTTTATAATTGAACATCGAATTCCTGGACCTTGAATCATAAAGCATAATTTAAATTCCCGGGCCTTGTTCATGCCACATAGCCTCACATAGTGATCATAAAGCGTAATTTAAATGCCCGGACCTTAGTGAACGCACCAAGCTTTCAGTTTCTGCCTAGGGCTATGCAATCTTGTACGCAGTTATGTTGGTTCACCTTGAGGCCCATTGCCACCCAACCATTTCGACGTTGCAGTTGGTTACTGGGTACGAACCTGACATTTCATATTTACGCATTTGGGTATGCATTCCATGTGCCAAGTTGCGCTACCACAATGTACCAATATGGGTCCTCACAGAAGGTTGTGAATCTTTGTCGATTATGATTCTCCTTCACACTAGCTCCCTTAGAGCCCTTGCATGCAGTATCTTTACCACGCATTTGTGGATTGTCACTTCAATGAGACAGTCTTCCCACCATTGGGAAAGCCGCGCCTCGGGAAGAAGCAAATTGCAGGTTTCAATAGTGCAGCTATCTTACATCAAAATGGGAATAATAGGAGGGCTAGGGAGAAAGGAGGGGAAGACCAAGCTACAAAGGAAGATTCCCTTGAAGCCTAGAGGAAAACCCTTCACTTACATAAGGAGGCAGAAGCCATTACAGAGTAGGGTGATTTTTAGAGTAACATAGAGAGAGATAGGAGAAACGCAGGAAGAGAGAACCACCTAGAAAATAAGCCCAGAGAGTTCCAATTAGCCTAGAAGCATACTCCAAGCCTCAAGCATCACCATCCATGCAACCTTAGTAATTTGCACAGCCTTCCATTAAGCATCTCAACCATTGGAAGCCTTATTATCACCCTTTAATCTACTCATTTCTTACAAATCAAACTCAACTGTTACCCAAAAAAAAAAATTGGAAATTTAGACGCAGAAATTGAAACAATAAAGTTGAAATTACCGTAAGGGGAAGACGAAGACGATCGAGGCAATGCGAAAAAGACCAAGCTAAACACGAAGACGTTGAAAAAATAAACTCGTTTATTAACTAACATGAAAGCCATATAAAAAAGACCAAGCCGAAGACGGAGATGAAGAAATTGAAAAAGTAAACTCATTTATAAACTAAAATGAACGCCATATAAATAATATGGTTACGAAAAGGCCACGCCGAAGACGAACGCTTGGATGTCGCTGTGTTTCTTCAAGGCTGAGTGATATGATCTGTGATGTACTTAATCACTTAGATTAAGGATTTTAAAATGTAATTTGTTATTTTGCCATGTTCTGAGTTTGTTAGAAGTGTCCAAATTGTCAATTAGCCCATGTGGCTAGTTTGTTAGAAGTGTCCCAATTGTCAATTTTAAAATGTAATTTTTTATTTTGGCTACTTCCCCTTCTTCTCGTTCATACCTTCATTGTTGTGGTTAAGGTTGAATCAGACCAGTAAATTGAATACTCATCATTTTTATCATCCATTACAGTCCTAGTTTTCGTTCTGTGCATGCCCCGCCACACTACCACCACTCGTTTTTCAACTATGAATGCTCGTGTACTGTCTCCTCTAGAAGCCTCTGTGGCCAATTTGTTGGTCTCCTTCTCCGATACACTTAACGCCAAGATGGCAGTGTATTTTGAGCAATTCCAGCGTGAATTGGCTTATGGAAATGGCTTGGGATGGCAACGGTTTGGTTTTGGGACGGAAATGCTATATTATCCCCATAACCATAAAAATTACCCATATCCGTAACCGCAAATAACCATTGGGGATTATCCATAACCATACCTGTGTAGCAAAAAATAATCAAGAAAAATATGGAAGCGGCATATGAACTATTGGGTTAAAAAGACAAAATTACCATTGAGGCATACCAGGACTCCCACGCGCATGCAACAGACAATAACGGCCCAATCGAGGTCAAAGGTGATCAAAAAGGTATTCTTTTAAACTCTCTCATCACTCCTCATCAAATCTTCACCCACAACATTAATTACCTTAATTAATTAATTAATTAATTATCTAATTAATAGATTAATTGCCTAAAGTAATTGCAAGATATTATTTCCATAATATCTTGCAATCAATCCCACAATACAACCAAATGTGGCCGGTCCCAATTCTTCTAATAAGGCCGGCCACACCCTTATATACAGCCCCTCATTTTCTCCAAAACCTAAGTCCACTCTTCTCCTAAAATTCTCTAAACATTTTCTCTCTCAAATTCTAACTTTGGCATCGGAGGTTCTTCAGCCAAAGCCCCCCAAATTCATCGTGGGCGCGTGAGGCCCTTAGCCTTAACCTTAGGTGTTCATTATTTTGCATGTGCATTTTCGTCTAAGAAGAAGAAGGCAGAAATTGGCTTTGAGCCCAATGTTCAAATCTTGCCACCTCGTCGAGCACGAAAAATGTGGTAGCTTTTTGTAAGTTTTGAGTGACTTAATCGACTTAACGACCTTTCAAGGGATCGTTTTGGCAGCCACCTCTAAATTTTAAACGAAGAATCTCCCTGCCAAGGAAAAATCCCGAATTGAGACAAGTTAATGGCCCTAAAGCAGGGCTAATGTGTTGATAATTGTGTGCCACTAGAGTTTTACCAATCAATCCCACTAACATCTAGTCATTTGTACCAACCATTCCAAGTTAGGAACCAAGAATAGTTTTGATTCCTTGGCAGCATCCGATATCACACCATCGATTAGAATCCCTACGAAGTTTACTTTGTCAAGATTCCAGAATTGCCTTGAGCGACAACTTGGTACGAAAGTGGTAGCACTCAATGAGGGGAACATTCGAGGGAAAATCACTTTTGGTCCCCGATATCGCTAATCTTCTCAAGCACACTAGTTATAATTTTGAGTCTTCAGGACGAAGATCGACATATGTTTAAGCGCGTCCTAAAGTAGATTATTAGCAAATTCCTTTTCCAGCCTTAGGACGTACCAACCAATACTAGTTTCCAGAATTTCTTTTGGTGATGTACTCGTCACTTCGACGAGCATAGGCACAGGTGTACGAGTTGTTATACGTACATGCAATAGAAATCCCCGAAGTAGTAAGTTTTTTTTTCCTAAAATTAATGAAACCACCTCATTGGACCAGTTCCTTACCAATTGTCCAAAACCATCCACCCGAGCAGACTCTAACCTGTAATCAGCCTACACTAGCACTACTAATTGACGACATCAGCTGATATTCTGGAATTGTCAACCAGTATTCAGGCGGTATGATTTCTGATACCAGGCACATGTACTAGTATTTAGGAGTGGTACCCTTATGCCAGAATGCTGGTTTACAATTTCAGGGTAACGAACAATATCAAAATATCTTAATTGTATTAATTAGCGGTGCAATTGATACACTGATTAGCAGTGACAACATGAACTAAAAAAAGTAAAATTGTGCAAACTTAGCAACAAGCCTTGTAGGAGGACCGTAAACTTGTAGTTGTTTTTAACCATAGTTTCCCACTTAGGTGACCAAAACCACTTCAGTCCGCCATCTTTCCGATTACTTCCACAAGCAAATTTTAGTTGAAACACAAATTAGTTTCCACTATAAAAGCGAATTGAATATACAGAAAGTTGTGAAGATCTATTAGCACGTGGCATAGTGAAAGGAAATAGTGTGGTACGTTTCAAGGATGTACATCTTTGGCATCATTTCTTCAAATTTTACCTGGGATATCACCAAATGTGAAGTGAAGTACACTATCTATCCACTTTCTCGTACCACTCCAATTTTCCTTGTATCTTTCAAACAACTCCAACATCATTGAGAGAGCTTAGTTACAAAAGCTTATTGATTAGGAATTTTCCAGCCCAACACTTCACCTTAGGGAACCTCAAACCTAACCACGAAGGCGAAAGGCCGAATCTTAGGGTCATACCTAGATTCTAGCAACTACATCGGGTGACGTTTAAAAACCATTAACCCATACTTCAAAATGATGGTCTACCCAACCACTTTTGGAACTCGAGTTTTCTTCCATAGCTTGTTGAATTCGTTGTAGTCTTACAGAGGACTTTTCCACCTACTTCAGCAGCGAGATCAAACTTCCTAAATACCGACAGTTAGCTTTATACCAAATTTCTCAAACGTTAGTTGTTCAAATTGGTACTTTTCTTGGGAGACATGATCTTAGTAGATGATATTCTTTTCTTTTTCCCAAAAGGTTATAGTGGAAGAAAGTTCAAATTCTCACAAAGTGTTGTGAAATTCGAGATATCTTTGATATTTTCGATTTTATCGACAATTTGTTAGCGATATTTCGGCTATAGTGCTTTTCCTCACTCATCGACTGAGGGAAGTTAGCTTGGTTTGGGATGTTGGATATGAATAAAGTTTTTGACAATTGAACTGTTGTCTTATCTCGCCTTTGTTTTACACCTTTCATTGGCATTGATCATTTTCGAAATCCATGATGACGTTTTCTTTGAATGTTTCAGCTATGTAGGGGTAGCATGACAGAGTATCGCTTATATTTTCCAACAGTTAGAACCATTCAAAATGAACCATCATATACATGACCTAGAGTCAACAGTCATCTTCTTCATTCGAAAACCAGATAACATTTCTCTGTGGAGAAAAATGTCCAGAACCTTCACCAATCTCACAAACTTCTCAAATGCACTTTCTCTTAAAAAGTGCTAAACTTCTAACAGCAATGATGGAAGAACCAAATCAACGACTACGATTGTATGATCATATATTACCCTGGTTGTGCAAACGAAATTGCGAATTATCGCAGCAAAAGACATATCTACCCTTGAATATCATTAGCTTGTCCTATCCCATTCTAGTTGGGATTCAAGAGTATCAATTTTGACGTTACTTCCAAATTTTCAAGAAATAGTTTGAGTGTTTATAATCACTTCTTGTATCTAAATTGAGATGGGGAAATGTCATCGTAAACTCTCAGTATGAGACATCTTATACATGTGGAGATTGTGATGATGTTTCAATATTTATAGGTCGACTTGACAAGTCAACTCACTTTCTGTTGGTCCAGATGACAACATTTTTGATCTCTTGGTAAAATTGCTCATTCTTGAATTTATCGGATTTTCTGGTGTTTCGGTCAACATTTACTCTGACTATGATTCCATATTTACCCCTCTATGCTGGAAGGCATTCCAATCAACCTTAGGTATGTGTCTACCCTACTACACTTTGTATTATTCTTGAAACAGAGAAGCCGTCTAAAAGAATTGCTCGAATATTGTGATCAATAATTCTTCAATCACCTAACAAATACACTACTAAGCGAATTTTTACCATTGGTGATTGAATATTTCGGAAACTACGTTTGTAGTGAGGTGTTATGCATTCAATCTAGTTATCTTGTACTTTAGATTTGATAGACTTGTTTTCACCCTCATATTCTTGACTGTTCTTTCAGTTTTTCGCTAAATTCGAGAAGAATTCAAAATAAAGCTGCTCACTAAGGCATTGTGAACTACATTGTTTGACTACTTGGTGTGCTTGTCACTATTGTAACATGCCACATCACCCAGGAGAGTGAATCCTGTAAGCCTTATATGTATATTCCTATCTATACCTAGCATGAGGCCTTTTGGGAGCTCACTGGCTTCAGGTTCTGTAGGAACTTCGAAGTTAAGCGAGTAGCGCGCGAAAGCGATCCCATGATGGGTGACCCACTGGGAAGTTCTTGTGTGAGTTCTCAGAAACAAAACCGTGAGGGTGTGGTAGGAGCCCAAAGCGGACAATATCGTACTACGGTGGAGTCGAGCCCGATTTGTGGTGGGCGCCTGGGTTGGGATGTGACAACTATAGTATCTCCCTATAACACTCGTTTTATTTCCAAGTCTTGGGAAGCCTTTTTGAAGGTTATAAGTACTAAGTTTTTGTCCAGTATCATATTTTTTTACGCTCAGACTAACAACCAGTCTGAACGAACTATCCAGACCTTAATGGACATATTGCATTTTATCCGTTCTACAATTAGCATGGTTATAAAATATAGTTATCTTTATTTTAGTTGCTTGTAACTACGGTTACAATTTTTTATTTTGGGTATGACACTGTTGAGACGTAGTGTGGAGATTTTATGTATAGCATATGTTTCATTGAGGAGTATTATGAACAAGCATTCGAATGATCGAGATTATGATATAGAAAATTTTATAATATTGATGATGTTGCCCGAGAGGGTAGTGCGTAAGCTCGGTTGAGGCTTTGATCAAGCGTTGTATGCGTATTTCCCAATGGGGGGCATGATGGTAATATTGCAGCCTTGGGAATTTGTTGCTTGTTTTTCGAGACAACAATGAGTTGTCAGTACCGTAGTATCAATAACTTATTTGTTGGATTCGTTAAGCAAGTGGACAATTAGACCGTTTATGTTAGTTTACTTATTTGTTGTTTAGGCTTAACCCAAAGTTACTACATACATATCTTTGAAGTACGTGACCCGATGCGTGCTTAGGTGAAACTTTTCTATGTTCAGTTTGGATTTCAATACAAATAATTTTAAATTTTTCATGATATTATATATGTATTTTGACAACTTGTTATTATATATATATATATATGACCTTATGCTTTACTAAAGATATTATATTATAGTTTTGTGCTAAAGGAGAAGGAAAGTAGAGTTTGGGGGCATGAAAGATGGATCATTACACTCCAATCGCGATGGAATGACATTCTCTTTTATGCAACCGCTCTAGCTTGATTTCTTCTTTATGTATTTTCCTTCTATTTTGAATATTTTATGTATAGCAAATTATTTCAAATTTCGGGGATGAAATATTTTTAAGGTGGGTAGATTGTGACAACCCGTCCTTAATTTTACAATAATATAAATTTTAAAAGTGTGAGTTGATGAAAATGCCCCTAGAGGTAAGGATTTTGACTTCTATTGACCATTGTTTAGAGAGACGTATGACTCATACTTTTAGCCTGTTTGCGTAGTACTCGTCGATATGAGCGAGTGAGCGTAAACAAAACGTAATTTGGAGCTATAATGAAGGAGTTATTAATGTTTAAAGTCAGGGGCATTCTAGTAAATTTAACCTTCACTCTAGAAGGCTCCAAATTTTCTGGAGCTATGTGATGTTCCACGTTTGTGGCTGGGATGACAGGAAATAAGAGAAAGGAGAGAGATGGATGGCTGAATGAAAGGGAGATGAGAGAAAATGAGGGATTAGGGGGTTGCCCAATCATAAACAAGAGAATGGAAGGGAAAGGAGAGAAGAAAAAGAAAAAAAAAAAAGAGGCAATCAGATCCCTTTGAAGACCCGCGACCCAACCCGAGTTCTGGTGACTTTCCCGACGGTTTTCCATGCATTTTTCCGGCTTTCCTCGACCTCCCATCACCACTAAACCTCATCACAACATCCCATCATCCCATTCTAGCCAAAATCGACAAGAATTTGTTACGATTTCAAGAAGTTTGAACTCATGGGTGCCGCGAAAACCCTTGCCCAAGATCCACCAATTCTGAAACAATTTCATTCAATTACCACCACCAAAACACTCCTCTAGAGGTCAGGAACAAAGCCCAAACAAGTTTGAGTGCGGCGGAGCACCAAAGTTGACGGATCGAAGCCACCTATTTCTAGGGTTTCCGGCGGGTTCGAGTTAATTGGGGATTTTCCCGGCCAAATTGGACTTGGCCACAGGTATAAAACTTGCTCTACTTATTGAGATCTTCAATATGTGAAATTTGGTAATATTTGGAAAGCGAGTTGAGGCGACGCGTGGGCCAAGAGCCCACCTGACCATCCTAGGCTAATTTGATGCCCTGATTCCATAATTGACATCCATTTAGTGAAATCCTGATGTTTTAATATAGTTTTGTAGTGGACCGCCTAGTTGGCCGCCACTTGGTTATTATATGAATGGACGATCCGATTGTTGGATCAACACCAAACTTTAATACGTGATAGTACATAATATTTGTGGACATTAGGAACTTATAGATTAGGATCCGATGTACAGATCTTCCCGAATTGAATTTCTAAAGTTTGTAAAATCCAAAGTTGACTGCCACTTGAATTTGCCATTGGTAGAGATCCAACCGTTGGATTGTAAAGAAGTTTTAGTATGTTGTTCCAGAAGCATAGTGTGGACTTTGAAAAGTTACGGATTGGGAATCCATGGGCGGATGTTCCAGATTGACTTGTGTAGGGTTGTGGACCTCACCTTTGATAGAGACTTGACTTTTGGACAATATGCTACGAATTGATCTTAAATATTAAAATCAATATTACTAGAGACTATGTAGGGCTTAGTGCACCTATATTGATTAGTGAGTTGTCCCAGAAAATATATACATCAGTTAACTTTTACAGTTAACCGTTGACTTTTTGTAAAATTTGACGGGAACCCTCCTTAGCGTGTTTCGACGCGCTGATTCCGAATCCGCCGTCCGTTTTCCAAAATTCAACAATTTTAGGATAGTTCATTTATTAGCCATACTTTATATAAAAAAGCGTAATTTCATTAGCACGTTATATTTACCTAAATGGTTTCGTTTCTAGGCGCATTGCTAGGTCTCTTGATGCTACTTGGCGACATGAACTATGAGTAGATCTTTTCTTTATATATACTAGCATTTGCCTACACACTTTGTGTGTATGAACACATTTTTTTAGAAAATAAGAAGGAAAGAAGGAGAGAGGGAAATGAATGGGAGGGAGTTGGAGGTTTTTGTTTGTGTTTTTTTTTTTTTTTTTTCAAATTGTAGATATTTTAACATCACCTGTAGGCAAGGTTTCAATAAAAAATAGTAAAATTTGGACCTGTGAAATTACATTATTGCCCATTATTTTTTTTTTGTGGTAGAAGACTAATTTGTGTTTTCACCATCTTTTGGTTGACAAAGAGGGTTTTATTAGTCAGTAGATATATATATATATATAGGTTAGTTTCCATATATACAAGCAATGATAAGTTCTTTATGAGATTACCATGATTAAATTAATGTTTATAAGAAATACCTTATTGTTGAGAAATGATGAAATAATCCTACGAGATGCACAAGTAAGCTTAAGAAGATGCCTTGATTAGAATTGCTGACGGGATATGGCATGGCCATATTGATGTTATCTGCTCATCATTTGCTGCACTAGTGTTGGTACTCACTCGGACCAGGGCCAGTATGTGCACATCACACCGTATGCTCACTTTGGATCCATTGTATGTGCTAGTCCTGTCGTACAGGCTGCCATAGGAAACTCTGACTCGTATGTGCTGCATATAATGCCAGTCTTCACGTGATTGTAGTACTAGAGCGTATATTATTATTACACCCAGTCATGTTCATGTCAAAATGCCTCTGCATGAACTTGTGTGTCAGCATGTGTTGATGAGCACCCGATATGATATGTTGCTTATGTGAGATTTTGTGATTATGGATGTCATGCCCTTATTTACGAGATAATGTGCCATAATGAATTCTTGAGATTTTGCAGGCTACGGTAAGTATTTTCTTACTATATACGTAGTATATATATATTTTGGAAACTATACTGGTTTTACAACGAGGGGTTATTATGTTTTTGAAAATGATTTTTGCAAAGATTTGTTTCTAGGCCCACTACCCCTTGTTTTTGGCCCTTACAGCTTTTATTGCAAAGCTTGCATATCGACGAGGATTCTTGACAAATCTTGGTGTAGACGATTTGTCACATCCCAGCCCGGGCCCCCACCACATCCCAGACTCGACTCTACCATAACACAATATTGTCCGTTTTGGGCCCCGACCACGCCCTCACAGTTTTGTTTCTGCGAACTCACACGAGAACTTCCCAGTAGGTCACCCATCATGGGACTACTCTTGAGTGCTACTCGCTTAACTTTGAAGTTTCTACGGAACCCAAAGCCAGTGATTTCCCAAAAGCCCTCGTGCTAGATAGAGATGGGAATATATATATATATATATATATATATATATATATATAAGGCTTACAAGATCCACTCCCCTGGGCATTGTGGGATGTTACACGATTACCTTCGATAGTATAATTTTCACCCTATCTTACTATACTGTACTTATGCTTTGATATCACGTGTAAAATAGATTCATTCTCACTCACCAGGCACTATATTACTTAGGCACTTTTAGGTTTAAGTTTATACACATTTTCCACATCACTACACTTTATGGCTTTGTCATCTTCCAAGGGTCGGTCAGCACATTTCGGTTCAGAGTTCAAGTGAATATTTCGGGTCATAATGTGTCAAAAATCTCGATTGGTAATTAATGAAAACCAAAACATGAAAACTATTAAATTGGCATTCGATTTTTTGTTATAAAAATAAAACAAATAAAACACGAAACGGTTTTCAAATCGCTCCTTAGTTTGTGAGCATCTGAATTTTTGAATTAACAGACTCTGTTTAGTGTGTACCTTAGCAATGTTAATATTCTGGAAGAAATCACCCAAGGAGATGAAGTCCCTCAATCTCAGCCTTGTCCTTTTTGAACCTAAAATAGTAATTGTGCTGTACACAAGTTTCCAGCATCCACCCACCTTCCAATTAAACAAACCAATCAAAATACAAAAATAAAGAATATATATTTATATACGACTAACCAGTAAGTAACTTAATACGGAGTTAGTAACTTCATACAGAAGTAACTACTCTGTTTGATACCTTTTGTAGATTAAGAACACGATCTGGAGTAGGATTCCGAGACTCGAGCTGGTTGACGAGAGCTTCAATCTAAGATTTCTTTGCAGACGGGACTCCGAAAATGCCTCTATTGATTCCTTTGATTGCTTCGAAAAGCTCTGTCTTAATAACCTCATCATCCCCAACGTCTAAGCTGGAGCTCGAACTTTCTTCTGCAACTGATCTCACTGTGTAAGTGGGTCGCCATAACCCACCAAAACTCGTGCTTTGATGCGCGGTGGTGATCAAAACACGAGCAGTGCCGATATGTTTGTGGGTCTAAGACTAGCTACTGGTGGAAATGTTATTGCATGGGAAGCTGGGATTAGTGGGTGAACAAGCACGGTGGCCATGAATCTTCCAATGACTCGTCGGCACAAGAGATGTTCACTGCTTCCTAGTGCTCCCCAAGCGCATGGTCCATGGCAGTGAGAGAGAGGGGTAATGTTATAAAGACTAAATTTTGAGATAAAATTTGAAAACTAAAAGATGTGTCGCCAATATAAGTGAGCATATTTATCGACGTTTAAATAATAAACCAATCATCAAGTCCTATATCTTTTAGTTTTCAAAATTTAATCTTCCTAATATTACCCGAGAGATGGATGGGGGAAAGCTTTTAGGCTGTCATTGTTTGTTTGTTTGTTGGTTTTTCTTATTTTAATTTGTTTGTGGACATTTTGGAACTTGAGAGATCATAAATGTATTCATTTTTAGGTCCTATATTTTATTTTAAGAAAAATTAGGTTCACACCTCTATTCTTCCTACTTCATTGATTAAAACTTTATTCCTCTTTAATTTTTTATCAAGGTCCTTATATTTTAATAAATGTCATTAATTATTTTAATAATAAAATTTTTTAATTCTAAATATATTCATTTAGTATTAGAAATGTTACATTTGTTGTATTTATATTCATGGCTAAATTTTTTATCCTGTATTTTTACTTTTAGTTTGTATCCATTTTTAATTTGCAACCTTCTATTTTAATTTGTACTAATTTTCCTCTCAGTTTTAATTTGTACCCATATATTAATTCCTTTTTGTGCCCATATTTTTTAAACTCTTATTTGTATTTGTATTTGTACCCATATTTTTTAATTATTTGTACCCATTTTTAATTTTGCTAAATGTACCCATTGACACACCCTGACCCGAAAAGTCCACTTGGACTCTGAAATCGAGTTGTGCTGGCCAACACCTGGAAAGTAACGAAGCCATAAAGTGTAGTGTAGTGGAAAAAAATGTGAATGAATTGAAACCTAAAAGTGCCTAAACAAAAAAGTGTGCGGGTGAGCAGGATTGCACCCATTTTTGTCACATCCCGGCCCAAGCCCTCACCACATCCCAGGCTCGACTCCACCATAGCACTATATTGTCCGTTTTGGGCCCCGGCCATATCCTCACGGTTTTGTTTTTGGGAACTCACATGACAATTTTCCCAGGGGGTCACCCATCCTGGGATTGCTCTCATGCGAACTCACTTAACTTCGGAGTTCCTACGGAACCCGAAGCCAGTGAGCTCCCAAAAGGCCTTGTGCAAGGTAGAGATGGGAATATACGTACAAGGCTTACAAAATCCTCACCCCTAGGCGATGTGGGATCTAACAATCCACCCCCCTTAGGGGCCCAACATCCTCATCGGCACACTTTCGGCCAGGGAGTGGCTCTTATACCAAATTGTCACATCTCGGCCTAGGCCCCCCCACATCACGGGCTCGACTCCACCGTAGCATAATATTGTCCGCTTTGGGCCTCGGCCATGCCCTCACAGTTTTGTTTCTGGGAACTCACACGAGAATCTCCCATGGGGTCACCCATCCTAGGATTGTTCTCGTGCGAACTCGCTTAACTTCGGGGTTCCTACGAAACCCAAAACCAGTGAGCTCCCAAAAGGCCTCATACTAGGTAGAGATGGGAATATACATATAAGGCTTACAAGATCCTCACCACTGGGCGATGTGGGATCTTACACCCATGCTAATTATATTATTTAATTTATGTTTTAAAATATATCAATAGTTATTTTTTAAAATGTGTTAATAATTATGTGGGTACATTATTTATGACAGCCTGTCCCAAATTATTTGTACCGTAGGTGTGAAATGACGCTTTTGCCCTTGGTTGTTAGTTGCCGTTGTGCGGTGTTGTCTTGTTGTTTCTTTTTGGTTGTTGACTCATCCAGGACCACACACCCATGGACCTTTCTCCCTCTCTTCTTTCTCTCGGATTTTCTTCCATTTCCCTTGCAAGTGTACGGACAAACTTCAAAACCAACCTTTCACACACAGATCAACGTCTAGAAGGTAAGATTCGAACTCCTTGCAAGCTCTTGAGTTCATCCACACTTTTTGTAGAACTTGAACCCTCGAAAACCCTAGAACCCGAGATCCCAGTTTTCGTGATCACAGAGGTTTCATCGAGTTTTGAGGTTATAGGGAGCTTTAGAACCTTCTCACGAAGCTCGGAGAAGCATTTTGGAAGAAATTGGACGTCAGGAAACTCGAGCATAGTGAGTTGCAAAGCTGACCGGAATATCATGATTTTTCCGATGATATTCCATCGTTTTTGGGTCTTCAAACAGGTAAGGGAATGTTCTACAAGTTATGAGCTTCAATTTGGTACTGATTTCATGAAATTTGGATGAAAAACGACTGAGATATAAAGGTTTAAAGTTTTTCCCAGTTTCCGGCGACGACGATTGAGTCCGGCGACTAGCCCGAGAAGAAAAGGGAATATTCCGTTAATCTTAACGGAATATTCATAACGGTAGTTAACGGCGTCAAGTTAATTTTAACGGAATATGCTTGCTTTTGGACGGAATATTCCTAACAGCGTTAACCACCGCTGTCAGTGTGCCAGGCACGTGCGCGGCGCGTGGATGGTCAGAAAATTATTTTAAAAATATCGGGATGTTCGTGAGGTTGAGTAGATCACGTTGGTATATTCAAACACCCCATTTGAGCATTGTATGAGAAGTTATTACCTAGTTTTGGTTATGTGCTTTAAATTGACATTTTTATAGTTGTTTCGCATACAGATGAGACCTATCCTGAGGACAAGCGTAGTCACTCATGGCTTGGGGGTTACAACCCTTCCACATACCACTGAGTGGGCTTTTGGTTTTCTGTATATACCTATATACTTGAGAATTTTCCCAGAAAATGAAATTGAATGTTTATATGTTTTAAAATGGCATGCAAAGTGTCTGCCTATTTATTTATGCATTAGTAGTTGCATATATGTATGTTTGGTGCTACGGACGCACAAGTAAGTGTCAGGTAAGTTTATAGTTTATAGTTGTGAATTAGTAGTTATGTGAGATGTATTGAGACCTCATAAACCTGCACCCCGGTGCTAGTGCTCCTGCCCATAATTAGGGCATAATCCTTCACGTGATGTTCACCTCCCGCACCACACACTCATCTTGGATCCAAGTTAAGTGCACAGTCCTGTCGTACAAACCACTATAGGTGGTTCCGACTCGTAGGTGACCTGCGATTATTCGCATAGTCTTCACGTGATCGTAGCACTTGAGCGTATTTATTTACACCCAGTCCTGTCATACAGACCACTTTAGGTGGTTCTGACTCGTGTGCAGGTGTAGTGATTGAGTTGTGGATTTGAGCTCTAGATTCAGCCGTACAGGTCACATTAGGTGACTCCGGCTGATATATCATTTACATTGTTTGACATTACCTGGGTTACTTACATCTTATGTTGAGATATTGGTGGCTCACGAGGTTTTAAGTAGCAAGAGCTTTGGTGGCTCACGAGGACTTGTCGGTGGTTCTGACAGAACTTCACAAATGTAGGATCACCTTTGGGTGTTGTGTAATTAGTATTCGTCCTACTGAACTACACTTAGGCTTTTTGGGCTCTGATTATGTTTATCATGCTTAGTCTTACACTTGCATATTACTTTAACTAGTTTATCTAGTAGTTTGGTTTTTATTTATTCGTAATTGTTTTTATTATTTTGCTTCCGTACTGTGCACATGGCTACATCACTCTCACATGACGGCCAGCACGCCTCGATTTCGGTCGGGTTGTGTCATTATTTTTTTGCTATAATTTTTGTGAAGAACAATATTACTTTAAAATTTATTTTTAAGTATTTATTATATTTAAAAATATTATTTGAATTTTTTTAAATTTCATAATTTGTGGGACATTAAATGCATAAATACATGAGTTAAATCTCTTAAATGAGGCTAAGGACCTCAATCAAAATATTTAAACAAATAAGGTTTTAGTCTAACAATTAGGTTGATTAGGGACTGGAACCAAAATGATCCTTTATTCTATTTTTCTTTTACTAGGAACTTAGGCAAATGCTTCGGCAAATTCGAACTTAGACTAATCTAAAGAATTAGGCAATTGTTGAAGCAAAAAAGCCTAGAAGATTTTGATTGAAATGAATTGGGTAGTCAAAAACAAATGTTGCACTCTCCCTCTCTCCCGTACCTTTTATACTCTTTAATTGTTAAAATGAGCAAAAGGTGAATTTGAATCACCTTATTACTACTTCATTGTGAAACTTAACTGTGACAGCCCGTCCCGGATTATTTGTATTGTAGGTGTGAAATGATAGTTTTGCCCCTAGTGGTTATGTTTCGTTGTGTGTTTGTTTTGGGGATTTGGTTGGCTGCATCTGGATCACACACACACACCCACACTTTCATCCTCATCTTCTGCCCTGTCCCGTGTCTCTCTCTCTCTCTCTCTTTCTCTTCTTCTTCTTTGTATGGACAAGACCCAAAACCTGTGGAAACGTTGTAGATCGAGGTGGAGAACTATACCTTGGTGTTCGTGAGGTTCATATGAGTTCAACCATACCCATTTCAAGTAGGAAATCCTTCGATTTCACGTCGAACCATGGAACCTCGATTTTGGTCACTGTTCATGCACACGTGAAATGTCGTTTTTCAGGGAATTTGAAGCTTGTAGGAAGCTTAGTGAGGTCTTTAGGAAGCTTGGAGTGGTTCGTTGGAAGGTTTTAGACGGCGAGATCATAAGTTGTAGGTTTGGCCGGAATATCGTGGGTTTTTCCGGCGAGATTCTGTTGGTTTTAGGGCTCCAAAGTGATAAGGTTTTGTTCTAATTGTTGTAAGCTTCATTTTGGTACCAGTTTCCGGCAACGCAGACGGCGGCGGACGGCGACGGCTCCGGTGAGACTCGCCAGAGAAGATAGGGGAATATTCCGTTAAGTTAACAGAATATTCTTAACGGTGTCAGGTTAGTTTTAACGGAATATACTTACTGTTGGACAGAATATTCCTTAATGCCGTTAGGGATTCCGTCAGCGTGCCAAGCACTTGCCTGCGCGTGGGCGGCGCGTGTGGCCGTGCCTTGGCCAGCACGTGGGGGCGCGTGAGATGTCGAAAAATTATTTTAAAAATATGGGGATGTTCGTGAGGTTGAGTAGATCACGTTGGTGTATTCATACACCCCATTTGAGTATTGTATGAAAAGTTATTACCTAGTTTTGGTTATGTGCTTTAAATTAACGTTTTTATAGTTGTTTCGCATATAGGTGAGACCTATCCCAAGGACGAGCGCAATCACTCGAGGCAAGGGGGTTACGACCCTTCCACATACCAGTGAGTGGGCTTTTGGTTTTTCGTATATACCTATTTACTGAGGTTTTTCCAGAAAATGAAATGGAATGTTTATATGTTTTAAAATGCCATGCTTAGTGTGTGCCTATTTATTTATGCATTTGTAGTTTCATATATGTATATTTGGTGCTACGGACGCACAGGTAAGTGCCAGGTAAGTTATGGTTACGATGATGATTGTAGTTATGTGATACACCTAGAGAGCTCATAACCTACACCCCCATGTTAGTGCTCCTGCCCAGAGTAGGCACAGTCCTTCACGTGATGTTCACCTCCCGCACCACACGCTCATCTTTGATCCAAATTAGGTGCACAGTCCTGTCGTACAGACCACTTTAGGTGGTTCTGACTCGTAGGTGACCCACGATTATTCACCCAGTCTTCACGCGATCGTAGCACTTAAGCATATTTATTTACACCCAGTCCTGTCATACAGACCACTTTAGGTGGTTCCGACTCGTGTGCAGGTATAGTTAGTGAGTTGGGTATTTGAGCTCTAGATTCAGCCGTACAGGTCACGTTAGGTGACTCCAGCTGACATGTTACTTGCATTGATTGACATTACCTGGTTTACTTACATTTTATGTAGCGTCATTCGACATGGCATATTTCTGAGCATGTTTTCTATATATGTGTATATTCTATTTTCTGGGAAACTATACAGGTTTTACGGCGAGGGGTTAGAACTTTTGATAATGAAATGATTTTGAAAAGCTTTGCTTTTACCCACTCACACTTTCTATTTTGCGCCCCTCCAGGTTCTAGTTTGGATTGCTCTTTTGGTGGCCCACGAGGAATTCTCAGCATATCTGACAGATTATCACCAGTGTAGGACCACCTCTGGGTGTGTTTAGTTAGTGTTAGTTCCTTTGGACTGTACTAGGCTCTCAGTGCTCTTAATATTATTTTTCACACTTACGCTTGCACATGTATGTTAATTACTCTGTGTGTAGTTTGATTTCTATTTATTCGTACTTTTATTATTATTCTTAGCTTCTACACTGTGCACATGGTTACGCCACTCTCACGTGACGGCCAGCATGCCCTGATTTTGGTCGGGGTGTGTCATTAACTCACTCCTTTACCTCTTTAAAATAAATAATATCGTTTTTTTCAGAAAAATAAGCAAAATATAAACAAATACTATAATGTTTGTCTCATCCCTTGGAAGGTGTGTACAAGTTTTTAAAACATGTTAGAACCCCAACTTCACTTTTTACTCAATGTATCAGTAACAATATGTATTTATTACAATATTCAACATTTACAACAACAGCAACTTTCTCTTACAACTTTCCATATATAGCAGCAAGCTATCTTAGCTACTAAGCAACCACATCATAATTTAACGCTAATTTTTGTATCAATATTATAAAATATTATGCCAAAAACATGAGGTGGCAGAGAGTCCATGAAGAGTCCCACCTTAAAAGAGTCCTCTTAGAGCATCTCCAAAAGAGATGTCAAAATTGCCACATAGGCATACAACAGTAAAAAAATGGCAGCAAACTAACCGAACCTTCAATTTCTTACGTGGCACTGAATCATTTGAAGGCAAAACCTTTTGCTGTCAAATTCATTAAATGATTTTTTTAATAGATTAATATAATATATAATAAATGTTGTTATGTTTTTGAAATATTTGATTGGTTGCCTTAATCATTGAACTCCACAAAAAGATAAAAAAAATTATTAAATGACATTATTATTTAGCATATCGGGTGGAGCAAAATATTGTACAAAATGTCAAATTGCCACATAAGTTATCAACTATCATTTTGATGTTTAAATTTTGACATCTCCTTCGAAGATGCTCTTAGCATTTCTCTTAAGGAAAAATTTAACAGAAATCATCAAAGGTGGTACTTTGGCACCAAAATTGAAGTCTAAGACCATCTCCAAAGGAGATGTCAAATTTTAACATAAAATTTGAATTTGACAGCCTATGTGGCATTTTGACATCTTTTAAAATTTTATTCTCCACCCGATATGTCAAATTAAATTATTATTTTATTACACTATTTTTTTTTTTCATAATTGCTATTATATATTTTATATTTTTACATATATAAATAATTTGATAATAGAAATTCATATGACGGTACTAGTCCCAGAAATTCATATGACCTTTACCCGGAGATCATCCACTTGAACCCAGAAACTCCACAGCCCCAAATCTCTACCCTTCCCTTGACATAAATGACCTTTACGAAAATCTGTTCCCCAAAAACCCTAACCCTACCTACCAATACCACCCCTCTGCTCCGCCTGCGGCATCAACTCCACCCTAGTCGGCAACGAGATCCAGTGGCCTCTGGCTAAGGACGAAGGCGCCATCAAGCTTGACCACTTGCATTACTTCTTCACCCTCTACGCCCCGCCAGATTCTGACTTCGGGCCCGGATCGGACCCGAAAGCGAAGACGAACTATCTGGACAATTTTTTGAACTACGGATTGATGATTGCGTCGAAAGGGCAGAAGGGATTGGCGAAGGAATTGGATAGGATTTTGAAGAGTTACTGCAATTTTTCAGTTCAAAAGGTTTTGGATAAGGTTAAAAAGAAGGGGAGGCGTTAGACGATGCCCTGGCGCTGGAGACCTTGCTGGAGGAGTTGAGCTCGGAGAAGAAGGAGTTGAAGAAGAAAACAATAAAAAAATATTTAATAATTAATTATAAAGCATTTGACGCTGCTGTCAAATTTGGCAGCAAGTGGGAGATATGTCAATCCATGTCATACCACATCAAATTTGGCTTCTCAGTTGGAAATCATTGTTGTTGTCTTTTGTTATTGTTATTACTGATTTGGACATTTTGACATCTCGTTTGGAGATATTCTAAGTGGTAATTAGACAAAACTTTTAGTAGAGGTCGCAGGTACACACACTTTTAATAATTTAGGAGGTGTTTGTGGCAATGTTTGTGCAAATTTTCATAAAAATATTTTTTATTATCAACTTTATTACATGCCTTTTAATGGAGCAGACATGTCTGCCATGTGTCTCGTTGATTAACTTCACATGGAGCCGTTGGGACATAAGAGCATCTTTAAAGTAGATTTCAAATTTCTAGGTATAATGTTATTGTGCATATTTGACATCAAAAGTCTTTTCAATCGAAGTATTATTTGCTGACTGGATTTGAAGACTTTGTGATTTATAATTAAATTTGACATCAATGTGAAATTTATTTTTAATTCATTTTAATAGTGGATCCTTTATTCTACTAATATTTCAATCAATAAAAATTCTATTTCATTTTTTTTAATAATTACAACCATTAAAGCTCTATTTAAATAATAAAATAATATTTGACAATGGTCGGAAAAGTATAAAATTTGACATAAGACTTCAGATTGCCACATTAGCCATAAACTATAATAAACTTTTATAATTTAACATTTCCCTTGAAGATGTTCTAAGGCGTATATTTTGAAGCTGCAAACGCTCTTGCCATGTTTTACATTTATTGACACGCAGTGATTCGAGAGCAATTTGTTCTTTCGCCTTTTCAAAAAAACAAAATAAAAAAAAAATGCATGCCTCGTAAATCAACATATGCGCCACGCATGTGTTTCGCATGGAGCTGTTTTGGGCTTTGACATAATGTATGCCTTGTAAATAAGCAGATGCTCCTAGCATGTGTGTCGAATTGGTTGCGTCTAGCAGCATACATGCATGTGATGCGTGTCGTATTGATTGGCTCCGCATAGACATGCTTCTTAGTGCAGTTCCAATGTTGTTAAGTCTTTCTAACCAATAGGTAATTTAATCTCCCAAGTGAATAGTAATTTTCTTTAATGAACAGTAATTGTTTAAGTGCAATTCCAATATTGTTAAGCCTTTCTGACCAATAGGCAATTCAATCTCCCAAGTGAATAGTAATTGCCTTTAATGAACAATAATTGTTCAAGTGCATTTTCATCTATAAACTGAATAGTTCAGGTTATTCATATTAAAATATTATTATTATCTTTTATAAAATAATTTAAAAAATAATTTTTAAATTCAGAAAATAATAAAAGATTGGTTGAAGTATTTGAAAATGTTGAAATGTAGTGTAAAGTGGAAGAACATGGTTAGATATTTCTAGAAAATAAATTATAATTTTTTTTGTATTTTTAATTATTATTTATTTATTTTGTTGTATTTGATTATATATATATATATATATATATTTTTTTTGTATTTTTAAGGAACTTTTTTATTATTTTCTTATAATTTTTTAATAGTGGCTGACCTTAGTGTGTCATCACATAACCCTAGAGCTAGGCTAGGTAATTCTAGCTTGGGTCTAATTGGGTTACCCCATAGCCCAGTGGACTTAGGAGGGCTAGAGGAGATTTTGATGGAGGAAGGGGATTTAATCCATTATCTTCTAGGAGATGGCACCATTCTGGAAGCGCTCTTAGGCAATCTCTAATGGAATGTTATATGATCAAATATAGCTCATTAATTTTCACACAAAATCTATCTGCTATGAAGAGCCAAAAAGAATTTTCCTTGCCATTTTGCATTCCAAAGTAAGCAGGTGAACTACTTTACACTTTCTATTTAGAAGAATTTCAACAGCTCACCAGAAGCTTGGTAATTCGAAGACATTATGGATTCAAACTCTGCATCTGCTAAATCCGACTAATTCCTAAAGGAACAATGCTTGTTTACTCAAGAATAAGCAAATACATAAACTAAGGTCGTTTAGTCAATCTATTATAGATTAGTCAATCTATTGTTTATACATAGACAGTCCGTAATATTTTTACCCATTTCGTTCATCTATTTTTATACCATTAGACTAAACGACTTTAGTTTAAATTGATCTTTTACAGATGCGATCTTTATAGAGTGGTTTATAATATGAACATTATAAACACAGAATTTTATAAATCGACAATAAACAATTTTGAGTATGAACCCCTACTCATACTTTGAGTAGCTAAGTTTTATTCGGGCTTGCCATTTTCAGTTTGGATTATCTTCTAGACCAACAATGTGCACCAACCCCACACGTGCAAAATGTATTGGTGATGCTGGGTTTGTTGTCATTCGATGTGACCCAGTTCACCAAATATCACACACCTGCATCAAATTAGCCGTAGGATGCATTGGTCGTTGAAATCCAACCGGTCGGGAAGATGATGGTTGGTCTAGTGTGTTGTGGTTCAATTTGAGTAGGGTTGCTATTGGGTTTGTACGATAAAGAAGGCGGAAAAGAGAGATAAGTAGGGACAAAGATGAGCACATGGGAGAGTCTCATTGGTAATTCTATTAACTTTTTTTACAAATTGCTTATTGGTAATTCTATTGACACTCCACAAAGTTATAAAGACCCCATTCTTTAATTTTTTTTTTTTTTAACTTCGTCTTTCGCCCCTAACTTTTTTTTTTTTTTTTGATACAATTGTTTAATATTATTACCACATAAACTTTACACAGCAAAGACTAACGAAGGCTCACACCATATATACAAAGCAAAAATTGACCTTAAAAACTAGCACCAAGGGCCTAAAAAGGGGTAAGGCCCATAAACAAAAGTACACTGAAACAAAACCCTAGTCTTCTGCTACATCCGCCACTGCAGCACCACCTGAGCAGCAGGAACCATGGACACCAACGAAAGTCAAATTTTTGACCACTTAACGCTTCAGAGATGGGAGGAAGGAAGACCCCATAATCCATCAATGAAACCCTATCCGAACGCAGCCACCAAGTAGAAGAAAACAAAGAAGCTTGTGAGATTCCCACAAGCGACACTACCAATAAAGGCAAATCAAGAGAAGGAGGTGGTGTAGACACCCAAGCCAATAAGCATACCGGAGCTCTACAAACCTTTTCAATTAACCGCGACAAATCATGGTTAAAAGTGACTGCAAATAGAAGTTGGGAAGAAATTGATGAAAAACTAAGCCAAGTCAAAAACGAAAAATACAACGAACAATGAGACCATAATTTTCACCTTCACAGAACAATGAACATTTAAACCCACTCCAACAGGCAATAGCTCAAGCCCAGAGTGGAGGCGATATCGCATACCACCCTTCAAGGGATGATACAATAAGGTGGTTCCTAGCACTATTTTATGCACTCTCTCCGCCCACAGACTCAAGCCACTCCGAGCGGAGTGAGTTACCTCCAGGGTTTTTTCCGTGCCAACTGCTCCCACTCAACAAATTGTCATGTCTAATCAGGGCAACACCCTTTCACCCCCATAGGGTGTCAGGGCTGACTGATTAGCATGGCTGATATGACAACACAAGTTCCACAAGGAGCAGATGTCTCTACTTTGAATGGGGGACATGTCCGACTGGACAGGTTATGCCATTAACCCTCCACATATTTTGACGACTCATAGAAGTGTCAGAAAGCGCAAGCCAACTCCTCCTGGCCTATAAATAGGAGAACCGACTCCTCACAGAGGGTTAGACATTATAAACCCACAAACACTACAATACTCATGGTTTACACATAACCTGACTTCACCAT
Source organism: Pyrus x bretschneideri (assembly GCF_019419815.1). NCBI lineage: Eukaryota > Viridiplantae > Streptophyta > Magnoliopsida > Rosales > Rosaceae > Pyrus > Pyrus x bretschneideri. The sequence goes on along the minus strand of NW_025999404.1, from coordinate 446,983 downwards.
CGGAGCGCCTACACCGAGAACCACCACTCCGGTGCTTGGCCTAACGATCTTTGCTTGTTCTTAGTATGTGCAGGTCGGGTTCCCTGCAGCTATCCAAAAACTGCTCCAACAGTTTGGTGCCTTCGTTGAAAGTTCAAATCCAGAGTCTCCCGTAAACGGCTATATCCTTACACATGGCCGAATCATCCTAGTCCACCATACGACCCAGACTTCCTTAGAATAATTGTAACTCCTTCAATGATTGAGGCAACTGCTGCTAAAATTGTACCCCCACCATCTGCCGAGGAAGATCGCACACCACCACCTCGACCTGCATTGTCGGCGCTGCTAGGACATTTATGGCAGTCCACTAATGGGTGTATCTGGCCATTGCTATCACAATTGATTACGCTCTTTTTATTTATTTATTTAACAAACGATATTATTTACATTAAGAGAGATGGTGAGTTTAGCCTTACAATGGATCAACAATAATATGGTTCAAATTCGATTTTGGCGAGAATCAAATCTAAGACCTCTCACTTACAAGTGAAAGGGAATATCATTATACTGTAACACTAAGTAGCCTTGATTATGCCCTATTGAACTAGGAATATTTGTGTAATATGCCATACTACCATTTAAAAGTGGTTATGCCTCAGATCATAACAAATGAACTTAAGAATTCCCTCATTCTCCCTCCAAATAGTTTTTCTCTACAACAAAAATAAAAAGATGGTGCTATCTACACACCTATTTATACCTCTCACACACCCTTCTTAATTTCTGCCTGTTAGATCGAATCAATTGAAGAAGATGAACGGACAAACATTAGCAAGAGTGAGAGAGAGAAAGGAGTGTCAATAGCACTACCCAAATACAAAATGTTATCAGGGGCCTTGAAATTCTCTAATAACAGATGAAGCATTTGATCTAGAATTAACTGCAAATCTTAGGCCTTCGTTGCATCATCACCTTACATCAAATCTGAACTACATCTATGGGTATCTGATCCCATAATCACCTAAATTTGACCGCAAACGTGTCAGCACCGGGACTATGGCCACCGGCATGGCTGGTCAAGTAATCGGTTCCGGCCAAAAAACTGGCTTTGACCCTGTCCAGCCCAAGTTTGTCCATTACTTGGCAGAAGGAAAAGAAAAAAAAGACACCTACGTGACGCATCCACAATAGTATACAAACTGTTACAATAATTATCATAATATTATCACCATATTCTCACACTTAAACATTTCGTCTAATTCTCCAGCAAACTCGAAATATATTGTTATGAGCTACAGAATAAACTTGAAACCTTTCGAAATTGTGTTCATTCAGCAGGTTTAGATACTTGAGACTCCAGCTGTTGTTTCCACTGCTCTGGTGTCAGAGCTTTCTTTATCGAGAGCGCATGAATCTCCTTCATCTCCTCTTCCAAAGAAGAATTTACCAGCCGATGCCTCTCCAGCAACCTCTTTCCTTCAAATTGCGCTGATACTATCTCAATAGCAAAGCTAGCACCACATCTGACAACCGTCAACATTCAATTAAATAAAACGAGGGGGAAAAGCACTCCGAAATTTCTTAAATTAAATGTAAAATTGATTCCACGAAGTAACTTACCCTCCAGATGTATCAATTACTTCCTGAAATACAAAAGTTCAAAAATAAATTAGGAACAAGAAATGACAGATTCAGAGAGGTATAAGCATTGCAAATGCAAGTCATTCCACAAAATCTTTTAAAAGGGTTTACAATAACAGCAATCTGTTTCTAAAGGACTGAATAAAGCACAGGTTTCTGTATTTTTACTTCACTTTTAACTTTATCGACCAAGCAAACTGAAATCTTAATTCAAGTGGAAATTTTGCATACTCAATTCAAGTAAGCATGCCAAATTAGCTTAACCGCTCACAGTAATCCCTTTCACTAAATGAAGCCTACGATCAAATGTTTCCAAAAGCAACACATTGGCAGGATCATTCACTAATTTGATTGTCATGACTAAATTGTTGGAAAGACAGAGTGGTCTGGTCAAACAATGATATTAAGAAGAACTCAAAAATGTACAGGTTGCAAATTAATAGAGCAAAGCACATGTGAGAGGAACGTAAAAGTTATTTAAGCTTTTCATGCATTTTCAGCCATACCATAGAGATATAATCATATATAATGATCAGCTGTACTACAAGCAAGGAATTTGCATAAAATAGCGGAAAATTTCCACATTTGGTCTCTCTAGTTGTCCTGAATACCAATAAGTCCCTAAGGGTTGGCTCAATTCCGCTTTGTTTAGTGGCTCTTCGGTGCTCCATCATTATCTAAATGGAATGTCTGATTTGGAGCAATTTGACATGGCAAGAAAACGATAGAAGACTATAAGAGTAGTTTTGCCGAGTTTTATGCTACAGAAAAGAAGGTGGAAACCATAATACACGGGCAAAGAATGTAGGTTGACCTAAATTAAACAATCCACTCAATGAAAAAATCCATATCTTCTTACTTGGCAGCAATTAAAATAAAGCAAATACAACCAAATGCTTGAAATTTCTTTTAAATTTAAGAATGATTGCTGATGCACCAAACTTCTAACCTTGTAGGGTCTCTTATGTTTATAAAGTAATAGCGGGAAGAGCAAACTAGACTAAGCAACTATTACAGGTAAAATATCTTCCCCAATATCTGTTGCCAATCCACACTGCATCTTACATTCTTGGAGTCTTGATGGCTGAAACTTCTAAATGTCTAAAAAGGATGTTGGGATTCTCGTGTATTCTTTAGGGAGAATAAAGTGAGAAATTTTGTGGGTTTTGTTTAAGGGTTAGGGGAGGACAAGGGCTCTTATTTTTTTAATTTATTTTCAGTTTCAAAAGGTTGTTGTCCTTAATTTTTTTCAATCAGAAATTGCAAAATTGAATAGCAAAAACACCCACACAATGAGATCATACCCAAAAGAACATTGTCTCCAAACAAAAGTCCCATCGTATTTGACACTAACGAAATTGAAAACTAGCACAGAATAACACATTAACTCCTAATGTCAGTTATTTAACTTTTGTTCTAAAAGTTGAAAAAGAAGTAATACCTTCTTCCTTTGCCAAATCTAGATTCATTATCAAAGCCTACGAATCATACCACAACAATTACAGGACTTCCCTGGGTGTCAACCGTAAAAATCAAGTTTGTGCATATGCAGATGGATAACACTAACATTAATCTGATTGACCTCTCAAACGATATTGGCTGCTACTCGACTGCCTTTCAGATGACATTGTTTAACGAAGATAAAGGAAAAACTAAAACGCAGATACAAAGACAGCCTCAAAATCTTTCCCACCAAAGGCTGTGTACATTTTACCATTGGAATTTAGAGCACAAATGTAACTAGTAGAGCCACGATACGTTTCGTGCAACTGATACAAAAAGTCCTCAACAATCCCTTCTTAATTTTCTCCTTCTCACAACACATAGACATGTTTGAACTGATCAAGTGCACATCGAAAACAAATCGAACAAATTTTCCTTTTCATGAGTTGTTAAGAACAAAAAAAACCAACTCCAATTCCCCTATATTGACACGGAATTTTCCACAATTTACCGATAATTAGTTAAATCTTGGACAATTTAAATCAGTTTAAAGTGTTTAAATTCAATTACTATAACATAATTGAACTACATAAAACAATGAAGCAAAACCCTATATTACCACAACAGTCCAATCCCTGACTAAAGAAAATTAAAGAATCTAAAGTGAAGTGCAAATTGAACATCGCCTAATTAAAAACTAATCTAAAGAGAACAGAGAGAGCTTACGAGATGTGCAGGGTTCAGTTTTGACGTCAGTGAAGACTTCACTTGCTCCTTTGTCACTCCCATCTCTTTCTCCCTCTCCCTCTGTCGCTCGCTCTCTCTCTCTCTCTTCCTCTGATTCTTGCTCGCTTTTATTTCGTTCACAACTCGAGTGGTGGCTTAAATTGGGGATTCTTCTTGGGCGGTATTCAAGGCCCATTGTAAGGCCCAAACTTAAGTTCACCCTTAAGGATGATTTTCGAATGGAGTAGATCGGAAACAACATAGGGTTTTTAGAAGGAAAATTTTATTTGAACCTATATAATCTCCTATTATATCCAACTTATTTTCTACATCCATATAATTGTTAATTAAATTACTGATATATCTGTAAACCCAAATTTACTACCTAAATCACCCTCACAACCCAATTCAATATGTAAATTTTATCTTTACAACCATTCAAAAAAATAAAAAACCACATAAAATTCATTACACTTTTAAACTTAGCAGTTGACAATATGTAATTTTCGCCAAATATTCACTTGCCCAATAGATTAAAAGACTAATTTGAGTTCCTATTTCTTCTGATTTCTTGGTTCATAGCGCACAACAATGGTGACAACTCGTTTTCCCTCATTGACAACTTTGTTGCTACTGGTCCAATACACTTGTATATACATACCTATCTTAAAAATAGGTTCAGTAGCAGGACAAGCCAACTTCAGCACAAACCAAGCTACTCTTCAAATCCACACCCAAGAAACCTGTCATTTCCCGTTGAGCTGGAATTCAGAAACAACAATTTCAGTGGTACCTTGCCACCGGAATTGTCTCATCTACATAGGTTGAAGTTGATTAGCTTTAGTTCAACGACTTGAATCTTTAAAGGAACCATTCCAATATACATACGTATCACGTATGTTTTGATTTTTCAGTAATTCTAAACTTGATTGGCAATAAAGATCGGGGGAGTGGTTCTTTGTGCAGCTAATGCTCTAAAAGGTCATATTCATGTTGTTGTCTTGAACATGTCCTCTTTGATAGTTTTGGCTCTAACCCTAAACAATTTAAGTCGTAGTTTACCAGACAATATATGCCAACATCTTCCAATCATTCAGGGGTTGCATTTGCTGCGCAACCAGTTTGATGGAGGGTGAATGTAGGATAAATAATATGGAGTGTTTGATTATTGGGTGTGGATTTATTAATAAATTTTAGTTTTATTGTTAATTTTATCTTGTACTTAATGGTAATTATATTATAGTATAAAAAGGACAATTTACTTTTAAAGTTTAAGTTGGGTGTAAAAAGAGATTATATGGATTCAAATAAAATTTGTCCCATCCTGGCTTAGGCCCCAACCATATCCCGAGCTCGACTCCACCGTAGCACAATATTGTCCGCTTTAGGCCCCGACCACGCCCTCACAGTTTTGTTTCTGGGAACTCACAAGCAACTTGCTAGTGGATCACCTATCCTAGGATTGCTCTTGCCCGAACTCACTTAACTTCGGAGTTCCTACGAAACCCGAAGCTAGTGAGCTCCCAAAAGGCCTCGTGCTGGGTAGAGATGAGAATATACATATAAAGCTTACAGGATCCACTCCCCAGGGCGATGTGGGATGTTACAATCCATCCCTCTTAGGGGCCTAAAGTCCTCGTCGGCCCACCTTTGGCCAGGGATTGGCTCTGATACCAAATTGTCACATCCCGGCCCAGGTCCCCACCACATTTCGGGCTCGACTCCACCGTAGCAAGATATTGTCTGCTTTAGGCCCCGACCATGCCCTCACGGTTTTGTTTCTGGGAACTCACGAGCAACTTCCCAGTGGGTCACCCATCCTGGGATTGCTCTCGCCCGAACTCACTTAACTTTAGGGTTTCATAGCCCCGACCACGCCCTCACGGTTTTGTTTCTGAGAACTCATGAGCAACTTTCCAGTGGGTCACCAATCCTGGGATTGCTCTTGCCCGAACTCGCTTAACTTTAGAGTTCCTACAGAACCCGAAGCCAAGGGTCTCGTGCTAGATAGAGATGGGAATATACATATAAGGCTTACAGGATCAATTCCCCTGGGCGATGTAGGATGTTACAATCCACTCCCCTTAGGGGCACAACATCCTCATCGGCACACCTCTAGCCAGGGATTGGCTCTAATACCAAATTGTTACATCTTGGCCAGGGCCCTCACCACATTCTAGGCTCGACTCCACCGTAGCACGATATTGTCCGCTTTGGGCCCCTACCACACCTTCATGGTTTTGTTTCTAGAAACTTACATGAGAACTTCCCAGTAGGTCACCAATCTTGGGATTGCTCTCAGCCGAACTTGCTTAACTTCGAAGTTCCTACGGAACCCGAATCTAGTGAGCTCCCAAAAGGCCTCGTGCTAGGCAGAGATGGGAATATACATATAAGGCTTACAGGATCCACTCCCCTAGACGATGTGGGATGTTACAAAATTTATCTCTTCAAAATTGGAGTAATCTAAAAAATTTCGTTTTCAACTTCCGTTTTAAAATTTTGAAACCATATTGGATCGGATTACAATTTTTTTTGGAGGAATATACAAAATTTTCAAAATTCGAGTAATCTCGAAAATTTTAAAATAAGAGGAATCGTGAAATTTTCAAAACATAATTTGAAAATTCCTATAATTTATATGTTTTTTAATATTCTTGAAATGTTTCGTTATGCAATTTATTCTTCTTTCTTAATATGTGGTATATGCTTATCTATAAATTCAATTAATTTTTAGCTATACTTGTATGCTTTTCCTTTTTAATATATAAGTGTATGTGTCTTGATATTAATTACGACACATATGTAATTGGGTAAATCATTAATAGATCAAATTTATGAAACTAGAAGATCCTATCCTTTATGATTATATTACTTTCAAGGCAAGGAAACCTATCATGTTTACTATAAATAAAGGCACAAGGCATGAGGAACAACACACAGAATTCCTCAAGCCATTCTCAATCTCTATTTGACGCAGCCTTTAGTAAAATAGGCCACAACACGCTCCTGACACTGTGCTAAGGATATTTCTACTACAAACCAATTCACAAGATCCATCATTGCAATCTAAGTTCTAAAACACAGTCTTAATTGATGATATTTTTCTTTTTCAGTTGAATTGCATGAAACGTTCTCCATTGAGCATCAACCTAAATTTTTGATTACCGAATTATATATTCTACTCAAATTATTGTTCACAATTATGTTTGACCAAATTTGTGCACCGTTGGAAAAGGTGGGGATGCTCAAACTCGCATACATGTAAAAGAGAACACAATCGTGAGTAAGCCAGGGGGTATGCTAGTCAAAGGCTTTCCGACTGTCAAATTAGTAAGCAATATTAAGACTCACGCAGTGGGCACGAGAATAAGTGTGCAGAGATTGCACTACTAGAGATGAACGCTAAATGGGTCTATTTATACCCGTCGAGGAGAGGACCTTTTAAGATAGTAAAGTCCTTATGAACTGGGAGAATCTCATAGGATATATAGGAAGTAAATATTGCATTCTCTTAGAGCATCTCCAATGGGAGTACCTATTTAGGGACTTCACCATCACCTTTGAGTACTCATTTAAGAACCTAAAGAGAATCTTTGTGTCTCTAAAGGAATATTACCTCCAATAGGAGAGTCTTTATAATAGATCCCTAAATTTCAAGTTTTTATAATTTTATGTGATAATTTGATTAGGTACACATTTTTGTTTATGTTAATCTTTTTTGAATTAATTTAACGTAACGTTGCTGTAAAATGTTTTTGTGAGCATTTAAAAAAAAAAAATTGAAATTCTAACACCAAATCTTTTTTTTTATTTTTTTTAATAAGTAATCAACGCCTTTAAAATTGGACTCGTATATAAAGTTTCAGCCAACATCATCTTCAACTATTTTTTCTCAAAACATTATCTGAATTCACTTATTTGTTTTAGTTACTTCGCTACCTTCATACACCAGCTTCTCATTTGTTTAGCTACATAAGTATTCGTTTGTTTTTTTTCCTCAAACATTATGTTATTATTCATATATGCTTGCTTGTGGAAATTGCACAATTTTTCTTTAATTGCTTCTTGAATAATGAGGTAATATTTCGTTGATTGCTTTGTGGAAATCGAGGTTAGTGCACAATATGTAATAGCAACAGTAACAAATTAGAACCGTTCATGCTCAATAGTAACTGTGACATCCCACATCACCCAGGGGAGTGATCCTTATATGTATATTCCCATCTCTACCTAGCACGAGGCCTTTTGGGAGCTCACTGGCTTCGGGTTCTGTAGGAACTCCAAAGTTAAGCGAGAAGGGGGCTAGAGCAATCCCATGATGGGTGACCTACTGGGAAGTTGCTCGTGAGTTCCCAAAAACAAAACCGTGAGGGAATGGTAAGCCCAAAACGGACAATATCGTGCTACGGTGGTGGAGCGGGCCCGGGAAGTGATTCGCCCTGAGTTGGGATGTGACAATTGGTATCAGAGCCTAACCCTGGTCGTGGTGTGCCGACGAGGACGTCGGGCCCCTAAGGGGGGGTGAATTGTGACATCCCACATCACCCAGGGGAGTGATCCTTATATGTATATTCCCATCTCTACCTAGCACGAGGCCTTTTGGGAGCTCATTGGCTTCGGGTTCCGTAGAAACTCCGAAGTTAAGCGAGAAGGGGGCTAGAGCAATCCCATGATGGGTGACCCACTGGGAAGTTGCTCGTGAGTTCCCAAAAACAAAACCGTGAGGGAATGGTAAGCCTAAAGCGGACAATATCGTGCTACGGTGGTGGAACAGGCCCGAGAAGTGGTCCGCCCCGGGCCGGGATCAGTAACAAACTTTATATCCAACAAACTCAAATCCTGCCTTTCATTTAGAAATTTAAAAAAAAATAATAATAACTAGAGGCCTGCACGCTGGGACCCGCGCCTGCAGCTGCGCAGCTGTCTGGCGAGTTCAGCATCAGTCGAGCATTGAAGGGAAGTGAACTCCAGCTGCATAGTAGCAATTAGGGGTGGATTTTTTTGCCAAACTATTGTGCCGACCGAATTACGAACCGTGCTATACCGATTTTGCACCAAATTTTTTCTGCCAATCATTAATGATACAGTATTGCACTGTACTGAAATTTCATGATACGGTATTAGTAATAGATACCATTACCGCGATACTACTGCACCATACCGAAAATATAATATAATTTATATTTATAATATTCCAATAATTTGAAAATAAAACCCTACTTATATTAGCATTGTTGTTAGTGACTTGAATCTCTTGAGTTGGTGGAAATCAAATACAAAAAAGTTCCCAATTCTTGCACAAATGGCCAATGATATCTTTGCAATCCCCACTTTTACCATTGCTAGTGAAAATGCATTTAGCCTAGGGAGGAGGATTTGTGGACCATTTTAGGGCATCCTTGACTTCTAAAATGGTAGATGCACTAGTGTGTATTAATGATTAGCTTAAGATGGATGATGTAAACTTCTATATGGAACCAATGAAAGACATGCTTCAATTTTACAAGGAAATGGAAGAAGTAAAAACAAGTAAGATGCGTTTTAAACATTTTAGTAAATTTGTTATTAAATGGTTTTCAACTGTAATTCTTCTTGCTACTAATATGTTTTCTTAGTTTGTAATGTAGGTTTGACACAAGCTCAATATTCTACAAGTTCAATGCCTCCTTCAAAAGCTTTGACATCGCAAGCTTGAAGAATTGATCAATGAATTTTACTTTTTGAAGTTTAGTTGCAATTTTCATTTGGTTTGAAATTTTAACTTCTATTTGGATTGTTGACTTCTATTTGTTTTGGTTCATAACTTCTATTTGGATTGTAAGCTTAATTTTGATCATGAATCTTGATGCATCATTTGAATTATTGTGTGTGTGAATTATGAATGATAAATAATAGATGAATTTACACTGCAACGTATGAGATAAAAGTACCCCCAAAAAAAAAAGTTTTGCCCTTGAATTGGGTTAAAAAAACAAAAGCAGATTTTGTCCCAAAACAAAGTGGCAATTACTATTACATATCATACCAACCGAACTATTTGGCAATACTGAACTTCGGTATACCGAATGTATCGAAGTTCGGTATGGTAATGGTAATAGATTTTGCCAAATAGAAAGTTTGTTACAGTAACTGGTATGAGGGTTTTCGTACGGTAACCGTACCGAACCCAACCTTAGCAACAATCAAAGTTGTGGGTCCCTTTTCCACTCAAGGTACAATTTCTATATGTGGGTACATACACTATGTATCTTATATAGGGACTCACTTTCCGTGTGACATCCCATAACGCCCAGGGACGTTACTTCTTGGGAAAGTATGAAACGAGCGTTCTTGGAGAAATTCTTCCCAACTTCAAGAGTAATTCTTTTGAGGAAAAAGATTAGCGGAATTCAACAAAACCAAGGAGAATCCTTTCCAGCATATTATGAGCCTTTCAAAGCCCTTGTTGCATTTTGCCCACAACACTAAATGAAGGAAGAGCTTCTAATTCAATACTTTTACGAAAGACTCCTTCCAATTGAGACATAAATGCTAGATGCCTCGACAAAAGGTGCTTTGGTTGACAAAACACCAGTGGCTGCCATGGTCCTAATTGCAAATCGAGCCTTGAATGCACATCAATACGAGGGAGTTGGACAAAGAGACCCCCCACAGCAACAACAAGTGAATGAGGTAAGTGCAATTTCTGAAATTCAATCTCAATTAGCTAATCTCACTATGCTTGTGTCTCAAGCTGTTGAAGGATCCAAAATGCAAGGTGCGGCCATATGTGGAGTGTGCTCTATGCAAGGACATCTCAATGATCAATGTCCTCAATTGATAGAGAATGGAGGATGGGAGAGTGCCCATGCAGTGGGGTACCAAAGTCCAAATCAACCAAGGAATGATCCATATTCAAATACATACAATCCGGGATGGAGAAATCACCCAAATTACAAGTGGAGGGAGCCTCAACAACCTCAACAACAAGGAGGAATTCGACAGCCACCTCCTGGGATATATCAAAGGCCATTTGCACAATCTCAACCTCAATCACAAATTGCCCAACAAAATTCAGGTTCGCTAATTGATAATGATCAAACTATTCAATTACTAACTTCTATGTCGCAGGGATTACAAAATCAAAATAATAGAATAGCAAACCAAGAAAAGGAGATGAGTGACATGAAGAAGCAAATAGGGTAGATTTCAGAGTTCCTTGGGCAATTTAGAGAACAAGGCAAACTTCCTAGTTCAACCGTTGTGAATCCAAAAGGAAGCTTTGAAACCGCCAAGACCATTACGTTGAGAAGTGGTAAGGAGCTTGGAAATCATCCAAAACCATCCAATCAAGGCCTTAATGAGGAGGAAAAGCTGTTGCAAGAAGAAGAACAGGGAGCAAAGGCCACGGCAAGGGAAGCCAAAACCTTGCCGCAGCCCCCTAGTGCACCTAAGCCGCCCCAAACCACCAAGGTAAGTCCAAATTTGAATTTTTCTAGCTCTATTCAACTAAATGTGCCCTTTCCTAGCAGGTTTATGCAATCGAAGACGGAGGAGGATGAAAAAGACATTCTGGAAACGTTTAGGAAGGTGAACGTCAATATCCCGGTCCTTGATGCTATAAAGCAAATCATGAAGTACGCTAAGTTTTTGAAGAAGATTTGTACAACAAGGAAACGGATTCGGGAGAAAGAGGTGGTACATGTAAGTGAGAATGTCTCTGCAATGTTGCAAAGAAAGCTGCCACCTAAATGCAAAGATCCAGGTAGTTTCACTATCCCTTGTGTAATTGGTAATACAAGGTTTGAACATGCTATGCTAGATTTAGGTGCATCAATTAATGTCATGCCATACTCTGTTTATGCATCTATGAATCTAGGAGAACTTAAAAATGATGGTGTTATTACTCAATTAGCTGATCGATCTAATGCATACCCGAGAGGAGTTTTGGAAGATGTTTTGGTGCAAGCAGACCACTTGATTTTTCTTGCAGATTTCTATATGCTTGACATGGAGGATTCAGCCCACTCTCACCATCGCCAATCTTACTTGGACGACCTTTCATGAAAACAGCCCACACCAAGATTGATGTGGCCAAGGGAGCCTTAACTATGGAGTTTGGTGGTGATATGATTAACTTTAAAGTTTCTGAATCCATTGAGAATCCTAATGATGTTCGTTCTTGTTTTGCCATTGGTATAATTAAAAATATAGGGCAGGAAAGTTTAACACCAATCAAGAAGGATGCATCTAGAACCACCATCGAGGAAGGAATTTGAGTGGAGCACAATGAGCACGCCACTACCCTAAAAACACCCAATCTGGCCATGCCTAATGATAAAATTGGCGAGATGGTGGCTGCCCTAGGGGCATTGCCACGACATCCTAGTAAGTCTCCAATCCCAATTCCAATTCCCATTTCAACTAATAGGTTGTTACCTTTTTTGGTGCAGGTTCCAAATCGATTCCAAGGTGGTGGGAGCATTTACATGGACTTTAGGAACCAAAACACCACAATCAGGGAGGATCACTTTCCCCTCCCATTCATTGAGCCATACTATGAGAACTTTGAGGAGCATGTCGTGGATGGTGCAACCCTCTATGTTGTAGGCTCCAATAAAGCCTAACAGGAGGTCTCGTTTGGCTGGAAGACGTTAAAGCAAGCGCTTCTTGGGAGGCAACCCACGCATGCAAATAAAAAAGACCTAGGAATCTCCAACACTCCATAACTAGATTTGCGTTCCTAAACCCTACTCTTTATTCCTTTTACTTTGCCATGATTGTCATATTTGTTAGTTGTGTTATTTGTTTGTTTGTTTGTAAGTCTATGCTTAAAACATTGAGGACAATGTTTGGTTTAAGTGTGTGTGTGTGTTGGGGGGGGGGGGGTAAACAAGTTGTTTTTGCATGATTTTCGTGGGATTTTATCACCTATCACTTCTAAAGTTGTTATTCACTGTTTTAAGTGTTTTTAGTGTGTTTTGAAGTGTTTTTATGTGTCTTAAACAGAAAATCCGAAAATTTGAAAAAAAAAATCGAAAAAGAGTGTTTTAAAAACCCAAAAAGAGTTGTTTTTGTTTTTATGTTTGTTTGTGTCTTAGGATACCTTCCAACACAATGGTGAGGATTTGATTTTTAATTGCATGACTATTAAAGAAAGTTACAAACATGGATGGAAGTTTGATATGCTCTTTGGTTTATACTTAGTTGTAGTTGTTATTTACGAATTCACATGTAATCACAAAGGAAAAAAAATCAGTTTTTGTAACATGCTTGAAGGAAGAAACTCAAACTAACGCTACAACCCTAAGAGACTTGAGCCTAAACTTTATTTGGAGAGTTATTAATCTTGAATTTTTGTTTTCTAAAGTCGTTGCATGATCTCATTATTCTTTGCTTGGTTGCTACTTAGAATGCGTTTTTATCACTATAGTTCCAAATACTAAAACTCATGCCCATTTCATTCAAAGCATAAAATTGATTAGCATAACAAATAATAAGATGAAGTTGTTTAGTTAAACCAGAGCCAAAAAGCCTTACCCCTTGCATATGTATTGTAGGTTTAACCCCCTTGAGCCTTATTTAGCCTATTTTCTTTGTGAGCCACACTATCCTTACCTAGCCTAGAATAGGATTATCCATACCCTTGTTCTTAAAGTATAGTGAAGCATGACTTAGAGGGAATTCCTTTTGATCTAAATATTGCAGAAAAACAAGTGTGGGGGAAGGATTTTCGTGGAAATCTTGGAGGATGTATGATTAATGTGCCAAAGAAAAAGAAAAGGGCAAAGGAAAAAAAAAAGAAAAAAAAAACATGAAAACGAAAGAACAAAGAAGAAAAAGTTGAAGAAAAGAAAGAAAACGAGTTTTTAATAAGTGAGAATGAACTCACAAGTGTTGATTGTTGAAGAAAGGGTCCAAAAGTTTGAATATGGCCCTATTTGATGTGTGAATCTTCCTTTTGTGTTTAGAGTTGATTTCTGCATTCAAAAGTGAATTCTAAGTGTTTATTTCATTACTTTGCTTACTATTGCTTTAAGAACTTTTGTTTATCCTTACCTTTCTTTGTTAGCCAATAACTTAGCCCAGTTACAACCCTTTAACTTATATCATGAGTGTTATGTGTTTCAATATGTGGAGTTTAAAATTGGTTTGAGTATATGGTATCCTTGGTTCTCGCGTCTAAGTAGTGGCATTCCATTCATGAGATCATATACACGTTAATAATTCCAGAAAGTGCCTTCTTTGATTATACATATGTGAGTATTAGTCTACATGTTTACATCAATCTTTTCACATATACTTAGTGTAGGGAGTGTAGTCAGAAAATCTGTGTGAAAATAGAGAGTGTATCCAGTGAGGAATTGAGGGAATTCTCTAAGGCATGTTACTACATTCAAAATCATGTTTTAAATTGATTAAATGCGAGCTAGTGAGTGGTAACTATGATTAAGTATGTGCTTGAGGGTAGAGATAACTAAACTTTATGTGAGTGGTGATCTTTAATATGTCATGTTGCATTGGAAATCCCTGAGGCAATTGTTGGAAGGTTTAGGTTATGTTTTGTTGTTTTGTTTTGTTTTGCTCGAGGACTAGCAAAAGCTAAGTGTGGGGGAATTTGATAGGAGCATATTTATGCTACTTAGCTATGTTGTTTCCTTGTGTTTAGTTAGTTAATTACTACTTATTATAGTCTTTTAAACTATTTTCGTATGTTTGTAGGTCCTAATGGCAAAAGGAGCAAGAAAGTGCATTTTGGAGCTATTTGGAGCAGTTTTGGGCATGGATTGGATAGCTTAACTATGAAGCAAAGTGGATGGACGAAATTGAAGTCAAGAGAGGCTAGGAAATGCTACAAATCTGGAGAAAGAAGTTCAAATATAAAGAAGATAAGGAAAGAGCAAGAAATAAGGAACATTATCCAACCTTATCTTATCCTATCATAACCAACCTTATCCTTTCCTAAATCAAACATTATCCTATTTTATCTTATCCAAATCAGTTTGTGCCTTAATTCTAGCTATTTAGAAGGGATTAGTTATACATTTAAACACATAATTCAGATTCTAGAAGCCTAATCCCTTTGTGTGCCGCATATAGGCCATTCCTTGGAGGTTTAGGAGTTGTAATCCCTCTTCTACACCTATGCTGTGAGTCCTTATCCATTTAGGTCCAGAAATATGCCCTCAAACATCCTTTCTAGAAGCCCTATCTTCCTCCTACAAAGGTGCCGCACCCTTTCCATATTCTCTTTAGTTTTCAGATTTCTAGAAGGTCCAAAACCCTAGTCCTTTTCCCCATTGGATTGTGCGATCCTTTTCCTTCATAAATTGTGCAAAACCTAGCCTATAAATTCAAATTTTTGCCGCACTATTCATACCATCCATTCACTCATTCATTCATTCAAACTTTCAACCACACTCTACCACAATTTCATACCACACCATCCACCGCACCTCAAAAGCCTAAATTCATACAAATCCCCATTGTGCGCAGCAAGGAATGAAGGAGGAGCCACCTGGAGTGTTTCTAGGTGTATTCTATTTTTGTTTTTAATGTTTAAGTTTAATTATCTTTGTTTTACGAACATAAGGAGCTAAACTTGTTTTAGCTAGAGGAGACTTTGAAACCATGATTATATTTGCAATATGAATTGATTACTTCTAGTTGTGATTTCATAAATCGTGAATACAATTTACTTAACTGTTTGATTAAGAACTTATTCTTGTGTGTTGATTAAGAGGACTCATTTAGTTTGCATGCATGAATTTGATGCTAAAATATAAGGGAGTTTCACCTAATCATTATGAACTTATATTTATAAGTAGTGGAGGTTGCTAGTCATGATCGTGTTAAGTAAATTCCTGGCAAGAGTGTCATGCTTTTCATAGTTACGAATGCCTTGTCAATGCTTATGATTTTCACAAAACTTAATGATCTTTGATTGTATCTCTATTACGTTATTCATGTAGGGAACTATTGAAGAATAATTTGGTTGCCGATGCGTATTCCATCCAATTCAATGACTTAAGGAAAATTTGAGGGTTAATTAGTGTTGTTCACGGTTAATCTGGGGTGTTGAGGTTCATGGTTTATTGGAAAAGCAACTGGAAATCAATTTGTATACAAGTGTGTCATGTGTAGAGAAGGACCCTCTAGCTAGCTTATCACCCATATTTTTCCCCAATTTTGTCCAAGTTGTTTAGAGTCTTTACAATCTGCTTGTTTTCACCTTAATTTCGTCCAAAATCCAATCCCCCTTTACTTGGTTGTGTCTTTTAGTTAGAATCTGTCAAATTTATGTTTTTAAGTGTTTTGAGTCAAACTTCAGTGAGAATTCGTCCAAATCACCCTTTAGAGTCTAGTTTGAGTCTATTTGATTGTTTTGTGCTGTTTTGAGTCTTTTTAGTTTGTTTGGAGTGATATAAGTCTAGTTAAGTGTTTTTAAGTTTAGTTTAGTTTTTTTTAAGTCAGTTTAGAGTAGATTAGCATCCTTTCTAATCCCTGCCCTAAAAAGATCCTTACTTTCATATACTACAATCATACGGTTTTAATTTGAGTGTTAGAATATTTCACATCACTACAATCATAAGGTTCTAATTTGAGTGTTAGAATATTTCACATTAGGGATGTTACAATCCACCCCTTTTAGGGACCCAACGTCCTCGTCAGCACACCTCTGGCCAGGCATTGTGATGCGAGAATTATGCGCACACAAATTAAACCCTCTTTTTGTCAATTGTAGTGAAGTGTATAAGTAGGGATCGTTCTGGACCGGGGATTAGGAGGGATTGTTAATCACTTGGATTTGACTTAAAAACGTAAAACACAATATAAAACACTATTTAATGCTCGAAGAAAGCAAAACTAAAAATAAGAAAGATTAAGACTAAGACTTCAACGAAATAGGGGGGGAATTGGATTGGACGAATTTAAACTAAAAATGGATACTTGGAAACAAAACAAATTGTAAATATGGATTTGACGGAAATGAATGGATGGGAAGATAGCTAAGGGGTTCATCTCTATACATGTTATACTTGCATACAAAACGATTTCTAATTGCTTTTCAATAAACCATGAATTCTCAACGCCCCGGGTTAATTAGGTCCGCTTAAATTAACCGTCAAGTTTTCCTTAAGTTAATGAATTGGATGATTGCATACGACAACCCAAAGCATTCCTCACAAGTTCCCTACATGAATTGCATAATAGAGATACAAGCAAGAATCATTAAGTTCTTTGAAAACTATAAGTGTTGACGAGGCATTCGTTACTATGATTGCATGAAACTTATGCCAAGAATTTGTTTAACGCGATTGTTTATAAGCAACCTCCACTACTTGTGAATATAAGTTCATAACTATTACGTGAAACTCACTTATATTCTAGCGTCAAATTCATGCATGAAAATTAAGCGTCGACTCTCAATAAACATACATAAATAGGTTATCAATCAAATAGTTAAACAAATTGAATTCACAACTTATGAAACGTAATTAAAAGTAATCAAATCATATTGCAAGCATAAACATATATTTCGAATCACCCCCTAGCTAAGGGGGGTTTAGTTCCTCATACTTACAAAACAAAGAGAATTGAAATTAAACATTGAAATCAAAGAAACGCCTAAACATTCCAACAACTCAAACTTGAATTGTATGAACGTTTAGGCACTCTTCTCTTCCTCGTTGTTGTAGCACAAGGTCTAAGGATAGGTTGTGTGATGGTGTGAAGTGTTTTGGAGGGATGGGAAGTGGTTGGATAGTGGCTGCAATGGAGGAGAAAAACTGCACAGAAATGGAAGGATATGCACGGCAAAGGTTTGGGAAATGGTGTGTTTGTGTATGAAATGAGGAATCAATTGAATGATGAGAATGCAAGGGCTTTTATAGGAGAATGAAGGTGTAAATGGCTGTTTGTTTAAGCATGCAAGTGGCTAATTAATGATGAACAAACAGCTAAGAAAGCATATGCAAGCTGGAATTGCATGTGAAGGTGTTGGAATGTCAATGTGTGTATGCATGTGTTTGGGAAGCTTTCTTGCTCATTTTCTGGATGCAATGATGAAGAATTTAATAATTAATGCATGTAGGTGGCTGAAATGATGAAGTATGAGTGGTGGAAATGAAAGGGAAAGCTAGAAAGACATGTGAAGATGATGGAATTTCAAAGGGAACCCACGGCATTGAAGGTTTTGGTGCATGTGTTGGCTGTTTTGTGTTGTGAATTATGATGAATGCATGTGAGTTAAAGAGGGAGAATGTGGTGAAATGATGAAGTAGGAAGGTGGAATAAATGGTGATGCATGAGATGGAATGATGAAAAGCTTGGAAAAGGAAGGGTAGGCCACGGCAACAAGGGAGTGTTTGGAGAATGAATGCAATGATGAAGAGTGAATAAAGAATGCATGTAGGGTTAGCTAGGTTGTGTGATGATGAGTGTATGTGGATGATTTGTGGTGAAATGATGAAAGAATAAGTGCATGTGTGTGTGAGTGGTGGTAGTGGGGTGAATTATAATGAATGCATGTGGAATAAAGATGGAGAAGGTGGTGTAATGATGCATGGTTGTAGTTTAGGGTGTTGAATATGGATTTGCATGGCTTTTGAAGTGATTGTGGGCTTTGGAATTGGAAGGAAATGCATGGCCTTGGGGTTGGTTTAAGAGAGAATGGGCTAGGCCCTTTGTTTTATGTCCAAAGTGAATACAAGGCCTTCAAATTCGTCCAACATTTTGGCTCCAATCATATGCTATCCATTCCAAGCCCAATTTTGCTCCAAAATGCTCCAAAATGCATCTTTTTGCTTCCTTAGCCATATGAACCTAAAAACACACGAAAATGGCTTAAACTACTAAAACAATTATGAATTAACAACATAGATGCACGAAAACAAGCTAAGTAAGTCGCCTAAATATGCTTCTATCACATTGGCTCTGATACCAAATTGTCACATCTCGGCCCGGGTCCCTACCACATTCCGGGCTCGACTCCACCGTAGCAAGATATTGTCCGCTCTAGGCCCCGACCACGCCCTCATGGTTTTGTTTCTGGGAACTCACGAGAAACTTCCTAGTGGGTCACCCATCCTGGGATTGCTCTTACCCGAACTCACTTAACTTCAAGGTTCCATAGCCCCGACCATGCCCCCACGGTTTTGTTTCTGGGAACTCACGAGAAACTTCCTAGTGGGTTACCCATCCTGGGATTGCTCTCGCCCGAACTCACTTAACTTTGGAGTTCTTAAGGAACCCGAAGCCAGTGAGCTCCCAAAAGGCCTCGTGCTAGGTAGAGATGGGAATATACATATAAGGCTTATAGGATCCACACCCCTGGGCGATGTGGGATGTTACAATCCACCCCCCTTAGGGGCCCAACGTCCTCGTCGGCACACCTCTGGCCAAGGATTGTCTCTAATACCAAATTGTCACATCCCGGCCCGGGCCCCCACCACATCCCGGGCTAGACTCCATTGTAGCACGATATTGTCCGCATTGGGCCCCTACCACACCCTCACGGTTTTGTTTCTAGAAATCACATGAGAACTTCCTAGTGGGTCACCCATCCAGGGATTGCTCTCACCCGAACTCGCTTAACTTCGGAGTTCCTACGGAACCCGAATCTAGTGAGCTCCCAAAAGGCCTCGTGCTAGGCAGAGATGGGAATATACATATAAGGCTTATAGGATCCACTCCCCTGGATGATGTGGGATGTTACAAAATTTCTCTTTTCAAAATTTGAGTAATCTCAAAAATTTCGTTTTCAACTTCCGTTTTAAAATTTTGAAACCAGATTGGATCGGATTACAATTGTTTTTTTTGGAGGAATATACAGAATTTTCAAAATTCAAGTAATCTTGAAAATTTTAAAATAAGAGGAATCGGGAATTTTCAAAACATAATTATAATTTATATGTTTTTTAATATTCTTGAAAATTTTCGTTATGCAATTTATTCTTCTTTCTTAATATGTGGTATATGCTTATCTACAAATTCAATTAATTTTTAGCTATACTAGTATGCTTTTCGTTTTTAATATATAAGTGTATGTGTCTTGATATTAATTACGACACATGTGTAATTGTGTAAATCACTAATAGATCAAATTTATGAAACTAGAAGATCCTATCCTTTATGATTGTATTACTTTCAAGGCAAGGAAACCTATCATGTTTACTATAAATAAAGGCACAAGGCATGAGGAACAACACACAGACTTCCTCAAGCCATTCTCTATCTCTATTTGATGCACCCTTTAGTAAAATAGGCCACAACACGCTCCTGACACCATGCTAAGGATATTTCTACTACAAACCAATTCACAAGATCCATCATTGCAATCTAAGTTCTTCTAAAACACAGTCTTAATTGATGATATTTTTTTTTCTCAGTCGAATTGCATGAAACGTTCTCCGTTGAGCATGAACCTAAATTTTCAATTACCGAATTATATATTCTACTCAAATTATTGTTCACAATTATGTTTGACCAAATTTGTGCACCACTGTAAAAGGTGGAGATGCTCAAACTCGCATACATGTAAAAGAGAACACAACCGTGAGTAAGCCAGGGGGTGTGCCAGTCAAAGGCTTTCCGACGGTCAAATTAGTAAGCAATATTAAGACTCACGCAGTGGGCATGAGAATAAGTGTGCAGAGATTGCACTACTAGAGATGAACGCTAGATGGGTCTATTTATACCCGTCGAGGAGAGGACCTTTTAAGATAGTAAAGTCCTTATGAACTGGGAGAATCTCAGAGGATATCTAGGAAGTAGATATTGCATCCTCTTAGAGCATCTCCAATGGGAGTACCTATTTAGGGACTCCACCATCACCTTTGAGTACTCATTTAAGAACCTAAAGAGAATCTTTGTATCCCTAAAGGAATATTGCCTCCAATAGGAGAGTCCTTATAATAGATCCCTAAATTTCAAGTTTTTATAATTTTATGTGATAATTTGATTAGGTGCACATTTTTGTTTATATTAATCTTTTCGGGATTAATTTAACATAACGTTGCTGTAAAATGTTTTTGTGAGCATTTAAAAAAAAAGTTTGAAATTCTAACACCAAATCTTTATTTTTTATTTTTTTTTAATATGTAATCAACGCCTTTAAAACTGGATTCGTATATAAAGTATTAGCCAACATCATCTTCAACTATCTTTTTCTCAAAACATAAAACCCTACTTATATTAGCATTGTTGTTACTGACTTCGATCTCTTGAGTTGGTGGAAATCAAACACAAAAAAGTTCCCAATTCTTTCACAAATGGCCAATGATATCTTTGCAATCCCCACTTTTACCATTGCTAGTGAAAATGCATTTAGCCTAGGGAGGAGGGTTTGTGGACCATTTTAGGGCATCCTTGACTTCCAAAATGGTAGAGGCACTGGTGTGTATTAATGATTAGCTTAGGACGGATGAAGTAAAATTCTATGTGGAACCAATGAAAGACATGCTTCAATTTTACAAGGAAATGGAAGAAGTAAAAACAAGTAAGATACGTTTTAAACATTTTAGTAAATTTGTTATTAAATGATTTTCAACTTTAATTCTTCTTGCTACTAATATGTTTTTTTAGTTTGTAATGTAGATTTGACACAAGCTCAATCTTCTACAAGTTCAATGCCTCCTTCAAAAGCTTTGACATCGCAAGCTTGAAGAATTGATCAATGAATTTTACTTTTTGAAGTTTAGTTGCAATTTTCATTTGGTTTGAAACTTTAACTTCTATTTGGATTGTTAACTTCTATTTTTTTTGTTCATAACTTCTATTTGGATTGTTAACTTCTATTTTTTTTCGTTCATAACTTCTATGTGGATTGTAAGCTTAATTTTGATCATGAATCTTGATGCATCATTTGAATTATTGTGTGTGTGAATTATGAATGATAAATAATAGATGAATTTACACTACAACGTATGAGATAAAAGTACCCCAAAAAAAAAAAGTTTTGCCCTTGAATTGGGTTAAAAAAAGAAAAGCAGATTTTGTCCCAAAACAAAGTGGCAATTACTATTACATATCATACCAACCGAACTATTTGGCAATACTGAACTTCGGTATACCGAAAGTTTGGTACGGTAATGGTAATAGATTTTGCCAAATCGAAAGTTTGATACAATAATTGGTATGAGGGTTTTCGTACGGTAATCGTACCAAACCCAACCTTAGCAACAATCAAAGTTGTGGGTCCATTTTCCACTCAAGGTACAATTTCTATATGTGGGTACATACACTATATATCCTATATAGGGACTCACTTTCCGTGTGACATCCCATAACGCCCAGGGGAGTGGATCCTCTAAGGCTTATATGTATATTCACATCTCTACCTAGCACGAGGCCTTTTGGGAGTTCATTGGCTTCGAAGTTCATCGGAACTCCAAAGTTAAGCGAGTTTGGGCGAGAGCAATCCCAGGTGGGTGACCCACTGGGAAGTTCTCGTGTGAGTTCCTAGAAACAAAACCGTGAGGGCATGGTCGGGGTCCAAAGCGAACAATATCATGCTACGGTGAAGTCGAGCTCGGGATGTAGTGGGGGCCTGGGCCGGGATGTGACATTCCGACCAATTGGAGATTTATTTTGTCCCTATATTTATTTTATACCTATTTTATACGGTGGTTGTCCCTATATAGGGACTCCATTGGAGATGTGCTTAGGAGTGTGATTAATTGTGGCTCACGCCAATTCTTAGATCGTGAGCATCCTCAGTGATGGGCTCTATATGGGGTTGGAAAAGTAGTGGATATAGCCCATTTTAGAGCTCCGAGGAATCTTTGGGGCTTTATAAAAAAATCTCTATGTATATATATATATATATATATATATTTCTTTATTTATTTATATAGTAATTTGATTGTGCGATAATTTTTTTTAGGAACCTTTCAACCAAAAAAAGTTTAGATTCTAAAACAAATTTTTTAAGATGCTAAAGCAAAAATTTTGAATTTTTGTATGTTAGATGTTAAATGCTAAAGTTAATTAAATAATAAACTCAAATTCCTAATATAAATATAAGTTTTCCAAGTATAAATAGGCATTGATCTAAAAGATATATAATAAATTTACTCAAGAGTCTATTTTGGATTGAACACAATTTCATGTATTATTCATTTTTTGGCTTTACATTTCCAGTTTGTGTTCTGCCAATGGGCAAATGAGATGTGAATCACATGTATGTAAATAGTATTGTCTTTCGTATATATATTTAAAATTTTTTGACATGTTTTATATGGTTAAAACCCACAACATCACACAGGTACCAAACGCTAGTTAAAACTACACACTAAAAATGCTATACTTACCGCCTATGAAGCACGGATGCGGGAGCCGGAGTGGGTATGTAGGGAGTTTGGCGATTCGTGAAAACTCAAAAATTTTCAATTCGAGAGTAGCAAGCATTTAATAAATAAAAACATATTTAAATATTTAAATAATTAAACTATTCCGCTTCTTATCTTACTGTATCAATTATTCAAACAAACTCAAAATTAGCATACATAATAACATCAAAGTCTAAAACCTAATCCATAATGAAGTTTAACATCTATCTTTATTCTCCTCACAGCCATCATTACTGGAAAGTAATATCGACTCCAAAGAGGTGATGAAGCCGTAACATGAGAATGATGTGTGAAAAGTACGAGTAAATGAAAATCAAAGCCTAGAACTAATTTATTTTAAGAGTGAGAGTATGCAATGTAGAATGAACGTATTACAAATGCAAGTACAACTAAAGTTGCAATAAAAGTAAGAATATTTTCAACCTGGGCCGGATGGAGATTAAACAAACTACATGAATTAAACTTCTTACATTTGCTAAAATGTTAGAACCATCAAAGATCCCTCGCTTGTCAGAAAACCAGCTACTAAGTCTTTGAGGGGTGCATAACTGAAAGTACGAGTGACCAAAAATAAGGTTAAATAAAACCTTTTCTTTTCGTAATATACTAACCCCTCACTGTAAAACACAAATAGTTTCTATAGTATGAAAACCAAGTATCAATATAAATCATTTACTTCAAGGAATATAGGTAACCACAAATATCTCATTAACAATATATACTATACTTAGCACGATTATACAGACACACGAGTCCATGCAAAAAGTAGCTACATGAACAAGATCAGTGCAATAATCTACGCTTTAGTAGTACATACACGTGAAGCTGGAATTAAGCGCATCACATAAGAGTTCTAGATGCAAAGTGCAACCAGCACAGGCTAGGATCCAAGGTGAGTGTAATGGTGCAATGTGAACATACATGTTAAGATTGTCCTGGCCCTGACAATTACTAAACCAGTATAAGAATGTATGATGAGCAGATAAAATGTGTATGATTATTGGCATCATAATTTCATAAATCTCAACATCATAAAATAATACTTATAACCACAAGTAAAAGTATGCCTGACTTAAAAACATTTTATCAAAGCAATGCCACAAGCTATAAATATAATATATGCTTAAAAACAAAGCTCACTCACTGATATGCATTCGGGTTGTAGACGCCTTGCCATGCTTGTAATCCTCAAGATAAGTCTTTCCTATATGAAAAACCACTATACTAATCATTCAACTATTCAAAATTCGTAAATACTAAGGAAAATACTCGAAGTTCCCTTTGTTTGCTCAAAACATGGGTTGAAAGTGTTTAAAGTTGGGCTTAAGTACCACCACATGCCATCACATGCCGACCAAAAGCCCCCACATGCCTACCACGCACTGGCCGGAAGTCACGCGATAGAATGGAATATTCCATCATCAACAAAATATTCGATTGATTAGACATAATATTGTATTGTTATAAAAAAATTTTTTAGGTAATGTAATATACTTTGAGTTCACGAAATATGCTAATGCTATCAAAGAATATTTCATCAACATAATGGAATAATCATCGTCTACCTCCTTGTGCTGGTCACCGTTTGCTATCGTTTGGCTTGCCAGATGTTGGGTATTCTGGCCTGACACTTTCCAGAAACTAGTTAGTCACATAAACTCATCCGAAATTCATGAAATTCACATCCTACCTTAATTTGAGGGTGTAGAATTTAAATCACCTTTGTTGGAACCAAATTTGGGCACCTTCGTGGGTTGCGATTGAACACAAATCCAAGCAACCTGTAAAACAGTAAAAACAACCATGAGCAAGCCTAGAGCCATCTGGGGGGGGGGGGGTTGTGTGTGTGCTGGCCAAAGGCTCTCCGATAGTCAAGTTAGTGATGATTTTTAGACTCAAGCAGTGTGTAAGAGAATTGAAGTGTTTAGATTGCATTGCTATAGATGAACCCTAGGTGTGTGTATTTATATCATGGGGAGACAAGCCATTTTAGGATAGAGCCTCATTCTAAGCCGGGAGAATCCTAAAGTATATCTAGAAGTAGATATTGGATCCTCTTAGGAGTTATGATTACTTGCAGCCGGACACCAATTCCTAGATTGTAGAAACTCCAAGACTTATAGGATCTGATTGTGTCTTTATCCAGATGAGATCACTTGTTACGAAGTAGAGTGATGGTGGCACCCTGCTCCATCTGATACAGCTTGGCCCGGAGCTGGTGAGTCCATGACCAAACTTCTAAGGTAGTAGCATACGAATCAGCCTTACTCTAGCCCTAGAAAATCATGGTCCTACATAATCTAGTTTAATCTAAGGGCAAATGTTATTGTTTAAAGTCATCTGATTAAATATTATATGCTTAAATGATCAATGAATATGTAATTAAGAGAATGTGATCTAAAGAAAGATTCATGAGACCTTTCTTTTTCATACACATGTCCTAAATGTTTTGATCATAGTATTGACAATTAGGCATTGACAATCCGGATATATTAGTACATACTATGGTTTTTCTCCTTGAGAGTGACTGGTCTCGAGTCATTGGTGTGAATGACATCAAGATAAGTACGTAGGTGCTCAATAGAGAATGAATCCACTGAATGCGATCAGCAAGGAGTTCTCATACTCATGTCACAAGAAAACTCATAGTTGGGATAATGTATAGTAGTCTTTTGACCTGAGACATCATAGTTATCTTATGGTTAGGTCCTTAGTCTTTGACTGTCTTATAGGCATTCCATTTAAGGATGTCCACAACATATTTAGGGTTAACCTTCAAATTGTTGAGGGAGACTACTCTATGATAAGATTAAGAATCTCTAGCCAGAGTGTGAATAAGATTTAGGAAGTCATTCAAATCACATCCAAGGTAAACATGTAGACAAGAGGATCACATTTGATAGTACACATGAATTAACTATCATCCAAACAATGTGATCAAGAGTATTGATTTAGAAAATGGTTGTATTGCAATGTAATTCCAAACTGAATAAGCTCTCCAACATCTTCTAATTAGCTTGGGTAGCCATGACATATTGCTAAGTGTCACTCATGACTTGTGGAAGCCCTAACAATGAATAATCACTAAAGGGAGAATTGAAAGTAAGTTTCAATTCACAATTGATTAGTAAGAGTTCTAATTGCACACTACCTCGCTTAAAAGGAACCTAATGGATCATACACCATGTAAGGTAATGATTGAAGGATTTAATTAAGATGAGTTATGATAATTAAATAGATTAATTGTATATGGCATAGATTAATTTAATATGTTAATTAATAATACGAAAGGTTCGTATTGAGCTTTAAGTTAGTTTCGGGTTTTTACGCCCAAATGGGATTTGGTTCACCTAACCCATTGAATTTAAGTTGTATGGCAACTAAAATTAAATGGGAATAAACCCAAAAACAATCTCAAAACCATCCATCCAAGAGGTGTGTGATGGTGGACTTATTACAAGTTTGCCACAAACTTGGAAACAAGTATAAAAACAACGTTAGAGCATCAGCCTCTTTAGGGTTTCTTTGAGGAAAGATGAGAGAACACAAGCTCTCCCCTTCTCTCTAGAGAGGCTGGCCATATGGGAGAAGGAAGCTAGCATTTCCTTCCACCCGTATCACTTATCTTCTTCCTTCCATCATCCTTGGTGTTGAAACTTAGAGGCGTCCAACTGTTCTAGTTTTTGGAGAGTCTATTCTTCCATCCAAATCTAAGAAGACAAAGAGCCAAGAAGCATTCTGGGCTTGTTTGTTTAACCAAATTGAGATTGCAATTGAGATATTTAACTTTAATCTAAGTTGGCCGAACTACGTGTTAGTTTAAGAAGAATAATTAGTATCACTCTTTACTTGTAAGTGGTAGGTTTTATATTTGAATCTCATGGATGACTAGTTCAAAACCAATTTATTTCTCCACCCCTTTATATAAAAATATTGTTGTATAAAAAAATATAGGCCTTACATAAGGCAAAGCCTAGCCTTTTCAAATTAGTCACTACAATTAGTTTAAGGGCTAGTTTGGGATTGCTGTGCTTTTTAAAAAAATTGCTTCTACTTTGCTTTAAAAATAATCAACTGTAAAGCAAAGTAGATGACCATTTGGTTCACTGTATTTTAAAAGTGTTGTGAGTTTGAAAAACAGTGTAAAAACTTCGGTAAGTTTTAATTAAAAGTGATATAATTGTATACAATGACAAATTAGACATAGTAGTAGGAGTGAAGGTGACTACAGCAGTGGGGGGGACAATGGTGGTGGTGGTTGCAGTGGTGGTGATGGAAGTAGCAATGGTGGAGATACGGTGGTGGTGCTAATGGGGGGATGTGGTGGTTAGGTAAAGAGGTAACAATGGTGGCATTGGCGGTGGTAGCGCCTGTAGTGGTGGTTAGGGTGGCAATGGTAGTAGTTACGATTATGGTGGCGACAATGATGGTGGTCACAATGGTGATAGTTGTAGTTGTGGTTGTGGTGACAGTGGTGGTGGTTGCAGTTATGATGGTGGTGGTGGTGGTTGTAAATGGCGGTGACAATGGTGGTAGTGGCAATTGTTGTGGTCACAGTAGTGGAGGTTATGGTTATGGTGGTGGCGGTGGCAACAATGGTGGTTGGAAGTGGTAGCGGTCACTTTATTCTCTAAGAGGTAAAATGTGAGGAAGGGTGAATAAGTCATTTTTAGAAAATTAATGAAGGTATTACAACAATTAAAAATATTTATTACGGGATGCTTTTTAAAAAAGTTGTTGTCTAGATATTATACTGCTTTTAAAATAAGTAGGATATTTGACTTTTACCAAACGCTTTTTTATTGCTTTAACTTCAAAATGAAATAGTGTTTGGTAAAAAAAAAAAAAAGAGAAATACCCCAAAATGAGACATTTTCTTAATCTTGGGACATAAATAGGACAAACCACCATGCACACCATGCACACCATGCACAAAACTGAAATTACTAAAATGCTCACATATAAATACTTAAAACCCTCAGCTCATTTCATCATTTTTGTCATTTGGAAGAGAGGATGCCAAGAAAGCTTTGTGAGCTTTGGGTTTCTAGGTTGAGCTTAGATTTCCAAGAGAGGGAAGTCAAGAGTGAACCTTTGAAGTGAGGGTTTCTCATTTGCATCAATATTCCATCCTTAAAGATATGATTTTTGTACCAAATTTTGCGTTTTGGCCGAAAGTTCCATTCTTTCTAGCCAATGAAGCTTCGGCAGCCATATTTCCACTGCCATCAAGCTCGTCTCTCTCTTTCTCTCTTTAACTCGGTCATTGTCTCCATTTTTGCAACTAATTACTTGTTTGTTCAATTTGGCTTTTTGGATTTGTAGAGATGGGAAATCAAACAAAAGAGGGTTGGGGAAGAGATGGCTCGAAATGTGTTATGGAAATCTTTATTTGTTTATGAGTTTTGTTATTTTAGATTTCTGGTTTTCAATCTTAAGAGTTTTGCATTTTAATTTTTGTTTAGGGTATTGAAGATTCTTGGAGTTGTGTTTGTTGATTTGGATTTGTGGGTTTGTTATAGAATGCTCAATACTTGTTAATTTTGTTGTGAACTTGCAAATTTTTGTGAATTTGATCTGGAATGGGTGTTTGTCTTAAAATGTTTATGAATTACAAGTCTTAGTTCAATATGAAAGAAATTGTATACGATATGCACATTTGTCATCTCCATATGATTTGCCTTTGCTTGTATATTGTTATTAGTATATATAAGGTGTTGGATTCTAGGTTTCAAAAGGTCCTTTAGACGATGAGTTCAAACCATAACAATGGGTTTAGAAAGAAAAAAAAAAAAAAAAAAAAAAAAAGAGAAAGATGTAAAAACCTCCAAGTTTTGAACCCATGTCTTGTTGAAACTACGAATGTATAGTCCCCACCATTACAAAATAGTTAGATATGCTTGGACCATGGGTGTGAGATTTGATTAGCACACTAACCTCTATATTGGAAATGAAGTAACAACTTTTAGAAGCATCTTTCAAGTTGGGGGACAAAAAAGTAGTGGTGGGGATTTTTACAACTTTTGAAGGTCACATGCATCACATCCTCACCACATAAACAACTTTAACACATTCCATGTTTTACCCAACTGATTTCATCCTTGATGTGATAAAGATAACACTCAAATTAAACCCTCTTTTTGACAATTGTAGTATAGATATAAGTAGGGATCGTTCTAGGCCGGGGATTAGGAGGGATTGCTAACCTAATGAAAATAGACTCAAAGATGTGAGAATAAGCTTTTAAAACACTTAATATAAACTCAAAAGACTCTTAACTAACTTATATGACTCAAAACAGATTTTAAAGACTCAAAACAACTCAAAACAACCAAAAAGACTCTATTCAGACCTTAGAACTCAATTTGGACGAAAATACAATTAGTTTTCACTCAAAAGACTCTAAAACACACTTTTGGACATATTTGGAACAAATAAGAAAAGGGGATTTGTTTTTGGACGAATTTAAAAGAAAACAAGTAACTTAAAACTTAAAACAGATTTTTGGACGAATTTGAGTGAAACCAATGGATGATGGACTAGCCAAGGGATACTTCTCCACACATGATACATTCAAACATAAGTTGATTTCCAGTTGCTTTTCGATAAACCATGAACCTCAACACCCCAGATTAACCGTGACATCACTAATTAACCCTCAGATTTCCCTTAAGTTATTGGATTGGATGACATCATACGACAACCCAAAGCATTCTTCAAAAGTCCCCTACATGACATCATAATAGAGATACAATCAAAGATCATTACGTTCAATGGAAATCATAAGTATTGACAAAGCACTTGTAACTATGACATCATGATACGCATGCTAGGAATTTACTTAACATGATTGTGAAAACAACCTTAACTACTTGTGAATATAAGGTTGAAACGATTATGTGAAACTCCCTTATATTCTAGCACCAAATTCAAGCACGCAAATTAAGTAGGCCTCCCTAATCAACATACAAGAATAAGTTATCCATCAAACGGTTAAGTAAATTGCATTCACAATTTATGAAATCACAACTGGAATTGATCAACTCATATTATAAACGTAATCATAGCTTTAAAGCATCCCTAGGCTAAAACGAGTTTAGCCTCTCATGTTCATAACAAAACAAAGGAAATTAGAATTAAACATTGAAAACAAAAGATAGATTACACCTAGAAGCGTTCCAACACTCCAACTCGAATGCATAAACGTCCAAGGCTTCGTCTTCTTTCTCCTCTTCTTTGCTAAGTCACGGCACAAGGTCTAGGGTAGTTTCATGGAGGATTTTCTGGGTTTTAGATGGGTTTATGGAGGTATGGTGGTGCGACAAAGTTTAGGGATGGTGTAGGGAGGTTTGGATGAAGGTTTGAAAGTCGAAGGATGTGGAAATTTGGATGGAAAGCTGCGGCAAGGCTGGATGTGTTTGTGAATGAAGGCAGGTTATGTGGAAGGGGGGATTAGGTCCATAAGGTTGCGGCATAAGGGTATTTATAAGGAAGAAAGGACCTAAAGGCTTTATTACTTAGTTTAGGAAAGGAATTAATTCTAAATCTTTGAAGAATAGGAAACACAAAATCAGAAATTGAAAGGAATAGGAAGGTGACTTGCGGCAAAGGTTAGAGAGAAAGGGAATGTCATTTATTTCTGAATTTAGGCAAGGATTTAGGATATATAAAAGGGTATGTGAGTTATGGCTGAGCTTGGTATGAAAAAGGAAGGTGTTTAAGTAGTTAAAATAGGGAACAAGGCCCTTCCTTGCACGGCAAGGAAAGGAAACACAAGGGGACACACGGCAATGGCTTAAGGTTGCAAGGGATAGTGTTTTGTGACTTAGAATAGGTAAGAACCTTTGACATTGCTGAAACTTGGAGTCTTTAAGGATTAGGAAAGGTTGAACCAAAGTAGGAAACCTTGGCTTAACTTTCCTACTTCAAGTAGGAAACCTTCTTTGACTAGGATTCCTCATTTGATTAGGAATCCTCTTGTGATTAGGAATCCTCTTGTGATTAGGAATCCTAACTCCATTAGGTCTTCAATTTCGTCCATTCCTTTTGCTCCAAACATAAGCTATCCATTCCAAGCCCAATTTTGCTCCAAAATGCTCCAAAATGCACCTTTTTGCTTCCTTAGCCATATGAACCTAAAAACACACGAAAATGGCTTAAACTACTAAAACAACTATGAACTAACAACATAAATGCACGAAAACAAGCTAAGTAAGTCGCCTAAATATGCTCCTATCAATCCTCATCATGGTAGACTTGTATGTATAAATAGGCTTCTCACACATAGTTACAATAACCTTAACCCTCCTAAAAAATTATACTTCTCAGATAGCCAAAACAATTGAGAACACTATCATGTCCAAGTTCCCACATGAAACTAAGGGCTTTAACGGGGAGTTTCATAGGTAGTACAACATGGAACCTCCGCCACTTCTGGGGTTGCCGAAGGAAAATCCAACACGTCATCGGTTAGCTCTGTGGACTCGGAGATGCTGCTGAAAAGTATGGATCAAGTCCATGGGAGACTCGACTATAAGATGAGCGTCGCCGAGTATTGGAACCACAAGCTAATTGATGTGGTAGAAACTAACACACAAATTAAACCCTTTTTAGACAATTGTAGTATAAGTAAGTAGCGATCGTTCTAAGTTGGGGATTAGAAGGGATGCTAATCAACACAAACTAAACTTATGAAACTAAAAACTAAGTTAAACTAACAACAAAACAATGAGGGGGGAGGTTTTTGGACGAATTTTGCACTGAAACAACTAAATTATAGAAACAAAGTGAATTTGGACAAAAATTGGGTGAAAGGCTAGCTAGAGGATTATTCTCCACACATGAACCATATGCATACAAATCGATTTCCAGTTATTATTCTTATAAACAATGAATGACAACGCCCCAAATTAATCGTGAACAACACTAATTATGTAACATCCCACATCGCCCATGGGAGTGGATCCTGTAAGCCTTATATGTATATTCCCATCTCTACCTAGCATGAGGCCTTTTGGGAGCTCACTGGCTTCAGGTTCCATCGGAACTCCGAAGTTAAGCGAGTTTGGGCGAGAGCATTCCCAGGAAATGTGACCAACTAGGAAGTTCTTGTGTGAATTCCCAGAAACAAAACCGTGAGGGCGCAGTCGGGGCCCAAAGCGGACAATATCTTGCTACGATGGAGTCGAACCCGGGATGTGGTGGAGGCCTGAGACGGGATGTGGTGGAGGCCCGAGACGAGATGTGACAATTTGGTATCAGAGCCAATCCCTGGCCGGAAGTGTGCCAACGAGGACGTCGGGCCCCTAAGGGGGGTGGATTGTAACATCCCACATTGCCCATGGGAGTGGATCCTGTAAGCCTTATATGTATATTCCCATCTTTACCTAGCACGAGGTCTTTTGGGAGGTCACTGGCTTCGGGTTCCATCGGAACTTCGAAGTTAAGCGAGTTAAGGCGAGAGCTTTCCCAGGATGGGTAACCCATTAGGAAGTTCTTGTGTGAGTTCCCAGAAACAAAACCGTGAGGGTGTGGTCGGGGCCCAAAGCAGACAATATCATGGTACGGTGGAGTCAAGCTTGGGATGTGGTGGGTGCCTGGGCCAGGATGTGACAAATTAACTCTTATATTTTCCTAATTTCATTGAATTGGACTCAGTGACGCAATCAAATTATTCTTATCAAGTTCCCTATATGAATAGCATGATAGAGATACATATCAAAGATCATTAAGTTCTGTGAAAATCATAAGCATTGACAAGGCATTTGTAACTATGAATTGCATGATACTCCTGCCAGGAATTTACTTAACACAATTATGACTAGTGACCTTTACTACTTGTAAATATAAGTTCATAATTAGGTGAAATTTCCTTATATTCTAGCATCAAATCCTTGCATGCAAACTAAGTGTGCACCCTTAATAAACATACAAGAATAAGTTCTCTATAAAGCAGATAAGTAAATCACATTCATGTTTTATGAAACAATAACTGGATGTAATCAATTTATATAAAACATATGATCATGGCTTCGGGTTCACCTCTAGCTAAAAAGAAATTTAGTTACACATGTTCATCATAGTTGAAAAGCAATCTAAAATAAACATCGAAACTAAAATAAGGATAGAAAGAACCCAAAAAAACTATAGCAATGGCAGATTCGGCACCCCTTCTCCTAGATGGCAGATTTGGTTCCTCCTCTCCTCCCAGGGCTGCGGCACACCTCTATTTCTCTCTATTTTTTTCTATCTTTTCCCCCCTGAAAGCTACGGCAATAACTTGTATTTATAGGACTAGGGCACGACCTAGTTTGTGGAGGAAAAGGATTAGGTTGTTTGCATTGTTTTAGGACTCCTTAAATCAGATAGGAAGTGGTTCAATGTGTAAGGAATCCCCCTTGCAGCTAGAGATAAGGTAAAGTATGATTATGATAGGATAAGATAAGGTTTGTTAAGGATAAGGTTGGATAAGATAAGATTGGATAAGGTTTCCTTTTAATTTCTGATTCCTTGTCTTCTGAGCCTTAATCCTAATTCTTCCAGATTGTAGCACATTCCTAGCCTTATTTGACCACCAAAAATGTCCAACCTAAGTGCTCCCCACGCATGCTATCCAATCCAAGTCCAAAACTGCTCCAAATTGCTCCATTTTGCCCTTTTTTGTCACCTTTGCCAATTTGGACCTACAAACACACGAAAATAGAAACTAACTCACTAAATGCAAAGAAACTAGCTAACAAAGTCTCATAAATATGCTCTTATCACTAATGAAGGCAAAAAAAAAGCTTGTGGACCTCAACGGTGAAGTAAACGAAGTGCTCTACCGTGCAAGCAAGCTGAAAACAAAGGCTGACATGTCTGATACGTCTGGAGAAAGGATCGTGTTCCTAAATTTTGAATTGTTCTAGACGCGTCGAGGCCATATTGAGTCATATGAGCGTTCTTGAGAAGAAAAGGCTGAAGTAGAAGAGGAACACAACAAGGGGTTTGAGGATTCTCGTCGACTAGCGAAGGGGAAAGGAACTGTGTCAACCACAATGGGATTATATGACATTTTATTGTTGTGCAATGTATTAGCTAAGTATTTTATGATAATAAATATGCGTACTATGTATCCTTGTTATATGAACATAACATGCACATACCATGCGCACAGAATGAACATAATATGTATATCACTTTATAATATCATATGCACATAATATGCCATGTGTAAGACATGCATACCTTATGTACGCAACCTGCACAACATATGCACGTCGTATGCACACATTGAGAAATTTTTGTGAAATTTCTGCAATTGAACTGATACATAAATTGGAACATACCTAGTATTGTACCCTGTCAAAAATCAAATTTTTTCCACACATTACTGTAAACCCAGTCGGCTTTAGCATGTTGGCCTTGGGATTCTCTTCAAGACTAGGTGCCAAAGGAGATGAGACTTACCCCATTATTTTAGGATTTCATATCTTCGAAAATGCACCATCCTCATATTAGTGAAATCCCAAACAATAAAGTGCAAATTGGATAGCAAATTTTGCCTTCCATGTTTTGTTTCTAAATGGATTAGTTGGCAAACTAACTAGCAAATTGACAAGACAAGGTAGATGCGGTGTAGATGTGGGGTACATGACCCTCATGTCTTGTCCTATTCTACTTGAGGTGTGCATTACAATATGTGTAAGATGTGATTTTTCCTCATGTCAAATCATCACTTTCCCAATGTTTAATAATAATATTTCACAAAGTGGGTTTTAATTAATGTTTTGTTTGGGTACTTAATTTAACCCAAAAGGGTTTTGGAAAATGTTAACTTTTATATGTTTTTAGTATTCAAGATGCAACATGCAGTGTGCATATCATGACCATAAGTGATCATTCAATGTGCTTAGTGTGTGCATAGTATGTGGATATAGTGCGCATGCGTTGTATATGGAGGGCGGTTAGTTTATGTAATGGTATTCGTTGGTTTTGTTTTTGTTTTATTACGTACATAAGAAGTTAACTTTTTTTCATGGGAAGTTGCACCATTTGAATGACCCTTTTTGTGATGGGAAGTTGCATCGTTTGCATGACCCTTATGAAGGGAAAATATGAGATTTATGTGGGATTTCTATTGACTAGCATGCATATACAATTCAAAATTTATATACGAAAACAACGGAAGCATGTCATCAATTAATATCAAAGCTCTAGTCATGAAAATCCCCTTCAAGATTCATAGGTTTATTTATGATGCATCAAAAAAATAATTTATTGAAGAACAAAGTTTAGGAGTAGTTTTATACCTTTTGATCTAGATCTTAGACCAAGGATTGACCACCTCCAAGCTCTTTGCTCCTTGAACTCCTTGAGCCTAGCCTCCCTCCTTGCCTCCTCCACTTTGTTGAGAATGAGTGCTCCTAGGTCCTCTTCAAGTTTCCAAAATTGAAAACCTCTAAAGATCCTCACCCACTAGTGTAGTGAGAAGGATGAAGGAATAACCAAAGGGGTGATAAAATGATTAGCTAAAATCCCCTTATGGTGGCCGGCCCTTTGAGTGTTAGAGAGAGTTAAATTCTTTTCTCTTTTGTTGTTTTGAACACTAACAAAAACCCTACTTCAACTTTCATTATAAAGTTCCTTTTATAACATAAAGAAACAAGTCAACAATTGACCTTCTCTCTCCCTCTCTTTGGCCGGCCTTCATAGTGTTGTTTGGGCCTTGGGCTTTTATTATTTCAAGTCATACAATGCTTGAATAAAAGCCCAATGGGTTTAGGCTTAATGGGTCCAATTAAACCCGAACATTTCTTTAAGCCCAAAACGATCTTTTATCGCTTTTATGATTTCTTTAGACTTTCTAAATTAATCACAACACTTAATTAATCCAATTAATTATTTCCATCGTCCATTAGTTACTCACTACAAGAGTGTATTGGTGAACAATCTTTTAGGTTCTAATTAGCAAGGCAGTGAGGTGATTGGCACCAATCCAATTGATTATTTTTAATCCATCCACTTAGTGAATTAAAACTTACTTTTAATTCACCTTCTTCTTTGATGACTACATTTAATCATCTAGAAGAACTCACAAGCCATGAGTGGCATCTAAACATATATCATGGCTACCCAAGCTAATGTAGAAGTTTATTCGGAGAACCTATTCAGTTGGAATTACAATGTAATTCGATCCTTCTCTAAAACAATACTCTCAATCACATCACTAGGGTATGGATATACTATGTCAAACCCCTAATGTGATTATGCTTTCTTATATGATTCAATTGAGTCGCATATGAACGTTTTCCTTCATTACGCTCGAGACTTCGGCCGAAGATTCCTGAATCATATCTCAGAGTATTCTTCCTCTCATAACGAGGATCAGAGATTCCTTGTTGATCATTCACATGCCTACATGTTTAGATACCTTAACCCCAACAATGCCGTGGACACTCCAATGGAATGTCGTTTGACATTATCAAAGATCAAGGACCTAAGCATTAGACATCTATGATGTCTTAGGTCAAAGGATTACTTACATTATTCCAACCTTCAGAGTTACTTGCTTGACATGTGAGTAGACCTCCATGCAAGTACTCTCGTTCGATTGTGTTCAGTGAACTCATTCCCTTAATGAGCACCTACATACTTGTCTTAGTGTCACTACACGAATGGGATGAGACTTTCCATCCTTCCATTTGAAGCAGACATAGTATGTACCGGTCTATGCATTGTCAGTATCCCTCCAACAATCCTATGACCAGGAACCTTTTTGGACATAATGGTTATGAGAAGAAGGTCTCTGTAGTCTAATCATCATTAGATTACTTCTTCCATCAATCCATTGTCCATGGATTCATCATTTAGGACATATTTCGTTCATTGAGATAGTCCTAATTAGTATCTTTGCCTTCCGATGTATAAGAGTCATATATATACATCATTACATTGTCCTGAAAGGTTTCTTCCAAAGATTGACTTTCAGGGCATATTTCCAACAATCTCCCACTTGCACTAAAGTCAATCACTAGTGTAACTTATACATGCTAGTTGAGTGAGCTTATGCTCGTAGGTTAACTTGGTTATGTATTTTAATCACCTTTTAATTTAAAAGGGATTTACTTATCAAATGTTTCTAAAACATTTTGATGATGTCTCTTTCTTGTGTTCGAATACTTTGATGAGACCTTGATTCCATGGCTTGAGCTATCGCCCCATTACGTCGTAATATCCTACTAACGACCTTATGGTTTGGATTCAATCATTGGTTCTAAAAGAACCCCTTCCATTCAAAACATCTTTTGAAGCAGTTTCTAAAACAATATATCGACATATATTTCGTTTGTATACTTTATACAAACTTTGCTCCAATCCTTGAGACCATTGTAGTACAATACTATTAATATATTCATACGATTAGTACTTCATTCATTATGAAGTTCCATTTGTTTAAAATGGATTATTTTCACTTTGGTTCATAACCTAAGTGAATGCACGCTTCTAGAGTCCCACTCTGATGTTCCTTTCTTAAAGGCCATAATACTCTTTCAGTTGCTATGGTTCTGATCCTGGGATATAGTAACATTTTAAAGTGACAACCCATGTGGTTTTTCACCTTTTGATATTTACTCACAAGTCCATACATGTGTCCCTTTTGTGATTTTATGACACATTTATTATAAGGGTTATGAAAGTGATTTTCTATCATATAGTAAAATGCTTCCTTAAATCTTCAACATTTGAGATTTAATTTCCCCTTATAACTTCCTTGAGATAGCCTTTGTTATATCAATAAGTCCAATTTCAAGTCTATATTTAAAATTAACCGTGTCATGTCTTGTCATTTTTCGAGTAACATCTAGGTTTGATCAAGTCTATCAAATAGACTTTATTCATATCTTGTTGCTCAAATTATGACATCACTCCCATTGGGTTTGTTGTAACTTAGCATTCATTCAAAAAACTTAACACTTAAATTTTCTTGATTTGAATGCATATTGCTCCCACTAACTTGTTTTGGATCTATTGACAATCATTGAGATCCATTAGCTTATTAATGATGTCTCAACAATTTTGAGACTATCAACAACGCTAGCTAACACAAGTTATTTAAATGAATTATTTAAATGGTGTCATACACCATTCTTCAAGTTTTAGTCATACTGAGACTTTAATGTAGTCATATAAGAATTATCCAAGTCTTTAGTGAAAGCAAGGCTTCTACTAAGGATATAGAAACTCAACCATTCCTTCTAGGTGGTTGATATAATTCTTTATCAAAAAAAAACTACATAGAGCGTTATAGTTACATAAGGTGACGAATTCGGATTGTCTTGTTGTTAAACTATATGTTGTGACTCATTTTGAAACTATTCCCTTTTGTTTCATCAACTTGTCCATATGCTTTGTTATTTAGCTTGTTCTCATAAAAGAGAATGATGGACAACTCCCAACATATAACCATTTTATGCTAGGTTGACGAAACCTACATTCAAAGACTATTCTTTAGAATGTTACACAACATAGAATATTAATGTTTTGTAGAGCTTGAGTCTTTTAACAATTAAAATTATAAACTATCAACAATAGTCAAGTACTATTATTATTTAGACAACTATAAACCAATCATATTCAAGTTTATATCCAATTTCTCACCTCCCACTATTTCTCATGACTTTAATGAGAAATCATTTCATACATTCAAAAAAATGTATAAACGTGGAGTATACGGGTTGAGGACATTGTGTAGTAGCTTTAAAACCTTTCAAGCTCATTTGTTTCACTCTTCACTAAGTTGATGTCTTGTTATTAAGTGACTAAAATCTTTAAACATTTTATTGATTTAGACACTTAAATTTTTGGTTTAATCACTAACACACTTGACATTTTAAAACAATTTTAAGAATGTCCAATTAATTGTTCAAAACTACTAATTGAATCAAGAGTGATCTTGATTATTGTGGTTTAAGTGATAATCATATAAGAAACGTTTTTCTTATTTCTAATATCATTATAATCATGTATCTCATCTAGGATACAACAAGACAATATTCAATTCATAACATTACTTTAAGGAAATATTTTATTTATTAGAAGGCATTCATCACATTACATTAATATGATAACACAAACATTCACAATGTTTAACTTAAAAGGAATTAGCTCTAAACATTTAGAGACTTATTTAAGTACCTTCAAACATTTAGGCATTAATAGTGGTCTTCCATCATATGAAGCCACATAATAAGTTCTTAACACAATAAGAAAGTTTAAAGACAATCTTTAAATGCCTAAACAAACTTCCCAAGTAGTAAGCAAAAACATGGTGACCGAACCCTTCTCCACTCTTTTCTTTGCTTGTTCCTCTTCTACTTAGCTCCTCCACCTATATACAATTATACAAGTGATTAGCACTTTATATCAAATATAAATATTTAGAAGATCTAACAATTAGAATTGAAGATAAGAACATAAACCATACCTTGTGGCTTGTCCTTAAGAGTTGCAAGGTATAACCTGCAATTCCTCTTCCAATGCCCCTCCTTTCCACAGTGGTGGCAAGCCCCCTTGGGCTCCATTGCCTTCTTTTTCTTCACTCCCCTTTTCGGCTTAAGAGTGGGTGACTTCTTCTCCTTCCCTTTGCCTTTGCCTTGCGGCTTAGACTTGGAAGAGGATGGCTTGTTGTAGGCTACTGCAGAAGTCCCTACAACGTTCTCTTTCATCATAGTTTTCTCAGCAGTTACTAACATGTTTAGTAACTCAGAGAGAGTACTATCCATTTTATTCATATTGTAGTTCATTACGAACTGAGAGAATGAATCAGAAAGAGAAGCCAATATAAAGTCCTGGGCCAATTCCCCGTCAAGTGGAGTACCTAGGTTCTCCAGTTGTTCAATGAATCCTATCATCTTCAGTGCATGTAGATGCACTGGAGCCCCCTTGACCATCTTGGTCTTCATAAGTTCACAGACAGTGCTAAAGCGACGGTTGCGCGTTCCTTCACCATATAACTCCGTAAGATGGAGTATTATGAAAAATGCACTGTCCATGCCCTCGTGCTGTCTCTGTAGCTCCTCATTCATGGAAGCCAACAGATAGCACTTGGCTTGTGTGTCATCCTCAATGTGCTTGTCAAACTTAGCACGTTCATCCTCAGTGGCCGAAGGGTCAAGAGATATGTGAGGTGGAGCTTTGTCTAGTACGTAAACAATCTTCTCCAATGTTAGGAGAATCTTGACATTACGATACCATGATGGGAAATTGTGCCCCTCTAGGCAATGTTTGTCGAGTATTTTCGCGAATGTGCTTCCAACCATATCTTAATACATAAACAATAAAATAAATTAGTTTGATTGTTGATAAAGTCACACGATTCGGGTCTTTGAACCGAATGACACCACCCACCATTTTTGGCAAATTCCATATCCCTCAAGATGGAATCCGGGAGATTTCAAAGAAAGCTCCTAGCAGGTTATAGGAGGCTCACTATTACCAAGCCCACCTCACGATAATACGATGTCGGCTAGCAAAAATAATAATGAGAGGGTACACTTACCCATTCACAACAACCTCTTGTGATTACCTATCTTATTGGCCTCTAGAGAATAATGCCTCACGATGATACGATGTTGGCACCATTTCTTCTTAGTTAAGTTCTTACCCACCATGACAGTTTAGATAGGGGTCCAAGTATAACCTCACGATGATACGATGTTGGTTACACTCGTTGCCTATTTTCACCACATCAAATGTCTTTAAATAGATTCCTCCTGAGTATAAGCATGCACTTTGCACTCCCCCATGATAGGGTGAAGGCGGTGTACAAGTCATAAACGATTAGAGCCTACCATGGTGGAAGGCCACGAAAAAAATGTTCAAAGCACTCTTACGCTTTCAACTTAATATTGTATTTGATTGAGGGATTTTAAGGTCTCATCAATTTTATTTATTTAAACACATTCAAATAAATTGTGTCCTATTATAACTACTAGTCCAAAGTTTAATGAAATTAGTAGCATACAATATCCCCACTATTCGTTTTCATAAAACAAATCAATATCAAAATATTTTTCAAAATATTGGAGATACATATAACTACTGATGGTATTCATTATAGTTTAGTAGCGTATGATACTCCCACTATTTGTTTTCATAAAACAAATCAATATCAAAAACGAATTTTTCAAATATTGGAAGTAACTACTACTACTACGGTTTTTGCATTCCCTTGAAATTGGACTTTATAGTCATCTTAGGCTCTTGGATGACCATGGACTTATTGGTTAATTCAACAACGAGCCAACATTGTTGAATAAGATCTCGGGGAGGTTGTGTCAATTTAATTACGTGCTTTCAATTCAATTAAAACATTTTTGATTGAGCCATTAGAAATGAAAGACAATGATTCATTGCTAATTAGGGCGTTGGACCCATTTAATCTTTTTATCTCATGTCAAAACCCTCTTTTAAATATGTCTCCTTACCAATAGTTAAAGAAACTCTAGTCTAGTACTAGAGGGAATCAACTAACTAAAAGAGATTAAGAAGTAATAAGAATTACAAACCGATTTGTACAAATTCCTACAAATTACACATACTAAGAGGGAGATATAGATTAATGTCAAACATGATAAGGTCCAATTGAAATAGAAATTAAAACACATTCCCAAGGTTCAAACAATTTGAGTTTAGCGCCTTATTCTCGTAGCTCAATTATCGTTTAAGGCATAAGTCCATAGTCACCCATTTTCTAATTACTTTATCACATTAAATGATTAAATGGAATGCAACATAATCAATTAGATTTAGTGCATATGGGCATAATTAAATGATGAGTTTAAACATTAAACAAAATTAAAATCAAACATTTCAACTTTTTTTTAAATAGTAGGGGTCTAAATGCAAATATGAAAAAGTTAGGGGTCAAACCATAAATACTAAAAGTAAAACCAAACTTTTCATGATTACAAAAGGACCCTCAAGTGGGTAAACCATTGAGTATGGCCGGCCATATGAAGGGGAAGGTGGGTAGGTCTCACCCACCTTGCATTATTTCAACATAAAGAAGAAAAAGAATTCAAATTATGCTTGCACTTGATTTTGCTTTAAGGAAATTAGGGAAAAAGTTTTAAAATATCCTAAAGAAGTCTAGGATTGAAAAAACCTTTTGTAATGAATATTGATGATAAGAATATCATCCAAATCCATAAAACAATTTATGAACTTAAATAAAACTAATTTCAAAAAAAAAAACAAAACCATGAACACCAAGAACATAACCAAGAACTTCAAGAACACATTTTTCTAGCTTCAAAGTGTGTGTGTGAGGTTCAAAACAAAACACAAACACATAGCCAAAAAATCCCCTTTTGCCGTGCCCTCCCTATGATTCAAAACCCCAAAATTTGTTCTAAACTCACTCTTCATTCATGCATCCAAAACACCTTTTGCATACATATCTTTTTCAACTATTGATTCACAATTTTTCAACATTTGAAAAACAAAAGATAAACATACTTTGAATGAAGAACTAATATGTCAAACATAAAATTAATACCCATATGCATAAAATCCAAAAGGACACATCAAATATAAACCTTTGGCTCTGATACCACTTGAAGGGAAAATATGAGATTTATGTGGGATTTCTATTGACTAGCATGCATATACAATTCAAAATTTATATACGAAAACAACGGAAGCATGTCATCAATTAATATCAAAGCTCTAGTCATGAAAATCCCCTTCAAGATTCATAGGTTTATTTATGATGCATCAAAAAAACAATTTATTGAAGAACAAAGTTTAGGAGTAGTTTTATACCTCTTGATCTAGATCTTAGACCAAGGATTGACCACCTCCAAGCTCTTTGCTCCTTGAACTCCTTGAACTCCTTGAGCCTAGCCTCCCTCCTTG
This sequence comes from Pyrus x bretschneideri, assembly GCF_019419815.1. Taxonomy (NCBI): domain Eukaryota; kingdom Viridiplantae; phylum Streptophyta; class Magnoliopsida; order Rosales; family Rosaceae; genus Pyrus; species Pyrus x bretschneideri. Next base: position 403,958 of record NW_025999404.1, on the reverse strand, counting down.
CCTCCTCCACTTTGTTGAGAATGAGTGCTCCTAGGTCCTCTTCAAGTTTCCAAAATTGAAAACCTCTAAAGATCCTCACCCACTAGTGTAGTGAGAAGGATGAAGGAATAACCAAAGGGGTGATAAAATGATTAGCTAAAATCCCCTTATGGTGGCCGGCCCTTTGAGTGTTAGAGAGAGTTAAATTCTTTTCTCTTTTGTTGTTTTGAACACTAACAAAAACCCTACTTCAACTTTCATTATAAAGTTCCTTTTATAACATAAAGAAACAAGTCAACAATTGATCTTCTCTCTCCCTCTCTTTGGCCGGCCTTCATAGTGTTGTTTGGGCCTTGGGCTTTTATTATTTCAAGTCATCCAATGCTTGAATAAAAGCCCAATGGGTTTAGGCCCAATGGGCCCAATTAAACCCGAACATTTCTTTAAGCCCAAAACGATCTTTTATCGCTTTTATGATTTCTTTAGACTTTCTAAATTAATCACAACACTTAATTAATCCAATTAATTATTTCCATCATCCATTAGTTACTCACTACAAGAGTGTATTGGTGAACAATCTTTTAGGTTCTAATTAGCAAGGCAATGAGGTGATTGGCACCAATCCAATTGATTATTTTTAATCCATCCACTTAGTGAATTAAAACTTACTTTTAATTCACCTTCTTCTTTGATGACTACATTTAATCATCTAGAAGAACTCACAAGCCATGAGTGACATCTAAACATATATCATGGCTACCCAAGCTAATGTAGAAGTTTATTCGGAGAACCTATTCAGTTGGAATTACAATGTAATTCGATCCTTCTCTAAAACAAAACTCTCAATCACATCACTAGGGTATGGATATACTATGTCAAACCCCTAATGTGATTATGCTTTCTTATATGATTCAATTGAGTCGCATAGGAACGTTTTCCTTCATTACGCTCGAGACTTCGGCCGAAGATTCCCGAATCATATCTCAGAGTATTCTTCCTCTCATAACGAGGATCAGAGATTCCTTGTTGATCATTCACATGCCTACATGTTTAGATACCTTAACCCCAACAATGCCGTGGACACTCCAATGGAATGTCGTTTGACATTATCAAAGATCAAGGACCTAAGCATTAGACATCTATGATGTCTTAGGTCAAAGGATTACTTACATTATTCCAACCTTCAGAGTTACTTGCTTGACATGTGAGTAGACCTCCATGCAAGTACTCTCGTTCGATTGTGTTCAGTGAACTCATTCCCTTAATGAGCACCTACATACTTGTCTTAGTGTCACTACACGAATGGGATGAGACTTTCCATCCTTCCATTTGAAGCAGACATAGTATGTACCAGTCTATGCATTGTCAGTATCCCTCCGACAATCCTATGACCAGGAACCTTTTTGGACATAATGGTTATGAGAAGAAGGTCTCTGTAGTCTTATCATTATTAGATTACTTCTTCCATCAATCCATTGTCCATGGATTCATCATTTAGGACATATTTCGTTCATTGAGATAGTCCTAATTAGTATCTTTGCCTTCCGATGTATAAGAGTCATATATATACATCATTACATTGTCCTGAAAGGTTTCTTCCAAAGATTGACTTTCAGGGCATATTTCCAACACCTTATTCTCCATCTATTTAAGTTGTCTTGTGGGTTTGTGTTTCATTACAAAACCACAAGTTCAATTTCCATCCTCCTAAAAAAAACTAGAAGTTGAAAATAATGAAGAAAGGCCGCACCACCTATTCCTCTAAGCAATCTATTTTTTGATGACGTTCTTCTCAAAAGTCTTATCATCGTTGCTTCCCGCTCGTTAAGGGACCTCTTTTTGACAAAGATAGTCTCAAAGAAGTTCAAGGAAATAGCTGAAGACTGTCACATCTACCAACACATCAATATTACAAACTTTGAGACCGTCAACCAGCATAGACCATGGGGCGCATCTAACAAAGTCTCAACCTTCATCAATCGTTACATCTAGTGTCGCAACCCCGAGGCCCTCTACATGGTGGGGATGCAATACTTACTCCGAGACAACAAGGAAGAAGCCAGAATTTAGTTGCTTAAGAGTGCATTCTCAAAGGAGTAGCAACTTATGTGTACGATGCGATCTTGGTGTGCCACATGTGGGATTACAAGCACGAAGGGTTTAAACTTCTATGTTCTCTCAACCGTCACAACTTGGGATGGTTGAGTGTAATGGAATGCTGAGAGAGGTTTCAGTTGTGTTTGTTGGGTTTTTGGGTGCACAGTGTAAGGGCCCAAATCCTCAAACTACACCACGACAACATTGCTATCAAACCTTGCAGCGATTGTGGAAGTCCACAGGGTCCGGTCACACTCCGAACGCGTTGGGATGCATGCGACCATGAAAAATTCACTACCTGTAATGCCTATAGATGGCATTAGGAAGTGAATATATTTTGTGATATATTATGTGGTAGAGATAGGTACTAAGTTTTTTTTTTTTTGTTTAACTTTGTTGCAATTGCAGCGTTTAATTTTGTTGTCTCTCATGTACTACTAAATTCATAATTCTATGGACTTTGTACTTTAAAATTTTTCTTTGTACAGATGGACAAACAACAAGCTTTAAATACTAGGCATAATTACAAAAAACTAGCCCAACATGTCAACCTTACCATGTCATCGATCTAACTTGCTGCTACTTTTTCCCACTCATTAATGCTTGTTTATCTTTTTATTATTTTCTTTTGGTATTGTGCATGAATGACTGATATGCAAAGAAAATGCACAGAACATGCATAGTACATGCACAGCAAATGCATAGTATATGTACACAACATCTTCATGTCCCCTAAATGAACCCAAAAAAATATAAATAATAGTCAATGATAGGTCCCATACGTTTGGTGTATGGTTGGGTTCTCGCGGGTTGTCTGAATTAAGAGTGATGATGGTTAGTTATTGTGCATGTGTGGTTGGGTTGTAAAGTCTCAACCACATCATCTAGTTGGCTATTGTGCATACACAAACAAGAAGCTTAAAAAAGTAGGCATAATTAGGAAATTGTTATAACTAATTACGAAATTGTGCATGAATGACTTTTGGGTTTCATGAGAGGTGGTGTATTTATTCATACTTGTCCAAGCATAAACCACTTCATCCAATTGCAGAACGATGAAGAAAGGCAGAGCGATGAAGAAAGGCATAACGACCCTAACTTTCATACAAAATTTCCGAATGAGCTTCCTCTGAATACACTCACCAAGGTTGTTTCCCGCTCCTTTCGTTCCCTATATTCAGCAAAAATGGTGTGCAAGAAGTTCAATCAACTCGCATAACTTGACCACATCTTTGAACAAATCAACATTCAGAGATTTGAAAGGGTCGACCCGCTAACTTCATGGAGGAGACATGATGAAGTGTATAAGTTCTTGGAACGATGCATTGAGTGCAACAATCCCGAGGCCTTGTACACCCAAGGGATGTGATGGTACTTCTGATACAATAATTTTGAGCTCGAATTGAGTCTCTGAAGATGATGATCTCCAAGGGTCATCAAGCATCAACGTACGTCTATGATGCAATCTTGGTGTGTGAGGGTGGGGATGAAAAAGAGAAAGGCCTTAACCTTCTGCATTATTTCAACTGGTAGAAATTGGTGAGCGTAATGGAGTATAGAGAAAGAGCTCAGCAATTTTTTTGGTCAATTAGGGTAGACAAGGAAGTTAGAGGTAGAATAATAAAACTTCACGAGGACGGTGCTACCGTCAAAGCCTGCAGTGACTGTGAAAGTGCACAAGGTCATTTCACAGTTCGACCCCATTAGGATTTCTGGTGCCATGGCAAATTCAGTAGCTGCAATTTGTGTATATGGCATCAGGAAATGAACATTTTTTGTGATATGTTAAATGGTTTTAATAGGGACTAGATTTGCTTTTTTCCTTTACTTTTCTTCAAATTTAGCAAGGTTCTAAAAGATGTTAGGCGCTAGTCGGGCGGCGGGCTGGGGCCTAGCGCCTAGGCGGCTAGGCAGGACCTAGGCGGGCACCTAGGTGGACTAGGTGGACTTAAGTAATCTATTATATTTCGTGTAAATAAGTGTCTGTTTATATTTAAAATATATATAATTTCATCCTAAACTACAAAATAGAATGACATATATTATGAAGTATTAGAACATAATGAAAACATGGGGAACAAGCATATAATGTATGTTCATTTAAGTATTCAACAAGTCTCGTACAATTTATTGAAAAAAATAAATGCAAACTGAAAATTATCTATTTTCTTTCTAAGTGAGTCGCAATCTAGGCAGGTGCCTAGGTGGATTTAGGCGGTCTAGGCGAGTGCCTAGACAGTCTAGGCAGACGCCAAAATAGGTCTAGGCACCCTTTCTTAATTTTCAAATGCCTAGGCATTAATCAAGGCGGTGGTCAGTCGCCTAGCACCTAGGCGGGCCTAGGTGGCACTAGGCGGGGATTTTTAGAACAGTGAAATTTAGTTGTCCTATACTTTTTGTTAGTAAATGGAAAGGGGAGAAGTTTTTGGTAATATTAACAATGTTTGCTTTCTTAAATGAAAAGATGCACAACACAAAGCATGAACAAAGCATGCTTAAGTCTCCAAAACTCGTAGGTTTGAATCATATAGGGCTTGATTCTGTGTCGTTGTTAATCGTGTTACGTCAAAATTAGATTATAATAATTGAGCACAAACCCAAGTTTGACCTCCTTTAATGCGCATAACATGGTCGAGCCATGCACATACTATGCACATAGCATGCACACACAATGCTCATTGGATGCTCACGATATGCACATTTGAAATGTACAAAAAAAAAAAAAAACTTTGAAATATCACTAGTCATGGCAGCATTCCTCATTGGTAAATCAGTCATAAGAGCTACAAAAGAGACACAAGAAACTGAAATGGACAGGAACACCCTATAAAAGAATCGAATAACGAATTTACAAATGAGATAAGAAAATAAACGAAAACATTCATTTGGATACAGACTATTCCAAGTTTCTTCAGTTTGCCTTTTACAAGAACCTTCAATAGAGGAAACATTCAAATTGTCAACAATGTTTCCATAAAATTGTCAAAAATTGTCAACAGAACCTAAATAACAAATCCACCTTGTACAATAATAAATGTGATTCCTCAAGCTTAGAAGCATTACACAAGCCATCAATAAGAGCATTGAAGCTTGCAACAGTAGCCACTGGACCCAAACCTTTCTTGCTCATCTTTTTGAAGAAGTTGAAAGTATCGTTAACTCTGAGACTGCATAAGCGTCACCAATAGAAAGTTGTCTTATCTAAACATCAAGTGAAGCATGGTAAGTAATCAAATCAAGAAAGCACCCATTTTCCAAAAACCAAAATCATGAATATAAATCTCACTAGTTCCTTATCCATAAACAACAATTACCATTTATTATATAAAAATGAATTTTCTTTCGATTATAAGTTCAAACCGGAAACAACCAACTGAAAGCGTACAATAGAGTGGAGGAGTACAATGGCCCTCCAATGAAATGAGGCAGAATCATAAGGGAAATCACATTGGCAGAAAGAAAAGAAATTGCAGCCTGAACAGAAACAGCTAAACTAAGTAGGCATAACAGTTTTTTTGCTCCACTAACTCTAACACGATTGTTGCTCAGCAGAAAATAATAACTTTGTGCTTCTTAAACACCATATTTCACATTTATGAATCATACGTACACAAATGTTTCTGCATTGAGCGTTTCTCATGTCTTACTATGAGGACATCAACATGTCAGAATAAAATAACTAGTTCACATTCGCTCGGTCATCGGAACTTTATGCCAAGAAAGGGAAAGAACCACAAACTAAATGAAATACTGTAAGCAGAAGTTTCTCTAAAAGATACTCCAAGCTGACCAATTTAACAATACTAGGGGAAAAAGTATAGAAAAAGTTAAGCAAAACTTTAACAACTATACTGTATATCCTTCGAAATCATTCTCAGATCAAGAGCTTTGAACATTTTTATAATCCAATGAGAATCTCAAGATTAAAGAAGCTATATATGTGCTACAAAGAATCATCCCAATTATCCACCAATACCAAGATGTAATTTTGGAAAATAGAAATCATAACAAACCGTATAATCAAATTTCAAACCAAAGTTACCAAAATTATTCCCAAATTTTAATGACGCAGAATTCTATTCCACTTATCAACTAAAATCAACTTTCCTCTAACAAAATCACTTCTTCAAAAGTGCAACCAAACAAGAAATCACAGTAAACTCAAGCTCATTTCTACAAATCAAAGCATCAAATTTCATTACAAAAATACAACAATTTGTAGAATTTAAGCCAAACATAAAAAGAAGAAGAAAAAAAAAGTCATAAAGATCCTGAGAAGCAAAAACCAGGGAAAATGGAAGATGGGTTTTATCTGTGCAAATGTTCATGTTCCAGGTTGCTGGCAGAGTACGAGAAGATGGGGGAGGCAAGAGAGGTTTCGTCATGAAGAAAAAAAAGAGTCATAAAGATTCTGAGAAGCAAAAACCAGGAAAAAATGAAAGATGGGTTTTACATGTGTCGTTGTTCATGGTTCAAGTCACTGGCGGAGTATGAGAAGGTGGGGGAGGAGGCGAGAGAGGTTTCCTCTCTCTCATTTCTGTTTCTCTCTCTATAAAATCAGAAATGAGGGTTGCAATTTTCTAGGTAATCCAGAGAACAATTAGGTCATTTCAAGGTGTAGGAAATAGCCTATGTATTCTCTGTGCATAGTACAAAAAAATTCTATTTCTGTTTCAAGATTAAAAAATTATCCTATTTTAAGGTATTTTCTAAAAAAAAAAAAAAAGCACCAAACGGTGACTTAGCCGCGCAACAAACCCCATACAGTGCTTTGTAAGTAATTGTGCAAAGGCAAAGAACGAGAGATTCTTGTGTCTGATACCTTACCTAGTTGTGTCTTACTTGCAAAGGAGTAATTTTTCGGTGTACCGTCACTCATAATGGTGAGGGTGCACCAAAAAAATTTGGTGCACCCTCACTTTTTGTACACCAAAAAAATTCTAATGAGTGAGGGTACACCAAAAAAATTTGGTGTACCCGGTACACCTAAAAATTTTCCCTTGCAAAGAACCAGAGGGAGTAATTTGTAAATGAAGGTAAGTTTGGCTCCTTCAGAAAAAAAATTCAGCAAATCAAGGGGCAAAAGAGAAAAGAAAAGTTAAACTTTTCGAGATCCGTGCCAAAAGTTCATCTTTTCACCATCAGTGTGAGAGTAGGGAGAGCTTATTCTCTCAAGCTCAGCCGCCTTTGCACCATCAATGGCGGAGTACGAGAGGCATCAGCTGCAGCAGCAGTCAGGCGGTGGCGGAGGAATCCCCAAAGAGAGAGCTCTGCAAGCCATAAACACAATCATACAGCTCCACTTCGAGAAAACCCTCGAGAAGAAGAGGTCCATCGACCTCCAGAAGAAGGAGCTCCACAAGCTCTTCATCCTCTTCTTCATCTTCCTCGCCCTCGTCTTCTCCGCCCAGTCCTCCGCCTCCTCACGCCTCCAGTGCCGCCACTGCTGGGTCCCAATCATCCTGCTCTCCCTGGCCCACCTCATCTTCTACGTCTCGGTGGCGCAGACGCTCCGGTGCATCAACGGGTTCAAGTACCAGCGGCGCTGCCACAAGCTGACGCTGGGGCTAGCCACCGAGAAGCTGAGGGAGATGAAGGTGAGGCTGAGCGATGAATTCGATGCCCCGATTTCCGACGAGGAATTTGAGATTAATTACCAGGAGCCTCCGGAGGCCTACTTTGCGAAGTTCAAGAGGAACTGGGCTTGCCATTTTGCCTTCTTGATCCTCATCTACTGCTTCATGGTCTCTTCCTCTGTTGTTCTCCTCTGTTTTTAGTTACATTCTTTTTGCCTTTTTGTTTAAGTTAGTTGAGATCTGCTTCAGCCACTGCCTACTGGTTGAACTCGCAGCTTAGAATAGCAGCATCGCTTGTAATTTGAAAATTTCGAGGGATATGAATTTTAGAATCCAAATTTTATTCCTCTCTTTTCAGACATCTTTTTCTTATATTTTGGATGTACCAAGTTTCTGTCCTGGAAAATTGAAATGTCACTCTCTTTCCTTTTGAGATTTTGACAGGAACGATCATATATATTAATCTTAATTAATGAAATTATTATCTCTTAGTATTTGATTGGTATATCGCCAGTGCTTGATTTTGATTAGTTTAGCAATTAAAATTTATAAAAATAATTATTTCGGTCGATTTTTCTCTTTTCTTTGACAACATAATGAACATTTTCTTACACGCGTCAAATTTTTATTTTTGTGTTTCTAACAAAAAATCTAACCGTTAAAAAAATCCAGAATATCTGATACTTTCGAGCATCATAGAAAATCCATTGTTTGAATTGGAATTTGTATTTGAAAAGGATGATGAACCCACCCAAGTGAACATTCAACAGACATGCTAATGACAACTCCACTTGATGCGCAGAATATTAATACTAACTGGATGAAATAAACAATAATGTTAATCATACACCCGCGGTCCTACGCGAGAGCAAGAGCTCGATTTGAATCGTGAACGCACATAACCGGAACCTTCTGACGCCGAGGCTTAGGCCGGGGTTAATGCATTGCACAGAGATTTGTAGGCATTAAGACAAAGTTTAAATTTCTCTTCGGCGATTTCCTGCAAAGATACACGACTATCTTAGAAGTATATAACAATGAAACAGAAATTGTTGAGCTCTTATGTAATGGTAATATGACAACGGAAAAAAGAGAATGCTCGTGCCAAGCAAGAAACTAGAGCACATAGCAGAGAAACAACAGCGAGTTAAGCAGAGGGTGCAGCAAAACAATCACAGCGGCAGCATTAAAACACGCTCAAATAAATGAGAGTTTGTCAATTTCATTTTCTTTGTGGCATTGTGATTGCTGATAAGATGTTTCCTTGAAGATTCATAATTTTCTTTCAGTCTTCATACTGTCAAATTCATATTATGCACTGAAGAATGAAGATCCATACTCATACAATGGACTAAAACCAAAATTAAAAGGCTGTTTAACCCGTAAATTTTGCATACACAGCTAACGGCTAACAACTGAATATTATCTTGAACATTGTTTACATTCAAAAGCATTAAACAAGTAAAATTTGTCAAAGATCAAAAGATGAACAACTAACCTGTGAAGTGCCTTGATGCTTGTCAGGATGCCATTTTAAAGCTGATAAATGGAAACTGCCAGAAGGAATAAAAGGATTAAATAATATCCAAAAAAAATGGTAGGATAGAAAAGAAAAAGAGTTCAAGAATATGAAAAAAATAAAATATCAACTTACGCTTTTTTAACATCTTCGGTCTTTAAAGGACCTGTTCGAGGCAGACCGAGAATTGTTCTATCAGAAAATGATCCTATAGTACATGATTTATCATCAGATTCTGTGTCACTACTATTCTCCCATCTCTTACTTCTACTTCTCCAGCTCGATTGCTCTCTCCACTCAAATCCAGATTCTGAATCTTGGTAAGAAGAGTCACGTTGTGAGTTAAAAGACCAGGTGTACCATTTCTTTCCAAATGTCGCCCGAAAGATTTTCTCAGGATCATTGTCATAGTCTTCAGAGAAACTCTCTCTTTTAAACTTCCCTGAACATGTAACAGAGAGAACCATAAAGTTTGTAGGATAAAGTAATGCAAACAAATCATAACCTTTTTTAACCTCCTACCAGAAAAAGAACGGCCGGGGTTTTAAAATTCTACCTAAGATCTCTATGTGCTTTCCCCATAGGATTAGTAGTAACAAGACTTAATGAGCCACATGGCAGTCCATTTCTTCCGACTTTTGTATCCCTTTTATCTGATTTGGACACCTAAGTACCTCGTTAAGGTACAAATTCCTGCTTGAATTGTACACATGGTTGGGTGAATACCTCTGATCTTATATTCTCAATAGGCCCCCTCAAATGTGACCAGACTGAGCCAAACACACAAGTCAATTATATTGAGCAATGTGGAGCATGTGTGACCGAGCTAGGTCCAACACGTGAATAAATCTACCGTTTTGACACCATGTTCAAGAGAAACACTAAGAAAAAAGACTAGATCATTGTACTGCATTCTTAAAATGACAATACATGAATTTAGTGCATCGTACAATAATCATGCTGCATTTCAGCACATCCATCAACCACCCATCAAGCAAATGGGATGAGAATAACACGAATATCAGTATTTCAACCTGAGATTATTTGTGCAATAACCTACTCTTTCTTATCTTCCAATCCACCGGGATGGAATGGAAGGTAGCTGGAGTTAGTATGTAATTAGCTTCAGGTTTAATTTTGTAGGTGAAACAATTTAGCTCTTATGGCGAAGTTTTCTTTCTGTTGAGGTTGAATATTTGCCCAGAAGTTTGTGGAAAAGAGTCCATAGTATAGTAATATAAGGGACCGAAAAATTACATATAACATACGTCCATGCAGTATTCAAAATTTCATTTTTTTAATACAGAGCTGCATAATGTGCTTATAATATGTTTGTTTAACAAAAAAAAAAAAAAAAAAAAAAAAGAAAGAAAAACCAGCATATTTTTCTGTACAATTGAGAAGTTCATGCGAAACAGGAGTATTTATCAAAAGCATGTATCCTATTCATATGTTTACCAAGAAGCAATGACTCTAATCAAGTGCAATACCTATACACATGTTCAATGGAAACCACATCAGGGCTTCCTACAGCCATACATGCACTCTGAGTTAAGACTTCGTGTCCGGTTGTGGGAAGAAAGATTTCATCAAATAAAATTCATTAGAGTTAAGACCTCGTGTCCAGATGTGGGAATTAAGACTCCATCAAATAAAATTGAGTAGAGTTCAGACAGTGTGACCAGTTGTGGAAAAGATACCCACCATCCAGATAAGAGTACACAAAATGTCTCTATCAACAAAAAAACCTACTTGTTGAAATGAGGATAAGTAGATCGGCATATGATATAGCTCAGATGCAGGTGAAAAATCACAAACAATAAATTACAGATCATTAGACAAAAATTATATACATAAAATTATCAAATATAGAAAACATGGGAGAGAAAGGTTTAGATACGAAACAATAAGAAAAGCTTACTTTTCATTTTCTTTTGTTGCGATTTCTCAGCATGTCGAGAAGATCTTGATCTATGTTTCTTAGGAGGGCTACCCGAAAAATCTTCATTCTAATTAACATTGAAAACAGACCACAAAATCAGTACATGGAAAAATTGATAAGAGTTCTTTTTTTTATTTATTTATTTTTTATTTTTTACCATAAGTAGATACATTCATAATAAATCAGGGAAGCACTATAGGTAAACTGGAAGACAAACTGAGTAGGCTCGTTTGGAATAATTCTAAAATGACTGAAAGTGCTTTGGTATAACTGCTTTTGGGTTCCAAAAGCACTTGAAATGCATTCTTGGCATCTTGCAGGAAGCAGTTCAAGTGCATTTCCTAGATTCACTTGCATTTTTACCAAGGATTGGTTCCAAAAGCACTTTCATCAAAAGCATTTTCAATCATTTTAAAGGCACTTCTAAACACAAGAGCTGTTGGAATGTGGAACAAATATAATATCAAGTGCTAGATTTACTGAAACTCTGAAAGTTCGTGGGGGAATCTGTCCTTTGGTTGTTTATATATCATCTGGATTAACAATTAAGGATCCACAAGACCATTAAAATACTTAGAACTATCTCATGATTGGCAGCAAAGGATAAATTTTAGGCTCCAACAACATCAATTATGATCTTTTTCATCACTCTTTTTGAAAATTTATTTTTCTAAGGAGTCGATTTAAATTATGTGTAGCTATATCCAAAACAAAGTTGAATTCAAGGACATTCGATCAGAACTTAATGTCCAAAAGTATCCTCAAAGTCCATTTAACATTTTAGTGCAACAAAAAAATAGGACATTTCAGTGCATGGTGATGCCTAACATCATGTGTAAACCAACACAATTTCCAAAGTGTTTTATATACATGGACTCCAGTAAGACCACTATAAACCAAAAACACGAGGATGAGTCTACCTGAATGTCATGGAATAAACCTTTAGAGGACCCACTGTTGAAGAGGAGGTTTTTCAGGGCCTTCTTTGCATCAGCACGCTTCTGACGTGTTTCGTATCTGATGTAACTCTAAAATACACATTTCATACGTCAAAGAATGAGGAAAACAGATTTAACATGGAATATAAATTATGCTTACACATTTCGCATCACTCTATGGGCAACCAATTTAACTTGGGACTCAGATTACGATATAAAATCATCTGAATTAGAAAGCTGGAAAGCTAATAAATGTCTAGCAGGTTAAAGACCAACCATGGCTTTAGTTAACATTTATTTAACAGAGTATTTCAAAAACAAAAGGCAACACAATTTGGATAATGACAAGGGAAGCACTACATCTCCAGCATGGGGTTAGACAAAAGAAAAACAACGCAAGATAACGATGCATTTGCTTATTAGCAAGATTTTGATCAAACATAACTAAAAGCAATTTGATGCAGGGGAAACATTAAGTTTTTCAAGTGTTGAAAAACACACCCACTAGAACTTGTTCTTTAATGTAACCAACGACAATAGACTAAACTAGCAAATATAGAAAATCTTAGAAACACACAAGAATTATACTTGTAAGATCCCACATCGCCTAGGGCAGGGGAGGTGATGTGCCTTATATGTACATGCCTACCTCCTTATAGTAAGAAGCGTTTTGGGTGGAAACCCAAGAACAAATCCGTGAGGGCATGGCCCAAAGTGGACAATATCTTGCTATGTGGACTAGGATGTGACAATTTGGTATCAAAGCCACTCCCCGGCCGGAAGTGTACCGATGAGGGCGTCGGGCCCCTAAAGGGGATGGATTGTAAGATCCCACATCGCCTGGGGGAGGGGAGGTGATGTACCTTGTATGTACATACCCACCTCCCTATAGTAAGATGCGTTTTGGTTGGAAACCCAAGAACAAATTAGTGAGGGCGTGGTCCAAAGCAGACAATATCTTGCTATACGGACTGGGATGTGACAATACCGGTTCGGCAGAACTTTTGCCTATGTCCAGTTGTGATTTCTCTAAGTAGAGAAATCATCACTCATTTGATTCATAATAGAGATTACATAACTTTTGCAAACCCTAGAACTAATCTCAAAACTCTCGGCTGTCTCTGGCTGTCTCTCTAAAAATTAAGCCTTGCCGCACCCTATTTATAGGCATAGGGTAGGCTTACATGTCCCAAGGCTATTGAATTCCTATTTCTAAGTGGATTAGGAAATTACACTTATCTAAATCCAAATAGACTTCTAGAAATACAAACCTAAATTGAATAAGGAAAACTGAAATTCTTTCCTAATCCCTCTAGGACAAGCATCGGTATACCTCTAATTTTCCTAAAACAAACCCAAATCGACTAGGACATATTTGACGAGCCAAAAATCCTAACAACCTCCACCTTGGTGAGTCAAACCAAGTCTTGATCGTTGCACCCCAGATTATCTTTGAACCTTCTTGAAGCAGCTCTGGAAATCTTCAAGAGTCTTCACCTTGGCAATCTTCTCCTTGCCTCAATGCACCTCAAGTGAGGAGGTGCTTCACTTTGATTAATCAATGAGATTGATCAAGTTCAAGCAATGCTTGAACTTCTTGGTTGGCACTATCTTTGTAAGGAAATCTGTGGCATTGTCATCGGTATGAATCTTTTCAATCCAAATCTCCTTAAACTCCACCCAATCTCTGATTTTGTGTTACCTTGCTTCAATGTGTTTTGATCTTCCACAAAAAAACTTGATTCTTTGCCAAGTGAACGGGACTTTGACTATCACACTTCAGCTTCACACAATCTTGAGTGATTCCCATTTGACTTACCAAGCCACTAAGCCAAATTGCTTCCTTTCCAGCTTCGGCCAATGCAATATATTCTGCCCCTATGGTCAACAAAGTTGTAATTGGTTGCAGTAGTGCCCTCCAATTGATTGGTCTTCCTGCGCATGTAAACACATAACTAGAAGTTGACCTTCTCTTGTCCAAGTCCCCTACATAATCGGCATCCACATATCCTAACACCCCTACATTTTCTTTTTGCTTCTCAAACATAATCCTTTGTCGCCAAGAACCCTTCAAACAACGCAAAATCCACTTGACTGCATCCCAATGTTGGTTTCCCTGATTTGCCATATATCTGGAAATGATACTAATTGCTTGAGCTATGTCGGGATGTGTGCATACCATTGCATACATGAGACAGCCCACGACATTAGCATAAGGCACCTTCTCCATTTCTTGTTGCTCTTCCTCGAACGTAGGATATTGTTGTCCACTTAACCTGAAGTGAGCTGCCAAAGGAGTCGAGACTAACTTTGCTTCTTGCATGTTGAACTTCTTAAGAATCTTCTGAATATACTTGGCTTGTGATATCCAGATCTTTCCAACGGTCTTATCTCTCTGAATTTCCATGCCAAGGATCTTTTGTGCAGCACCTAGATCCTTCATGTCAAACTCCTCACTCAACATCTTCTTCAAGTCTGGAATTCTAGACTTGTCTTGACAAGCAATTAGCATGTCATCCACATATAGGAATAGTAATATGATCATCCCATCTTGGAACACAAGATAGCACACGCATCAGTCATATAAACTTCTTCTAAAATTGATTTTCAACATGAAGGAATCAAACCTCTTGTACCACTACCTTGGAGATTGTTTCAGGCCATACAGGGACTTCCTTAGCTAACATACTAGGTTCTTTTTCCCATATTCAACAAACCCTTCTGGTTGAGCCATGAAAATTGTTTCCTCTAAATCCCTATGAAGAAACGATGTCTTCACATCCATCTGCTCAATCTCCATGTCATGTTGAGTTGCCATTGCTAAAAGTAATCTGATAGAAGTATGCTTGACTATAGGTGAAAATATCTCATCATAATCCACCCCTTCCTTTTGTGAGTACCCCTTAGCCACGAGCCTTACTTTGAATCTCACGGCATCTTGTTCATGCAACCCTTCCTTTTTCCTAAATACCCACTTGCATGCAACTAGCTTTCTATCTTTGGGCTTAGGAACCATCTCCCAAACAAAGTTCTTGTAAAGAGACTCCATTTCTTCTGTTATAGCACTTATCCAACTATCTCACTCATCGCTTGCTATAGCTTATCAATAAGTAGTCGGATCTCCTTGACTAATGTTAAGAGCATAATTCACTTCATCTCGATCAAACCCAAATCTGTCAGGTTTCTTCTTGTTCCAATTAGGTTTGTCTGGTGCTATGCATCTCTGGAATGCAGGTGGATTGTTAGTTGGAGTTTGAACCCTTTGGGATGTCTAGCGAATTGGAGTGCCTTCAATATGTCGTGTTTCTTGCTCCACATGATTCCTAACTGGTGAACGATGCTGAAGCTCTTCTTCTTCCTCAAAACCATCAGATTCGGCCTCTTGCTCGATTTGCTCCACCTGAGCTTCTTCATTTGAACTGATTAATGAAATATTTGTTGCTTCAATTTTAGCATCGTCCATCTTCTCCCTACTGCTCTCAACTTTATTCAGAGGCATGGTTGTCTCATCAAAGACAACATCTCCACTGACAACCTTTTTCCTGTTGTTGAAATCCCAAAGCTTGAAACCCTCAACTCCTTTCTCAAAACCTAAGTATATGCAATGTGTAGACTTCGGTTTAAACTTGGACCTTTCATCACTTGGAATATGTGCATAAGCACTATAGCCAAACACCCTAAGCTTGGAATAGTCCACCGGCTTCTCAGACCATACCTCTTTTGCATTCTTAAAACCGAGTATTGTAGATGGTGACCTGTAAATCAAATAACTTGCATGATTAATAGCCTCTGCCCAAAAACTATTAGGCAATACTGCATGAAATCGCATGCTCCTCTCTCTCTCCATGAGAGTTCGGTTCATCCTCTTAGCAGCTCCATTTTGTTGGGGATTCTTCTTTACTGTGAAGTACCTTATGATGCCTTCCTGCTTGCAGTAATCGGTGAACTCATTAATTGTATATTCACCTCCATTGTCACTTCTCAGGTACTTGATCTTTCTTCCAGTTTGATTCTCGGTTTCTGTTTTCCATTCCTTGAACTTTGCAAAAACCTCGTATTTCTGCTTCATGAAATAAACCCAAAACTGCCTAGAATAATCATCCATGAAAGTAACAAAATACCTGGCTCCACTATTTAATTTAGTTGGTGCAGGGCCCCAAACATCTAAGTGAATATAGCTGAATTGCTCCTTGCTTTGGTTATCTACACTGCTACTTGCGAATGATACCTTTCTTTGCTTTCTGAGAACACAGTATTCACAAAAGCTCAATTTGCAAGATGACACGCCTTCCAACAAGCCTTGCTTGTGTAATTCTTGCAACCCTTTTTGGCTTACGTGCCCAAGCCTATGATGCCAACGTTCAGTCTTGTCTTCTACACTTTGATTTACGGAAACAGCTGCTCCCCCGACTATAGTGGTACCAATTAACTTATACAACTTATTGGGTTGTAGGTCACCCCGCATTACCACTAGTGATCCTGTGGTTACCTTGAGTCTTCCCTTTTTAAACTTGTACCCATAATTGGCCTCATCTAAAGTACACAAGGAAATCAAATTCTTTCGTAGTCTAGGGACATACTTGACGTTCCCCAAAGATCGTATCATCCCATCGAACATTCTGATTCGAACAATGCCGATTCCTCTTAAAGGAGATGAAGAATCATCCCCCATTAAGACTTCCCCATTGTTGACTTCCTTGTAAGTATTGAACCATTATCTTACTGCACACATGAAATGTGCATCCGATATCCAAAATCCAATTTGTGAAAGCCTTGGAGCCTAATGTTACTGAATGAGGCTCCTCATCACTCTCATGCTCGGTGACTGCACTAGCTGAACCTAAGCTTCCTTCCATCTTGGCTTTCTTTCTTTCCAAATCTTGCAGTTCCTCTTCCAATGATCGGCTGAACCACATTCAAAGCAACCTTCCTTCTTTTTCCTCTTGGATTTTGACCTACCTCTATTGCCGGTTTTCTCTTCCTTTGTCTTTTCCCGCCCCCTCTCCTTGGCTTTGGCATAAGGACCTTGAGAGCTTTCAATTATATCATCCAGTTTAGCATATGACTGAAGAGCTTGAATTACGTCTTCAAGCTTCAGGGACTCTTTTCCAAACATTAAGAGTTGTTCGAAAATGCTTGAAAGATGAAGGTAGAGACCTCAGCAAGATGATAGCCATATCATCATCTTTGTAAGTTTCTTCGACCTTTTGAAGATTAGCTGTGCAATTCTGGAACCTGCATACGTGATCTTCAATATCATCTCCTTCTTTTAGTCGAAGCCCGAATAGTTCAACCTTTAGAAAAAGTTTTTTGGACACGATTTTGCCCATATAAACATTCTCCAACTTTTCCCATGCTTCCTGGGCAATCCATTTTTTCAGTGATGTGTGACCAAACTGATCTTGTGAGATGGATCTTGATGGAACTCTTGGCCTTCTTGAGAACCTTAGTCCATGCTGCTTCTATCATGTTTTCCGGCTTCTCACCATCGAGTGTATCGTCCAAATCCTACTACATCAGTACGTTCTTCATCATCCTTTGCCAGTCCATGAAGTCATCCTTTTCGTCAAAGGGTTTTGACGTAGGTTCTAGATTCACATTCATCTTCCCTTTTGACGTCGTAGAACACCTTGATCCTAGCTCTAATACCAATTGTTGAAAAATACACCCGCTAGACCTTGTTCTTTAATGTAACCAACAACAATAGACTAAACTAGCAAATATAGAAAAACTTAGAAAAACACAAGAAGTACACTGGTTCGGCAGAACTTTTGCATACGTCCAGTTGAACTTTTGCAAACCCCAGAACTAATCTCAAAACTCTCGGCTAAATCTGTCTGTTTTTCTCTATAAAAATTAAGCCTTGCCGCACCCTATTTATAGGCATAGGGTAGGCTTACATGTCCCAAGGCTGATTGAATTCCTATTTCTAAGTGGATTAGGAAATTACACTAAATCCAAATAAACTTCTAGAAATCCAAACCTAAATTGAATAAGGAAAACTGAAATTCTTTCCTAATCCCTCTAGGACAAGAATCGGTATACCTCTAATTTTCCTAAAACAAACCCAAACCGACTAGGACATATTTGATGAGCCAAAAATCCTAACATCAAGCTACAATGAAGTTGGCAATTAACGGCAGCTGGAGTGAATGCACAGAATAAAATCACCAAAAGACAGCAAAGTAGGCAATCAATTATTACGCCAACATTAAAAACACACTAATATTATATGATAGATTATTCACTATGCCTAGCATATGATTTTCACTTAGTTTGCGACTGGAAATGATCCAGAAAGAGAGCACAATCAGGAGGGAGAGCACTGAACCATCCATGACTAAAGAACCTAAAATGCCTGTTTCAAGACCTTTCAATTGCTTGGAGCTATAATTTTCATATGAGGCAGACACATATGTAGATCAGGACCTTTCTTAAATTCCTAAGTACCACATGTGCTAAGCAAAAACATTAATGAAAACAAATCTAAAGTCGTATAGTGGTTGGTGGAACATAGTTATTTTCCTATTGTCTGAAGAATCAGACCTCATAAGGTAGATTGAAGACAAAATACTCCTTCAAAATCAATCATTAAGCATCAAGATACTGTCTTGGAGATTAATGACAGTATCCCGGGCATCCAGATAGTATCTTGATGCTTAACGATTGATTTTAGAGGAGAATCAGACTACAGAAAAATAAAAAAATCCCTAATAATACGAGTCTGTTTTTCAGTTGAAAACTCAGTATCTTGAGACCTTCTTGTTCCTTTGTGTTTTCTTGGTCTTGTTGGTGACGAAAAAAGAGAAGATGTGGGGAAGGGTGTGTCTGTTCAAAACCCTTAATCCTCGAATTGATTCCATAGTAATAAATAGGAAACCGCTGTTTTAATTAATATGATGAGAACAGATAACAGCCATGTGTGCAGTGCCACTTTTTGCTTCCAACCTTGCACTTTTGGCATGCATTTTCACATGCTATAGGAGAATTGCGAAATTAACAAACTTAATACCTTTGTTGGTTGTTGACTGCTTTTTACATCCTGCAAAAACATTTGAATCATCAATTATTCTCATACAAAGTACAACAGTGTTAGTTAATAAAATTATAAGGATTTTAAAACAGGTAAGCATTCATCACAAACTTGAAGATACAGATCACACAAACAAATTATCCCGAGATGCATAGCAAATATGATTGATAAAACCTTCAAAATTTGAACTACACCCAACACTGTTAGGATCTCAAGGAACCCCACCCCTTATTAGACCAACAGAACGTATAACAAGACGACTGACATCTAACCACTTATCTTACGGATTCTCTATACCTTGAAGTCAAAGGTGAAAGAACAATAATATTAAAAACTTAAAAATAATGACCAAAAATCAGTGCCAAGACCAACAGTATTGCAAGCCTTTACTGCAAAGAGAGGATAAATATCCTCACATACTAGGGTAACCAACCTAAAGGTTAATTGAACAGAGAAAATGGCCCAAGTTAAACCTTCAAAATAGCCAAAAAGGTTGTGAACAAACTTAACACCAAATGACAAGAAAGCCAAAAGATTAAGCAAACGATTGTCAAGTTATTCCATCATCGGTTTCAAGAGGAAAGTGAGCAAAGAAAACCTACAAAGTGATTCCCAAACACATATAACTCTGATAAATAAACAAAAAAAATTGAAAAAAAAAGACAAACTTTATGGAAATTAAACCAAATTCATGGTTCACATGCATTTTATATGTACCATAAAATTCTGATTACAAGATAAAACAAGTCATACCATGGAATCGTACAGATTCGCAATGAGAAACAAAATTTTAGAATTCATCCAACAACTAAAGGAATAATAGTGGAAATTAAACAATCCTCAATCAAGGACATTGTCAGCTTCACAGTATCGACAAAATACAAATACTAACGAGCACAGAGCAACTAGATAACGCGTTTGCATAGAGAAAGCTCTGCTTATGAACAATTACAAAAGAACCGATCTCATTTCATTAAAAACGTATTGGTATTACTTTTTGGATAGCAAACATTTGATTATTATAAATAAAATTTTATAAAGCATCTACGAAAGATGAACACCACGCACGCATCTATTTATACACGAAAATTAATCTTTTCCTTCTCCATTTAATTATTTACCAACCCAAAATCCTAACTTGATCATATAAATTATAATTAACCCCTCCAAACAAACAGAATGAATACATGATTTACAAAATTTCCTCAATTGGGTATTGAGCAAAGGAACATAACAAACAAGACCAATTAACCATCTTTTTATTTTTCACGCGTGAAAGAAAAAGGAGAAAAGTAAACTCACAAAGGTCCATTTGTTCTTCCACTTCTCACACGAAGCAGGAGTAGAATGGAATGAAGCGAAACGGGTAGCTGCAGAAGTTGATGAAACCAATGAATTCTTGAGGAGCAAGACGTTTCTCCATCTGGGTATTTGCATTTGTGGAGGGAATGGAAATCTGTAAATTTTCTGCCAAGAAAAATGAACTATCTGATTCTTCGCGCGGAGGGGAGGTGCCTTGGTCTGTGGCTCGGAGTTTGGGTTTCATATGACCGAGAGATTGACCACGAAACTGCGTGGGCTCAGGCTGTGAGAGAGAATCCAGAAGAAAAATTGGGCTGGTTTGGCATTTTAGACCCAACCCGTTAATCCCGACACAACCCACCTGTTAAAATTAGCATTTAGGTGGATGCTTAATGAGCCAATCGTTAACGGATGAACAGTTAATCAATTGTTAAATAACGGATTATTTTGGACGTACCTGTTAACATTTTTTTTTTTTTGAACAAAAGATATGATCTACACTAAGACCATCTCCAACCGTTGGGCTAAAAGCCATATTTTTTAGCCCGGAAAATTTAGCTTTTAGTCCAGAAACAACTTTTCTGCTCCAACCCTTCTGGCCTAAAATTTTAACCCGAAATTATTAAAGAATGAACTTAGGCTAATTCTTTTCTTAAATTTACTTTTTTTAAAAAATTATGTGGACTATTGTAAAATAATTTTATGAACATTTTAATCTAAAAATATTTAAATTCCGATAAATATTGAAAAATCACTAAATCAATACATGTGAAGCACATACACATGGGAATCATATAACCTTCACCTATCATCTGTGTAAACACAAATGGAATATTAGTTGATCACACAATCTTTCAACATTCAATCATCCTCTATATTCAACATTCTTTCAACTTTCAAAGTGTTTTTGTTTCCAAAAAATCCTCAATATCTCATCAATGGGTGATAGAAGAAGGAGTAGCAGGGCAATGCAGATGGCACAATACCAAGTAAGCCTTGACCTTGAGGATGCAGAAATGATCAACGTAGAAGCTAAATTTGCAAACTCGCTTATGCAATATGAGCATCATGCCAAATTTAGCTATCGTGGTTCTGTCACAGGACGTTCATTTGTGCAGCGTGATAGAGAGTGTCATGACTGAATGATGAAAGATTATTTCATCGAGCTTCCGAGATTTCCTGTTCATGATTTTCAAAGGTAGTTTCAAACGAGGAGAGAGCTTTTTGAAAGCATCTTGAACGCAATTATCAATCATGACCACTACTTTGCAAGGAAGATAGATGTAGTAGGCCGACAAAGTCTATCACCTTATCAGAAGCTCACATTTGCATTTCGTATGCTAGCCAATAGGTGTTTTGCAGACTCAATTGACGAGTATTGCCAACTTGCAGAGCCTATTGCTATTGAGAACCCGAAGCACTTCTATAAGGCAATTGAAACCATATATAGAGCCACATACCTCCGCAAGCCAAATCGTGAAGACTTGAAGAGGCTTCTACGTAAGGCAGACAAAAGAGGTTTGATAGGAGCATATTTATGCGACTTAATTGGCTTGTTCTCGTGCATTTATGTTGTGTTTCCTTAGTTATTTTAGTGTTTTAAGTCACTTTTGTGCGTTTTCAGATTATAAAGCCAAAGTGTACAAGAAGATGCAAATTGGAGTCTTTTGGAGCAAAAGAGGAATGAATGAGTTGAAGACTTGAAGAAATATGAATTCCTAATTGAAGATTGATTCCTTCTCACATGAGGATTCCTAGCAGAACAAGGAGTCCTACTCCAACAAGGATTCCTACTTGAAGTAGGAAAGTTAAGCCAAGGTTTCCCATTTTGGTAACCTTTCCTAATCTTAAAAGTCCTTGTTTTCCAGCCACTTTGAAGGCCTTGTATGCACTTTAGGACACAAAAAAAAGGCCCTAGACCCCTTCCACCCCTTTGCTGCACCTTTCCCTTTCTCTCCATCCTTTGCCGTGCAAGGGGGGGTATTTATGTCCCATTTTCTGCACTTAAACACTTTCCCCTTTCAAAATAAAACCCTAGCTGCACCTCTTAACCAATTTCCTTTTAATTTTCGGATTTGATTTCCTAATTCTAGAAGCCTTTGATTTAATTTTAGTTAACCAAAATAAATTAGGGTTTGAATTTCTGAAAACCCTATATATTCTTGGACTTAGCCGCACCCTAGGGAATTCCCTATTCATTCCTTCATCATTCCACATCTTTGCCGCAGCCACCATCACTCTCCCACCTTCAATCTGCAACATCCATCCATTCCAGCCACCTTCCACCTCCTTGCCGCAGCCTTCCATCCAATTTCCTACCATTCACCGACTTAAAGACCTTCATCCAAACCCCCCTACACCATCACTAAGCCTTGCCGCACCACCATACCTTCCTAAACCCATCTAAAACCCAGAAAATCATCCATAAAACCCTCCATCCTCTGTGCCACAGCAAGGAGAAGAAGAAAGAGGAGCTTGAAACGTGCAGAAATTCAAAGTGGATTCGTTGGGCGTTCTAGGTGTAATCAATCTTTTGTTCTCTATGTTTAATTTCAATTTTGTTTCTCTTTCTATGAACATGAGAGGCTAAACCCCTAGTTAGCTAGGGGGTGATTCAAAACCATGTATATGCTTGCAATATAAATTGATTACCTTCAGTTGGAATTTCATGAGTTGTGGATTCAATTTGTTTAACTACTTGATTGATAATGTATTTATGTATGTTTATTGAGAGTGCACGCTTAGTTTTCATACATGAATACGATGCTAGAATATGAGGGAGTTTCACTTAATAGTTACAAACTTATATTCACAAGTAGTGGAGGTTGCTTATAAACAATCGCGTTAAATGAATTCTTGGCACTAGTTTCATGCTCATCATAGTAACGAATGCCTCGTCAACACTTATAGTTTTCATGTTGCTTAATGATCTTTGATTGTATCTTTATTGTGCTTTTCACGTAAAGGACTTTTGGAGAATGTTTTGAATTGTTGTATGCGCTTTCCCATCCAATTCATTAACTTAAGGAGAACTTGAAGGTTAATTTAAGCGAACCTAATTAACCTGGGGTGTTGAGTTTCATGATTCATCGAAAGGCCAACTGAAAATCATCTTATATGCAAGTGTGACATGTGTGGAGAAGAACCTTCTAGCTAGCATTCCATCCATATTTTCATCAAATTCGTTTTTACAATCTGTTTTTATTACAATTTGTCTTCTTTATTTTAATTTCATCAAAACTAAATCCCCCTTTACTTTAGTGTTTCAATTTAGTTAGAAAGTGTCTTAGTTTGTGTTTCTAAGTGTTTTGATTCAAGTTATAACCCAAATTCGTCCAAATTAGGTTAGGTGTTCAAAACTGCCCAGATTGTGTTTTTAAGGCAGTTTTGAGTGTTTTGTTGCTGTTTTGAGTCTTTTGGTTTGTTTTAGTGTTTAGTTTTGCATTCTTTGAGTCTAGTTTAGTGTTTTAACCTTTGTTTTACGTTTTTGAGTCAGTTTTCAAGTGATTTAGCAATCCCTCCTAATCCCCAGTTTAGAACGATCCCTACTTATACATATACTACAATTGTCAAAAGAGGGTTTTAATTTGTGTGCTTATATATTTCGCATCAAGGTTTCCCTGGAATGATAGGAAGTCTTGATTGTATGTATTGGGAGTGGAAGAATTATCCTACTACTTGGGTTGGCCAATTCAAGGGCCATCATAACAAGCCAACTATCATGCTCGAGGTTGTGGCATCTTACGACACTTGGATTTGGCATGCATTCTTCGGCGCTCTTGGATCAAACAACGATATCAATGTTCTTTGGTCTTCTCCTCTGTTCGATGATGTTGTCAATTGATGGGCACCAGAATTTCGGTACAAGGTAAATGGTAATAGGTATGAGCTAGGTTAGTACCTAACTAATGATATTTATTCTAGTTGGTCTACCTTTGTCAAAAGTTTTTCTCATCCCGATAGTGCAAAGAAGAAATTATTTTCGTAGAGGCAAGAGTCTTAAAGGAAGGATGTGGAGAGTGTTCAGGATCCTACTAGCTTAATGGGTAATTGTTAGAAGGCCTGCACGACTTTGGCATACCGAAGGCCTCCATTCAATCATGATGACGTGCATAATTTTGCACAACATGATTGTGGAAGATGAGTACATCGAAATTGAAGAAGATTCAAATGAAGATGTGGATGATGACCAACCAACACTTGTGAAAGCTATGGTAAGAGATGTTGAATATCTTGCTGCAACCACGTATGAGACCCGATAGGATAGGGTTACATTGAGTGAGTATGTGAGACATTTAAGTAGAATTCAAGCTCCTCAAGGTCATGACACACTCCGCAAGGATTTGGTTGAGCATGTATGGTGTTGAGAAGGTGAACGTTGATGATGTTGGTATATTAATGTGTTCTTGTGTTATGTAATAATTTTAAGTGTACTATGTTGGTGTATTAATGTGTTCTTGTGTTATGTAATAATTTTAAGTGTTCTTGTGCAAAATCATTGAAGGCATCTGGATGTGCAAAATTATTGAAGTGTCTTCTTGTGCAAAATTATTGGAGTGTCTTCTTGTGGAAAATTATTGAAGGCATATGGATGTGCAAAATTATTGAAGTGTCTTCTTGTGCAAAATTATTGAAGGCATCTGGATGTGCAAAATTATTAAAGTGGCTTCTTGTGCAAAATAATAAGTACAATAATTATTGAAGGCATCTAGATTAATGGAAAAAGTAATTAATAAGCCATAAATTTAATACACATGACAACTAATAAAGTACATAAACTTAATACAAACAACAATTCATAAACCACATAAATCACATAAACTTAATACAATCGATAATTCATAAACTACATAAACTTAATAATGATATCCACCATCTTCACTTGGCGGTGGACTTGGGATATAGGGTTGAGATGATTCATCATCTTGAAATATGCTCCTTGTGGCATGCTTTCGCAAAATTCCCTTTTACTTACCACATAAGAACTTCTTCCTCTCTAGAGGGTATCTGTTGAGGTCCTCCATCATGAAATTAATTTCGAAACTATCTTGCTCCCTATCCCCTTCTTCCTTCATTTGCAAACGCATTCGGGTTGCTTTTTCTTGGCGAGCGCTATGAGTTTCGCTCGATCATGCAAATCCGGTAGCAATGTGTCCATTCATCGAATCTTGGGACTTCCTTTTTCTCTTTGCTTCCTTTTACTTATCTCTTCCTGGAGGCCTTGCAAAAGAAGGAGTTGGGGTCATTTCATCGACACCTTCACCTTCATTGACACCTTCATCTTTGGCATTTGTCGGTGTGGCTTCACATGGAAATAATCTTCCCCATTGTTGGTTTGCATTGGTTCTCCACCTCGGACAATCCTTGAGGACGTCCCAAGCATGTTGCAACTTAAAAACTTAATTTTTTGGTGTTACTCTTGTCTTGTAAATTTCCATTGCTTTGTCACCCTATGCAAAAAATACATAAAAACAATTAGTTGCAAAATAATATTATTTACATGACAAATAAAATATCAACAAAAAAACTCACAATTTCTACGGCACTCCTTCCACTAGCCATGCCAACCACGGCTTTCTCCAAGCTTCCCTTCCATAAAGTGCATGCTTTGTTGATAGTCTTCCACCGATTGTAAACACTACCATTGTCCCGCTCGCCGCCATTGCAGTTTTCATGAAACTTTTCAATGATTTTATCCCACAAAACCTTTTTATTTTGATTCGTGCCAACTGAACCATCTTCACTAATAGAAACCCATGCCAAGCATAAAGCAACATATTCCTTACAGGTCCAATTACAACCTCTAATATGATCTCTTGCCATGTTGAACAATTTGGAAATTGAAAGAAATGGTAGAAAGAAAAATTGGAAGAATTGTAGGAGAAAATTGAGTTTTGTGTGGATGTTTGAACAAATACATAAGTATTTATAGAGTTTTTGGGTGAATTTTGAGTTAAATAATTTTTTTTAATTATTTTAGCCGTTGGATTTAAATTTGGGCCGTTAGATCTTTTTTTTACTGTTAGATTTGATTATATTCGATCTTAGCCGTTGAATTCAATGTATTTTAAAATAACATTTTTTAAAAAAAAACAAAATTTGAATTTGGACTGTTAGATCAATCAACGGTCCAAAAATGTGAGTCGTCCGATGAATAAAAGAGCTGTTGGGCTCATAATTGTGGCTGACAGCGGCCCTAAATATGGGTCCCAGCCTGTATGGCACTTTTGGCTGACGCCCACTTAGGGCGAGTTGGGCGCATCACCGGGCTAAGAGTGGGCTGGGCTTGGGCGCGTCCACGCATTTCTGGGCTATTTCTTGGGGGTATTTGGCCTTGGTTTGGCATTTGGCTTTTAGCCTAAAGATTTGGCTTGGGTTGGGTTTAGGGGGGGGGGGGGGGAATAAGTGGGGAAATTTGGTAAATAGCCCAAGGTTGGGTTTAGTCTAAAGGGAGGGTGGGCTTAGTCTCACAATAGGCTATTAATTACAATGGGCTAGTAATAATGTGGTTGAGGGTGTTCATGTAATTTGTTACAGAAGACTAAAGAACAAGTTGAGTCAGGCATTTCTTCGAACACAAGATAGGGGTGTCGTGAAAGAAGAAGATCAATATGTTTTCCTAAAAGGCCGATGCGTGGATGTGATCAGGCTCTGAAACGACAATGTGGGGATGAGAAATCCACCCTTATCACGTAAAGATGACATTGTATACAGCAATCCCAGATTTTCTGAGAGGTGGGTGTTTGGCAGCGTTTGAGGTTTCAAACATCGTCGTGGTGGTTGTGGAGATGCAGAGGAGGGAGAAAGAGATTGGAGTTTTAAGGAAAATATGTAACATAGTGAGAAACGGTATGGTTTTGGAAGAGGGAATGGAAGTTGGGACGGTGATTTTGGTGAGAAGTAGGAGTGTGCCAAAAATGACGTTGGGTAAAATACAAAGATGGGCGACTAAAGATAAGCTGGGTGGTGGGAGCTCTGTTTCAAGTTTGGGGGGAGGCAATTTTAGAAAAATAATCAAATTTTGGATCCCATATAGAATTATAACCATCGCTTTAATTTTATGATAATTGTAATCAAAACTTGATGTTAAAGTACTACTGTACACTTAATATCAGGATTTCTCACAACAACCAATAATACTGTATATCTGAATATAGATGGAGAGAGTTTTTCGATTTCCACATTATTTTTGGAAAATTGGCATCAATTTGAGAAATTAATCTCTATCATTTTTTGTTTTCATTATTCTATGTAACCTTTAAACTACCTTTGTTGGAAATGTGCCCTAAAACCAATCATATGATGATACTTTACGGACATTTCAAACTAATGTAGTTTAAATGTAAAGGGCAAAGATTATTGTTTGAGCCGTCTCATATAAATGTTATATGCTTAAACGATAAGTCCAAGGAATATGTGATTGGAAGAATGCGATCTAAAGAAGTTAGATTCATGAGACCATTCTTTCGTTGACACATCCTAAACGTTCCTGATCATAGGATTGTCAATTGGGCATTGACAGTCCGTTAAGATCAGTACGTGCTATGTCTTCTCTCAGGGAGAGTGACTAGTCTCGAGTCATTGGTGTGTGTGACATCAAGAAAAGTACGTAGGTGCTCAATAGAGAATGAGTTCACTGAACACAATCAACGAAGAGTTCTCATATTCATGTCACATGAGAACTCATGGTTGGGATAATGCAAATTAGTCTTTTGACCTGAGGCATCACAGTTGTCTTGTGGTTAGGTCCTTAATCTTTGATTATGTCAAAGTCACTCCATCAGGAGGGTGTCCACGGCATCGTTGGGGTTAAGCCACTTAGCCATGGAGGCAAGTGAATGCGCAACAAGGGATCTCTAACCTTCAAACTATTTGAGGGAGAATACTCTATGATATGATTAAGAATCTTTGGCCAAAGTATGAATGAGATTTAGGAATGTGTTCCAAATCACATTCAAGGTAATCATATAAGCACAAGACTCACATTGGATAGTAGACATGAATAAACTATCAAACCAAACAATGTGGTCAAGAGTATTGTATTAGAGAAAGACCGTATTGCATTTGTAATCCTAAAACTGAATAGGTTCTCCACCTCTTCTGATTAACTTGGGTAACCATGACATGCTGCTAGGCGTCAACCATGGTTTGTGGAAGCCCTAAAAGTGTATTATCACTAACGGGAGAATTGAAAGTAAGTTTCAATTCACAATCGATTTGAAAGAGTTTGAATCGCCCACTGCCTCGCTAAAAGGAACCTAATGGATCGTACACCGTGTAAGGTAGAGATTGAAGATTCAACGGAGATGAGTAAGAATAATTAAATGGTTTAATTGTTTATGGCAAGGATTAATTAATATGATTATTAATCAAATGAATAAGTTCGTTAAAAGACCTCGGGATAGTTTTGGACCTTAAGGCCCAATGGGCTTCGAACGTCAAGTCCATTGACTTAAGTTGTATGACAACTTAATGAATAATGATTCACAAAGGCCCAAATAGCCCAATAAATCCCATATGGCCGGCCATTTAGAGGAGGGTAGTGAACTTGGCTTAATTGCAAGTTTGCCACTCCATTGTGAGGTGGTATAAAGACATCTTTATAGCCATTTCATCCTTAGGGTTTTCTTAGGAGTAAAGATGAGAACACAAACCTCCCTTTGCTCTCAAAGAGGCCGGCCACCCTAGAGGAAAACATCTAGCAATCTTACTTCCTCTAGGTCACTCATTTCTTCTACAATATGCCTTGGTGTGGAGACTTAGAGGTTCTCAATTTTGGGAACTTTGGAGAAACCTTTTCATCCATCCAAATCCATGGATCTAAGATGCAAGGAATGAAGGCCCTCTCTTTGGGTGATTAGCCTTTGCTTATGCAAAGAGGAATCTACAAAGGTATTGATTTCTCAACTCACTTTGTTTTGAGTTGAGTCTTGGTTCACCTATCTACTAGGCTTTGAAGTTCATGGGTTAAGTTTTGTTTTTGAGTGCATATAAACATGATTCCATCTTTTAATTGTTAATTGCATGTTGTTGATGTTGCTCAAATGAACTTGTTTTTCACAAATCTTCCTTCAACCTTTAGATTTGCAACTTTTAAATATAACTTTGGATGTCTGCTGTCACATCCCAGCCCGGGCCCCTACCATATCCTAGGCTTGACTCCATCGTAGCACGATATTGTCTGCTTTGGACCCCGACTACGCCCTCACGGTTTTGTTTCTGGGAACTCACAGGAGAAGTTCCCAGTGGGTCACCCATCTTGGGATTACTCTTGTGCAAACTCGCTTAACTTCAGAGTTCCTACGGAACCTGAAGCCAATGAGCTCCCAAAAGGCCTTGTGCTAGGTAGAGATGGGAATATACATATAAGGCATAGAGGATCCACTCCCCTAGGCAATGTGGGATGTTACAATCCACCCCCTTAGGGGCCCGATGTCCTCGTCCGCACACTTCCGGCCAAGGATTGGTTTTGATACCAAATTGTCACATCCCGGCCCGAGCCCCTACCACATCCCGGGCTCGACTCCACCGTAGTATGATATTGTCCGCTTTGGGCCCCGACCACGCCCTCACAGTTTTGTTTCTGGGAACTCACACAAGAACTTCCCAGTGGGTCACCTATCCTGGGATTGTTCTCGCGCGAACTTGCTTAACTTCAGAGTTACTATGGAACCCAAAGCCAGTGAGCTCCCAAAATGCCTCGTGTTAGGTAGAGATGGGAATATACATATAAGGCATAGAGGATCCACTGCCCTGGGCGATGTGGGATGTTACTTCTGCAACCTTTAAAGCAAAATAAAAACGTGATTTAAAAAAAAAAAAAAAAAAAAAAAAAACAAAGCCTTAGAAATTAAATTGTTAGGCATCTTGGTACTTCAAATAAGATACTAAAATTGATAGGTGATTGAATAATGAAAGTGCAGCCAAAGGTAAAAATTGTATCCTTTTGCAAAAATTCAGAAAGTTGAAAAAAAGTAGTTTAAAAGTTATAGAGAATAATGGAAAACAAAAAAGTGATAGAGATTAATTCATCATTTAAGGGTAGTTTAAAGGTTTCTATTTTGTTTATTGTGAGAAACCCTAATATCAAGGGTAATAGTACTTTTACATCAATTTTTGGCTATAATTATCATAAAATTAAAATGATAGCTATAATTCTATATGGAGTCTAAAATTTGGTTATTTTTCCAAATTTACCAATTTCAGGGTTGGAGTTGGTGAGAGTGAGGAGAGAGGTGGCGGGAGAGAAGGTGGAGTAAGGTGGAGAAAAGTGGTCGTGGGTGAAGAGAGAGAAGACATCTTTCTTTCATTCTCATCAAATTAGACTCGAAACCCTACACTACACAGTGGTTGTTGCACTCTTCATAGTGTTCTTTGATGTAATCTCGACTTTTCTGGCTATGGTAAAGACTCAAGACCCTTATCCTCTTCTTTTCTCATTGTCCTGATTCAATTTTTGACCTTGTGTGATGTTTGGTTGGAAGTTTCATGCAAAATCAACATAGGGGAATTTTCTCCTTAGTTTTCTGATGACTAACCAGCCATTTTTAGACCATTTTTGCGGTCATCTTGAAAATTAACTTGACACACAAAATAAACCCTATTGTTGACAATTGTAGTATATATGTAAGTAGGGATCGTTTTAGACCGGGAATTAACTAGGGATGCTAATCAACACAAATAAGACTTAAAAACACTAAACTAGACTTTATAAACTCAAAACTAACTTAAAACACTCAAAACAGCAACAAACAATCAAAAAGACTCAATTCCAGACCTAACAAGTGATTTTGACGAAAATAAGACTTAACTTGACTAAAAAGACTAAAAGAAAATAGATTTTGACTCAAATAACAAGACTAAATGAAAGGGGGAATGTTTTTGACGAATTTAAAACTTAAAACAGAAACTTTGCATAAAATACTTTGTAAAAACGAATTTGGTGAATTAAAATGGGTGAAAGGCTAGTTAGAGGGTTCATCTCCACACATGACATATGCATACAAACCAATTTCCAGTTATTATTCCTTTAGACTATGAATGACAATGCCCCAAATTAACTGTGAAAAGCACAAATTAACTTTCAGATTTTCCTTAACTCATTGAATTGGACAGGATATACATCACAACCAAATTATCCTTATCAAGTTCCTTAACTATAAAAAGCATGGTAGAAAGACATATCAAGGGTCATTAAGTTCTTTGAAAACCATAAGCATTGATGAGGCATTCGTAACTATGAAAAGCATGATACTCATACCAAGGATTTACTTAACACAATCATGACTAGTGACTTCCACTACTTGTGAATATAAGTTCATAACGATTTGGTGAAACTCCCTTATACTCTAGCATCAAATTCATGCATGCAAATTAAGTGTCGACCCTCAATCAACATACATAAACAAGTTTTGATAACTCAGATAAGCAAATCACATTCAAGACTAAAGAAACAATAACTGAATGTAATCAATTCATATAAAACATATAATCATGGCTTCGAATTCACCTCCAACTATAAAGAAATTAGTTCCTCATGTTCATCATAATTGAAAACCAAATTAAAATAAACATTGAACTAAAACTAAGGATAGAAAGAACCCAGAAATGTTCCACACTCCAATGGCAGATTTCGAACTCTCCTTGGATGGTGGCAAGCACGGCACAAGTCCTCCTCTCCTTCCTTCCTTGCTGCGGCACTAGGGTGAATTATGGTGTTTGATGGTTGAATGTATGAATGAATGTATGAGTGAATGGATGATTGATATATGCGACAAAGAAATGTATTTCTAGGCTAGGGTTTTGCACAATTTCTGAAGGGAAAAAGATTGCACAATCCTAGGGGAAAAGGACTAGGGTTACACGGCAATGACCAAGGAGGAAAGGGAAAAGGATTGCAGGTTCTAGAGCTTCTAGAAAAGGGAGAAGGCGCCACCTTTCTAGGGATTCTAGAAACAATGTGTTTTGTGGCAGAAATTGGGACTTTTAGAAGGGATAAAGGGGAAGGGTGCGACACTCTTTTAGGAGCAGATAAGACTCCTAGAAATTAGGCTTTTAGGTCCCCTTGCAATTAGAAATAAGGTAGAACAAGATTAGGTGAGGATAAGGTTTGGATAAGATAAGGTTGTTTGGATAATGTTCCATGTTTCTTGCTCTTTCCTTATCTTCTTTGTCTTGAACTTGTTTCTCCAGATTTGTAGCATGTTCCTAGCCTCTTTTGACTTGAAATTCATCCATCCACCTTGCTCCATATGCAAGCCATCCATAATAAGCCCAAAACTGCTCCAAAATGCACCAAAATGCACTTTCTTGCCAACTTTGCCATTAGGACCTACAAACACACGAAAATAGCTTAAAACACTATAATAAATGGAAACTAACTATATAAATGCAAGAAAACAAGCTAACTAAGTCGCATAAATATGCTCTTATCACATCTCAGTCCTTCATTGGGTCTGTAATGGGTATAGATCTCTTCTTCACATTCCTAGCTTTATTTTGGTTCTTGAATCATTGAATTTGGCTGAGAAATGAGCTCAAATAGAGCTATGAAAGTTGGACAAAAACCTGCAAATATGCGGGCCTTCGTGAGGAAGGCAAGTATTGCTGTACTCTCAGGCGTGTGAAGGCGCGTGCGGCGTGTGGAGGAACCCAAGGTCCCTCCTCAAGTATCACAATGTGACGTTGTGATGAACCCGAATTCACTTTGCTTTTTTCCAAATTCAACTGTTTCAAAATAGTTTCTTTACTAACCGTACTTTGTACGAAAATGCAAATTTATGTTAGCACATTATATATTTACATGAATGGTTTCATTTCTAGGTGAAACGCATCACAAGGATCTTCAATGCCCGCGAGGCGGGTTCGACCCGACAACATGATCTGTGAGTGGGTCTTTGCTTTTAAATAGTGTATAATTATTTAGTTTCCATAATTAAATTAACATTCATAAGAAAGGTTGTAATGATGTGAATTATTTAGTTTCCAACCTAATTCAAGGGCAGGACTTTTTTTGTACCTTTATCTCATATATTGTAGCTCAAATTCATTTATCATTCATCATTCACAATTCACGCGCATAATAAGTCAAATGACGCATCCAGATTCATGATGGAAATTAAGGTTACAATCCAATTAGAAGTTACAAACCAAATCAAATAGAAGTTTATAATCCAAATAGAAGTTGAAGTTTCAAACCAAAAGAAAATTGAAAGTAGATCCAAACTTAGAAAAATAAAAATCCATTCTTCAATTCTTCAAGTTTGATATGCATAAGCATTTAGAGGAGGCATTGAACTTGTAGAAGATTGAAGTTGAGCTTGTGTTAAGCCTACATTACAAACAAAGAAAACATATTACTAGCATTAGAAGAAAAAAATAAAAAATAAAAAAGGCTTTTTAGCCAAAATGGTCCTTGAGATTTGTATAACTCCTCACCTTGATCCATGATATTTGAAATCAATAAAATTGGTCCATGAGTTTGTCCACAATCAATCATTTTGGTACTTCTGTGGAAAATCTCTATAAAATAGTGGTAAAAGACAAAAATATCCTCAATTTTTGTCAAATCATTTTGGCCTATTGTTTATTAAATTAAGGCTAATTTTGTCATTTTGATCCTTATTTAACTTAATTTTTCACCCAAGGACTAAAATGATTGATGGTGAATAATCTCAGGGACCACTTATATTGATTTCAAATCTCGGGCCCAATGTGAGGAGTTATGCAAATCGCAATGACCATTTTGGCTTAAAATAAAGTTGAATACTATTTAATAACAAATTTACTAAATAAATTAAAGCATGTTTTACTTGTTTCCACATCTTCCATTTCCTTGTAAAATTGAAGCATATCTTTCGTTGGTTGTAGAAGTTCACTTCATCCTCCTAAGCCAACCACTAGTACACACTAGTGTCTTTACCACTTTAGGAGTCAAGGATGCCCTAAAAGGGTCCACAATCCTCCTCGCTGGGCCAAATGCATTTTCACTAGCTAAATAGAAGTGGGAATTGTAAAGATATCGTTGGCTATCTGTGAAAGAATTGGGAACTCTTTTGTGTTTAATTTCCACCAACTTAAGAGATTAAGGCCACCAACAACAAAGCTAATATAAGGAGCGGTGAAGTAGTTTTCAACTTCAGTGGATATCTCCACAAGGCGTTGCTCCTTCCTTTCTTGTATAAGCTCCTTCATTATTTCAGTTTTATTCTCATCACACCCACAAGCTTGAATTATGAACTCCTAATTTAGCTCCATATCTTCCAATAGAGCTCAATGGTAATAGAAGATCCCCTTTGTACTCATTATACAAATCAAGCAAGCATTTTTTTAATCTCCTTAAGCATCCAATCTACCTTTCTATCATCCCATCCAAGTGTTTTGAGGTTGATGGTAAGCATTTGAAGTTCATAACAAGCATCTAGAACTTGGCCAAGAAACATAAGTGGGTACACATTCTCAAAACTCCCTCAATACTTGTTAAAATTATGCATCATTGTAATAGTCACCCTTAACAATGTAGGATTGGTAGGATCTTTTTTTTTTTTTTTTTTTTTTTTTTTTTCAATCTCTATTTGAAAAGCATACCTCATATGTATGTACTTCCCATCAACCAAGAGGAAATTCATTTCCCCTAGCCTCTTTTTCATAGAGTCAATTGTGTTGGAAGTATGCCGACAAAGCCACTCATTTGATGTAATAGCTTTTGGAATACTTATTGTGTTAAACTATTAAATGTTTAATAAAGGGCAAAGCTTATTGTTAATCACTATTTATTGTATTATGTGTTTAAGCAATAAGGGAATCCAAGGAATGTATTTAATCTAAGAGAGAAGTGATCTAAGTTAGATTAACGAGACCTTTCTATTATGTTCATTCCTAAAACGTTCCTAGCCATAGGATGGCCAATTGGGCATTGACAATCCGCTAAGGTTAGTATGTGTTATGTTAACTCAAGCGTGAGTATGATTAGTCTCAAGTCATTTAGTGTTGGACGTTGAGACAAACACATAGGTGCTCAAAAGGTAATTGAGTACACTGAACTACAATCAAAAAAGAGTTCGAACATACGTGTCATGTAAGAACTCATAAGTTGCAATATGCAAAGTAGTCCTTTGACCTGAGGCATCATAGATGTCTAATAGTTAGGTCCTTGATCTTTAATCGTGTCAAAGGCATTCCATCAAGAGTGCCCACAACATTGCTGGGGTTAAGCTATCTAGTCATGTAGGCATATGAATGCACAACAAGGGATTTCTAACCTTCCATGGTGGAGGGAGAATACTTTAAGTTATGATTCGGGAGTCTTTGGCTAAAGCATATGAGTGTGACTTACGAAGTTTGTTCCAAATCATATTCAATTGAATCATATAGAGAATTATCACATTGGATAGTAGACATGAAACAAACTATCACTCAAACAATGCGATTAAGAGTATTGTAATAGAGAAGGATTGTATTGCATTGTAATTGTAACTGGATAACTTCTCCAACCACTTCTACTTAGTTTGGGCAGCCATGACATACTGCTAGGTGTCACTCATGGTTTGTGGAAGCCCTAAAGATTAGCAAACACTAATCTTCATCAAAGGGAGAATTGAAATGTAGTTTCAATTCACAAGCGATCGTTGAGAGTAACAATCGCCCACTGTCTCGCTAATTGAAACCTAATGGATCGTACACTGAGTAAGAATGAAAGTGAAGAAATATAAATGAGATGGATAAGCAATTAAATTGTTTAATTGGGAATGGTTACGATTAATTAATTATACGAAAGGTTCGTATTGGGCTTTTAAGTTAGTTTCGAGTCTCAGGGCCCAAAAGGGTTTTGGTCCACAAGGCCCATTGAGTTTAAGTTGTGTGAAAACTAAAACTAAATAGAAATTAACCTAAATATAAAGTCAAAACTGGCCATAGGGTGAGTGGTAGCAAACTTGGGTTAATTGCAAGTTTCCTCGAGGATTTCGTGTTCTTTGTCTTCTTGGATTGTGATGTGGAAGACTTATTGGCCCTCCTCTTCAGTGCCATCCTCTTGGGTATGTTGGCGTGAAGATTGGCTAGTGTGGATGTTGGTGCACCTCTTTACCTTTAGTTGTCCTTTTGTGTCAACCTCCAAGGTTGCTTGGCATTTCATCCTTGAAGGAATCGAGCTTCGAACGTCATCTTTTTCTGCTAGACCGTCAAGCTTTTCTTCCTTTAGCGTTGTCTTTCTCTTTCCAGAAGGCTTCTTGGTTTCTTCAAGTCTTTCCAAGGTCAACCATCATGGAGGAGAGCTAGCTGTGTTACTTTGCTTCTTATGTTTTGACAACCTTTCGAAAACAGAGCTTTGGGGTGTTGACGTCTTAAGCTGTTTGAAGAAAAAAGAACAGTCTTGTCCACCAATGCGATTAAGTGCCGAAATTCTGGGTTTTGAACAATTCAGCCTATCAAAGACTGATGTTCGAGGGGCGAGTTTAGGCTCCTCTTGATTTTGTTCAACGCTCATGCTAATGTGTTGAGCGCTAGCGTTCTTTGCTTTGTTTGAAATCTTCACAGTTGTATATGATGCGAAGCTAAGTCCAGCTTTGTTTGTATATGATGCGAAGCTAAGTCCAGCTTTGTTGTTGTCAACTCCGTAACCATGCTCCTTCAACTTCTTTTGAGTCTCGGTGAGGTCACATTCTTTGTTGTTGGTAGTGTTTGCATTCTTCTTTCCAAGATTTGAAGATGAGGCAAAATCGTACCTAGCCTTTGACATGAGTTTATAAGTGTTTGGGTTGAAACCTTCTTCGGTCCTCTTGGTTGGGAGAGGGCTTAGTTCTGGCCCTTTTGGAAGGGGTTTTACGAGACCTTGTGGTGGTTTTGAAACTTTAGCGTTGCTTAGCTGTGTTAAAGGTAAAACTGCATTTGTCTTGAGCAGCTCTACATTGTCCTTATGCAACTGTGTGTCGGCTTTGCTTATTCCAATTTCGAATGGGGATTGCCCATTCTTTCTTCTTGACATTGGGATGTATCGGAAGACGGGTGTGTTTGGTCCTTTTGAGGGCATCACACTCCCTTTGATTGTTGTGGGCATAGCAGGCTCATCGTCGTTTTTGCTTAAAGATGGCACAGCTTCCCCTTCTTGTTTCTTGGGCACGGCTTGCCACTCTTGTTTCTTAGTATGGCTTTGCATGTGGATTTGTTCTCCTTTGGAAGCGCTTCGGGTACCATGTCTTCATCCATGTAGAACTTGGCATCCGCAAACTATGATTCAACTTTGGTGAATGGCTTGGTGTCACCTTGTATCACCTTTACTCATTCTAGGTAGAACTTCAAGCATTGATGAAGGGTGGACAACACCACTCCATTCTTGTGGATCCAAGGCTTTCTTAAGAGCAAGCAGTAGGAAGTTCTTGCATCAATCACATGGAATAACGTGCTTAATTTAAGTTTGCCAATGGTCATCTCTACTCGGATCATGTCTATTGCTCGTTGTCCACCTAGGTTAAAACCTTGGATTAGGAGGCGGCTTTGGGATAGTTCATCCACCTTAATGTCGATTGTGGTCATTGTTGACTTTGGCATGATGTTTATGGCCGATCCACCATCCACAAGCATACGGTTGACTTTGTGCTCCCTTACGTACCCAGAGACGAAGAAAGCACGGTTGTGAGGCTTTAATCCTAGCAGCAAGTCTTCGTCAATGAAGTTGATTGCATCATAGGCGGCACAACACGTGGCATACTCATGTGGCCGAAGTTTCAAGCCTTCATCATTGCTTTCTTGCACTTCATGGTCATCAAGACTCGCCAAGACCGCTACTAGTGCTTTTCGCATCTCCTTGAGCAATACTAGTGCTTCCTCAATGATAAAGTATGTTGGCAGGCTTTCTTTGCGTGTGAAGGTCTTCTCTTCCTTGACGGCGACAACTTTGCTCTTTGAAGGCTCTTCTATCTCTATTTCAACTATGTGACAAGCAACGATAGTGCACTGTTGGAAGAAATCCTTTAGGAAGTACTCATGCAAGGAGGTAGGAATGCGTGTCTCTTACTCCATATATTCCCCAGTGTACGTTGGCTTAATAGCTCTTATGCTCCGTTTGGGCTTACTATTGTTGTAGCGACGGTGCTTTCTCCCTTAAACCTTCTACTGTGTGGCTTGTTGTCTAGGCTTCCTTGTCTTTTTGAAGGTCACCAGTGTCCACCCTTCTTCATCGTCGATAGGTGCATTTTGGTCGCTTACCCCCAGCAATGGTTGTGTAAAAAGTGCCGTGTAGCCTGAGCATGGACAGGAGTGGTCAGACGTCACTTGGAAAGGCATGAGATCGAAATGATCTAAATGCAATCGTAGTAGTATATGTTGTAGCCGTGTCTTCAAGGTAGAGCTCAATTTGCCCTTGTTGTGCTAGCTTCATGATGAGCTCCTTAAAGATGAAGCACTTACTAACAAAATGACTCATGATACGATGGTATTTGCAGTACATAGGATCGTTAATGCAATTCATTTCTTCGGGGCACTTGCACTCAAGAAACTCAATTACCTTCGTCTCCAACAAGTCGTCTAGTATTGTAGCCACGTCAGAGACAGGAAAAGGGTACATCTTCTACTCCAATTCCCCCAAGGTGTTTTTTGTACCTATCTTGGGTGCGAGAAGACTCACCTCTCTTTATCTCCTTTGTTTTGTTCTTGAAGGAGATCTTGACGGGTGTGGCGGAGGTCTTGATAGGGGTAGTATGGATGGTAAAAGCTTCCTTGGCGAGCTTCTTCCCAGTTTTGTCTACCTTTGGAGCAAACACCTTGTCTTTCTTGAAGTCAGCGATGGGCTCCTTCTTCCCATGATTAGCGATACCCAGCTCCATGTCGTGGGAATGAGTTGCCAGCTCCTTAAATGTTCTCAGTTTTATGCCTTGGAAGATGTAATGTAATCCTCAGTGCATGCCTTGAATGCATATCTCAATAGCAAGTGCTATAGAAGCGGTTGAGGAATTCCTTTTCAAGCTGATCCCAACTGTTGATGGACTCCGGCTCAAGGTCGGTATACTAGTAAAAAACGTTACCTTTTAGTGAGTGCACGAACTGCTTGAAGAGTTAGTCTCCTTCTGTCCCAACATTGTTCCAGGTTTCAATGAAATGGGCAATATGCTGTTTAGGATTGCCCTTTCCATCAAATTGCATGAATTTTGGCGGCTGATAACCTCTTGTACTGAGTATTGAAAAAATTCATGATTGGCATCCTCAAGGCATCAATCTTTTTATAGTAAAGCTTTGAATACAGCTCAGAGTCATGTGAGATTCCTTGATGGTGCTTATGATAATCTCTTGCAACTGTTGGATAGAGAGTGACTCATGAGCTTCATAGATCGGTTCACCTCTAACTTCTCCTCAATTCATGATTGGAATCCTCAAGGCATCAATCTTTTTATAGTAAAGCTTTGAATACAGCTCAGAGTCATGTGAGCTTCCTTGATGGTGCTTGTGATCATCTCTTGCAACTGTTGGATAGAGAATGATCACATGAGCTTCGTAGTTCAGTCCACCTCTAACTTCTCCTCAACTTTGTCCACCAGTGGCTCATCCTTTTCGTCAGTTTTCCTTCTTTGGTGGATCAACATTCGGGCCAGCTTTCTTATCGTGTTGCACCTCCAGACGGTTGACGAGTGTAGCAATCTGCAAGTCATTTTCCTCTTCGATCCTTGTCAGCCTTGCGATTGCTTTGCTCATTTATGCCATCTACTCCTTGATTCAAGTCACACCAGTAGTCATGACTTGCATGACTACGGGATGCGAGTTACAGCTTGAGTAGGCATTGGAAGTCAACGACTTGGAATACCTCCTTAGGCTTTCTTCCCTTGGCATTCTTAGCAAGGCCAGGGTGATCACAGGCTTGTGCCTTAGGTGCTCTTACTCCTTCGGCAAAGTTAAAGCATGTGGTTGACTTTGTGCTCCCTTACGTACCCAGAGACGAAGAGATGATGGTTGTGAAGCTTTGATCCCAGCTCCAAGTCTTCGTCAGTGAAGTTGATTACGTCATGGGGCCACAACACGTGGCATACTTTTGTGGCTGAAGTTTCAAGCCTTCGTCCTTGCTTTCTTGCGTGGTCGTCAGGACTCGCCAAGATCGCTACTACTGCTTTTCACATCTCCTTGGGCAATGGTAGTGCTTCCTCAATGCTAAAGTATGTTGGTAGGCATTCTTTGGGCGTGAGGTCTTCTCTTCCTTGACGGCGATAGCTTTGCCCTTTAAGGGCTCTTTTATCTCTATTTCAACCATGTGACAGGCAACAGTAGTGCACTGTTGGAAGAAATCCTTCGGGAAGTACTCGTGCAAGGAGATAGAATGCGTGGCTCTTGCTTCAAAGGTTCCCTAGGGTACATTGGCTTAGCAGCTCTTACGCTCCTTTTGGGCTTTCTATTGTTGCAGCAGGCTTTCTCCCTCATTCCACCTTTGGCCATGTGGCTTGTGGTTTTGGCTTCCTTGTCTTTTTGTAGATCACCAGTGTCCACCCTTCTTCATAGTCGGTAATTGCATGGATGAGAGTGGTCAGGCGTCACTTGGAGAGGCATGGGATCGAAAGATCTAAATGTAATCGTAGTAGTATATGTTTTGGCCATGTCTTCAAGGTTGAGCTTAATTTGCCCTTGTTGTGCTAGCTTCATGATGAACTCCTTAAGGACGAAGCACTTACCAACAAAATGACTCATGATATGATGGTATTTACAGTACCTAATATCGTTAACGCGACCCATTTCTTCAGGGCGCTTACATGTAGGCAATTCAATTACCTTCTTCTCCAGCAAGTCGTCTAGCATTGCAGCCACGTGAAGGTCAGGAAAAGGGTACGTCTTCTACTCTAGTTCCCTCAAGGTGTTTTTGTACCTATCTTGGGTGCGAGAAGGCTTGCCTCTCTTTATCTCCTTCGTTTAGTTCTTGGAGGAGATCTTGACGAGTGCGGCGGAGGTCTTGATAGGGGTAGTATGGATGGTAAAAGCTTCCTTGGTGGGCTTCTTCCCAGTCTTGTCTACCTTTAGGGTAAACACCTTATCCTTCTTGAAGTCGGTGATGGGCTCCTTCTTCCCATTATTGGCGATACTCAACTCCATGTCATGGGATTGAGTTGCCAACTCCTCAAATGTTCTCTGTTTTATGCCTTTGAGGATGTAATGTAACCCCCAGTACATGACTTGAACGCACATCTCAATGGTGGAGGTTTCAGAAAGTCAATCTTTGCAATCCAGACTTAATGAACGCCATTTATTGATGTAGTTGATGATAGGTTCATCCTTCCACTGCTTTGTATTCGGCAGCTCCAACATGCTTACGGTACATCGAGTGCTATAGAAGCGGCTGAGGAATTCCTTTCAAGCTGATCCCAACTATTGATGTACTCAGACCCAAGGTCGGTATACCAGTAAAAATAACTACCTTTTAGCGAGCGTAAAAACTACTTGATGAGGTAGGCTCTCTCCGTCTTAGCATTGTTAGAGGTTTCAATGAAATAGGCAATATGTTGTTTAAGATTGCCCTTTCCATCGAATTGCATGAATTTTTGTAG
This sequence comes from Pyrus x bretschneideri, assembly GCF_019419815.1. Classification (NCBI taxonomy): domain Eukaryota; kingdom Viridiplantae; phylum Streptophyta; class Magnoliopsida; order Rosales; family Rosaceae; genus Pyrus; species Pyrus x bretschneideri. The sequence continues at coordinate 362,060 of NW_025999404.1, read as the reverse complement.
CTGATAACCCCTTAGCATCCTCAAGGCGTCAATCTTTTTAGAGTAAGGCTTTGAATACAGCACAGAGTCATGTGAGCTTCCTTCATACTGTGCCTTGATGGTGCTTGTGATCATCTCTTGCAGCTTTTGGATAGAGAGAGATCCCATGAGCATCATAGTTCGGTCTACCTCTAGCTTCTCCTCAACTTTGTCCATCAGAGGCTCCTCTTTTTTGTTAGTTTCCTACTTTGGTGGATCAACCTTCGGGCTAGCTTTCTGGTCATGCTGCGCCTCCAGATGGTTGACGAGTGTAGCAATCTGCAAGTCTTTTTCCTCCACGATCCTTGTGAACCTTGCAATTGCTTCGCTTATTTATGCCAACTACACCTCGATGGAAGTTGCACTAGTAGTCATGACTTGCATGGCTACGGGATACGAGCTGCTGCTTGAGTTGGCATTGGAAGTCAACGACTCGGAGTACCTTTTCGGGCTTTTTCCCTTGGCGGTCTTCAACAGAGTTGAGGTAGGGGTGGAAGGCACGACAAAGAGAGCTTTTGCCTTGCTTCGGGTTGTGACGCCCAAAGTGCCACCACTTGCGGCAATGATGTTCTTGTTATTCGCGTTGGTTGCAGGAACAGCTTGATCCTTTCTTGATGCCATGTGTGTTTCTTGTGGATTTCAAGACAGAGATGAGAGGTAGAGCCATCCCACCGAGCGTGCCAAATTTGTAAACACGAAAATTCTGTAACGAATGAAACAAGAACACATGTACAAAGTAGATTTGTATTGATGAATTTGTAGGGTTACAATCTCTATTTACAATTTTCCTCTTATTCAATCTTCAAATTTGATGTAGATGCGTAGGTTGTTGATCCAAGGGTCGTGATGACTTGATCTCGGACGAAAGATTGAGCGATTGCTTCAAGTTTTGAGCTTGAAACAATGCATGGGTAGTCTTCACCTTAGGTTTAGGGCTGCGGCAAGGGTGATGTTGATGTAAGGACTTTGTTGACTCAAGGGTCTTGGCGACTTGATCTTGAATTGAACGTCGTTACAAGTTTTGAGCTTGTAACAAAGTCTTAAAGGAATCGGCACAAGTGCTTGTTGATTCTTCAAAGGAATGTTTCGGCTTTGGCCAAAAGAAAGCTTTGGCTTTGATTGTACATTCTTCGAATAGAGCTTTGGCAGCATATTAGTCTTCAAAGATTTGACAAAGGTTCTCCTTTTGTGAGGATTTCAACCTTGACTGTAGAAATTGTCCACCCTTATGCTTGTCCAATGACCTTGTATTTATAGACTTCTCAAAGCTTGCCTTTGGATGGACTTGGCTTTAATTTGTGTCTTGATTCATCCATGGGAGAATTTAGGCATGTTTTGTGTCTTAATTTCAGCCACTTTCCCTTGCTTGGCCGAAATCTATAGGGATTTCTTGCTTATTTTGCGAGCAATCTTCAATTCTTGCTTGTTTTGTGAAGATGCTTTAGCTTTCTTTCCAATTTTGGGAGCAATTTGGGCCCTTTGCCGATTTTAAGGAGATTTGTTCCCCTTTGCCGCATTTTAGGAATGCTTTTGAGCTTCCTTTGCTTGATTTGTGCCACATGTCATTGATGACTTGTTCATTTGTGATGAGTCATATGCCACGTGAAGTTTTGTGATACATCACTTGTATGCAATGAAATTTACATGTCTACAGTTTGTTAGGCTAATGTATAGACAGAGATGACTCTATTCTGTCAAATGGGGCTGATTCGAGAACTTGAGCGGATCTCTTGTCAAGAGACAGAGGCAAGGTTGGAATTAGAGCGATGGTTGTCATCTTAATTGGAGGAGCTTAAGAAGTTGTAGGCGAGCAACAAGCTTTGAAGAATGCCCATGAGGAGAAAATACACAAATACATCGATGCTACTACGTTTGAGGAGATAAAGATCAAGGACTATCATGAAGACCTAACGAAGACGAGGGAGGAATTGAGGTTGGAACGACGAGCCAAGGCTGGAGGAGATCGGGCCCTACCATATCTGATAGACAAGTCAGAGAGCATACTGGCTTTAGAGTGCAATACTTGGGCAGCGGAACATGCAGTTCTTCAGTTGCAAAGTTGGATAGCTTCGCTAGGATGTTGACTAGTATTGGATGGTTGTTTATTTGAAGTAGGGTTGGAAGTAGGGTTCCTAAGAGTTGGAAGCATCATGGAGTATCATGGACGAATAGAATAATGGAAAGCTAGCTAATGCATGGATTCAAACTTTCGGCTAAAACTTAAGTGATGCTTTAGTGCATCTTAGTTTAATATCTACTTTAGGCATAATGCAAGCCTTGATGATGTTTAGTTAGGTAGAGTGGAGACCTCATCATCATTGTAAGGATTAATTAGTGGTTTAAGTTAGGTGGAGGTGTCATGGAGGGGTCTTAACTCTCCATTGTTTCCGTAGCTTTCCTCTTAGTTTTCCATAGGTTCCTCTATATATGTTTTGTGGTTCTTGTAACTAGAGACGATGAATGAATGAGATACAATTCATTTCTTGAAAATCAACATGGTATCAGAGCAGGAAAAATAACCTGCTTCTGCTTCATCCGAACGTGATCAATCTTCAAGATGGCTGAAGACAATCCTCTTAGGTCAGATGCTGAAAGTTCATCGGTTCTTTCTTCCAGAAATATGTCTGAGGTGGATGTCAATCCAAATCAAAGGTTAAGCTCAGTCTTGTTAAATGAGTTTAATTACTTACCTTGGTCGAGAGCAGTGAGCCTTGCTCTAGGTGGAAGGTCCAAGCTAGGGTTCATAAATGGAAGCATCGAAGTTCTTGATGCTTCCTCACCAACATATGAAAACTGGCTTTGCAAGGATCAGCTAGTTATGTCATGGCTCCTACATTCCATGGAGCGTAAACTAGCTGAAATATTCAGTTATTCTGAATCATCATTCGAGCTATGGGAGACAGTCAAGGAGATGTATGGCAGTCAAAACAATGCTGCACGTGTGTTTCAACTAAAGAAGGACATTTCCAACCTGCAACAAGAAGGAAAGCCATTTGTTCAACTTCTTGGCGGCATGAAGAGCATGTGGAATGAGTTGGAAATGTATCGGCCTCATACAACTGAAGCGTCCGTGCTACTGAAAAGGGCAGAAGAAGACAAGATATTCCAACTCTTGTCAAGCCTCGATTCAGGATACGAAGACCTACGAAGCCACATACTCATGAACCCCGAACTACATTCCTTCACCAGTGTATGTGCAACAATCAAACGTGAAGAAGTACGAAGGAAAGTCATGAACATTGGCACAAAGACCAATGTAACTGAAGCAAGGTCTTACCTAACCAACGAAAGAAAATACAAAGTGAAGAATCCACACTTGAAGTGCCAACATTGCAACTATACTGGCCATGTTAAGGAGACATGCTGGATTTTACATCCAGAATTAAAGCTAGAGTTCATGAAGGATAACAAGGGCTCACAAAGACTGAACCGTGCACCACACAGAGCCAACAATGCATCTACCTCAACCTCACATGGGTCTGACGCACTCAAGAGCTTCACAGCAAATCCGGCTGCACTCATAAATGAGTTTGCAGCATATCTTCAAAGCAAGAAAAAAGAGGTTAAGAGTGATCAAACGGTCGTTTTTGAAGATGGAAACTCAACAGCTTTGCTAGGCAAGTTCGCTGGTTTTCTGACAGACACACAACACATGTCCCGAGATGACATGCAAGGTATCATGACTGCTTTCAAAACTGCTCTTAATGTAAATATGTTGCATGATTTTTGGATTGTTGATTCGGGTGCCACAGATCATATGACCAATCATGTTTCTAAGTTTCAAAAGTTTGAAAAATTTTCGCAACCTTCTCAAGTCTCAACTGCCAATGGTGAGAGTTCCAATGTTTTAGGCAAGGGAAATATCCACTTAATGTCGGACAAAATTGAGTCAGTAGCCTTATATGTTCCTTCTTTTCCATTTCAACTTCTATCTGTGGGAAAAATCACCAATACCTTGAATTGTTTAGCCATCTTCTCTCATCACAATGTCATTTTTCAGGATTGTCTCACCAAGAAGACGATTGGTGAAGGGTTTTATCTAGATGGTCTCTATTACATATCAAAGAGCAGTCCCAGGGGATTTCAAGCCAAGTCAAATCCATCCCAAGATAGTCAATTGTGGCATCAACGTCTAGCTCATCCTTCTCAACCTGTTTTGTCATCTTTGTTTCCAAATTTAGGGAATGATTTAATTTCGTGTGAAACCTGTCATTTGTCTAAGGACACTAGATTGCCTTTTAACCCATCCTTATCTAGGACTAGTAAAGTTTTCGAACTAGTTCACTCAGATGTATGGGGACCAACGTTTGAATCTTTTGATGGTTATAAGTATTATGTGATCTTTGTTGATGATTTCTCTAGAGCCACTTGGTTGTACCTTTTAAAGTCTAAGAGTGAAGTGATGGAAGTATTTAAGGATTTTCACAACCTTGTTAAGAACCATTTTTCTTCTCAAATTCAAACTTTAAGATCTGACAATGGCACCGAATACACGTCCCATCTCATGTCACAATATTTGAGCAATCATGGTATCATGCATCAAACAAGCTGTGTTGGCACACCTCAACAAAATGGTGTAGTCGAAAGGAAAAATCGTGACATACTGGAAAAAACAAGAGCATTAATGTTACACATGAATGTACCAAAGAGATTTTGGTCCCAAGGAGCCATGGCGGCTGTGTACATCATCAATAGACTTCTTAGCCGAGTCTTGGGGTTTAAATCTCCCCTTGAAGTCATGAAAGGAAGAAAAATCGACCTCTCACATCTTAGAACCTTTGGTTGTGTCTGTTTTGTTCATGTTCAGTCACACCATCGAGATAAATTGGACCCTAGAGCTCTCAAATGCATTTTTCTTGGTTATTCATCAACACAAAAAGGATATAAGTGCTATGATCCCCAACTGAGAAAAATCATTGTATCCAAAGATGTTCAATTCCATGAAGCTAACCCTTTTTTCAGCAAGTCACTTGAAGCCACAGGTCAGGGGGAGTGTATCTTTGATCTGCTTCCTCTACCTAGAATCAGCACTCCAGATGAAATCAGCACTCCAGATGTTTTAAACGAAAAAGGTTCTAACCATGACAACAATGATGAATCTCCTACACCACTCACTGAAGTCAACAATGAAGGCACTCATCCTGATGGTTCTGTGGATGATGATAACAGCGGCAACCAAGAAAATCTTCAAAGTGTGGCTGATAATTTGAACGAGGATGAGACAACTCTCCCAGTACCTCGACGCAACCCTCGGCGTGATAGACAACCCCCCCACAAGACTTCAAGATTTTGTCACATATAAACCGAGGTATCCAATCTCCAATTGCGTGTCGTATCAAAAGGTGACTCCATCTCATGCTGCTTTTCTTAATACCATTTCAAGTCACAGTGAGCCTCAAAACTTTCATGAGGCTAATAACCAAGTTGTGTGGAAAGAAGCAATGCGAGATGAACTCAAAGCACTGGACCAACATAACACCTGGAGCATCACCAAACTTCCAAAAGGAAAAAGGGCAGTGGGCTGCAAATGGATCTATAAGATCAAGTTTAATTCTGATGGTTCAATTGAAAGACATAAAGCCAGGCTGGTGGCTCGAGGATTCACTCAAACATTTGAGGTAGATTACAAAGAAACATTTGCTCCTGTTGCAAAAATGAACTCAGTTAGGGTCCTATTGTCTGTTGCCGTCAATAAGGGTTGGTCCATGTACCAAATGGACGTAAAGAACGCCTTTCTACATGGTGATCTTGAAGAAGAGGTCTATATGAGATTGCCACCAGGACACCCTCAAAGCCAGGAGCCTGATTTGGTGTGTAAGTTGCATAAGTCGATTTATGGATTGAAGCAATCGCCTCGTGCTTGGTATGCAAAACTAAGTTCAGTTCTTCATAGTGTTGGTTTCAAAAGGAGTAATGCAGATTCATCATTATTTGTTCGCACGGGAGCTGCAAGCAAATTAGTTGTGTTGATATACGTGGATGACTTAATAATTACAGGTGATAATGCTGCAGAGATCTCCACACTCAAAAAGTCACTTCAACAAAGATTTGCGATTAAAGATCTTGGGGTGCTGAAGTATTTTCTTGGAATCGAAATGGCATCTTCTCACAAGGGACTATTTCTTAATCAACGAAAATACGTGATGGACCTACTCAAGGATGCTAATATGAGCGATGCTAAGCCTGCACTTACTCCTCTTGATAGCAAGCTCAAACTTGACTTGGGAGGCACACCACTCTCGGATATCAGCTCCTATCAGAGGCTTGTCGGTAAGCTGATTTACCTAACGATCACCAGACCTGACATCTCATATTCAGTGAGTATAGCCAGTCAATTCATGCATTCCCCCACCATCGAGCATTTGAACCTTGTAAAAAGGATCTTACGTTACTTAAAAGGGTCCGTTGGTCGTGGCATCCTCATGACGAAGAATGACAACACTCAAATCATGGGGTACTGCGATGTAGATTGGGCAGGAAATGCCATCGATCGCAAGTCCACCACTGGTTACTGTACCTTTGTCGGTGGAAATTTGGTCACATGGAAGAGCAAAAAACAAACTGTCATCGCAAGATCAAGTGCCGAAGCTGAATATCGTGCAATGGCCTCAACCGCGTGTGAGCTGATATGGCTAAAAGGACTTCTATGTGACTTAGGTGTGTTCACGACTCAACCAATGACCTTATTTTGTGACAACCAGGCTGCTATGCACATAGCATCAAATCCAGTCTTTCACGAGAGGACGAAGCACATTGAAGTCGACTGTCACTATGTTCGTGAACAAGTACAGTCGCAGGTGATTCAGACACATTATGTAAAAAGCTCCGATCAGCTGGCCGATATATTCACCAAACCTCTGGCCTCTCATCAGTTTCAAAGACTCCTCTCCAAGCTTGGATCCATCAACCTTCTGGATCCAGCTTGAGGGGGAGTATTGGATGGTTGTTTATTTGAAGTAGGGTTGGAAGTAGGGTTCCTAAGAGTTGGAAGCATCATGGAGTATCATGGAAGAATAGAATAATGGAAAGCTAGCTAATGCATGGATTCAAACTTTCGGCTAAAACTTAAGTGATGCTTTCGTGCATCTTAGTTTAATATCTACTTTAGGCATAATGCAAGCCTTGATGATGTTTAGTTAGGTAGAGTGGAGACCTCATCATCATTGTAAGGATTAATTAGTGGTTTAAGTTAGGTGGAGGTGTCATGGAGGGGTCTTAACTCTCCATTGTTTCCGTAGCTTTCCTCTTAGTTTTCCATAGGTTCCTCTATATATGTTTTGTTGTTCTTGTAACTAGAGACGATGAATGAATGAGATACAATTCATTTCTTGAAAATCAACAACTAGAAACAAAATACTCATATCACAAACCTCCACCAACTCACTGACATGGACGTCTCTAAAATGTCAGTCATTGGGCATACCACCAGAAGATGCTCATAAAGGAATATGACGAAGGATACAGCTTGGGGTATCGTACAGGTTACACTCGACAAGATCACCTCAAGGGTTGAGACATTTATAAGATCTTGGATGAGGTCAAATACATGGAATTTCCTGTTTCGGTGTATCCATTGAATGAAATTTTAGACTTAAGAGGCGGAACAAGATGAGAGTCCGACTCTGACGACCACCTGGGACTCGACCTATTAGAGAACCTTCAACTTCCACCAAGGGGAACAAAGTCGCGAAAAAAGAACAGCTTTAATATTTCCTGGCCATAATGGGGGCATATCCCTTCCGTGATCCAAATTTGTCTTTTCCCTGAGATATAAATTTCTTTTGCTTCTTCTTCGTCCATGGAAAAATCCCAATCTAATAAACCTCTCTAAAGTAAATGAACTTTACAGGAGAAATAATTAATAGAGCGGAATACGAATAAGTTTGTGGATCATTTTTTTTTTTAAACTGAAAGGTAATTGAAAAAAACAATAAAAATAAAAACTGAAAACCAAAGTGAAAATTACTTTCTTGAGCTTCCAAAATTTGTGGGGTTTTAGTTTTTGGTTTTCAGGTTTCAATTTTTTTTTAAACTAAAATCTTATTTTGTAAATACTTTCGATTTTCAGTTTTCAAAAAAAGTGAAAATTGAAAACAAAAAAAGTGAAAACTCAAGACCAAATTTTGAAAACTCAAGAAATTAGTTACTAAACAAGATTTCCGTTTTCAAAAAAGTAAAAAAGAAATAGTTATCAAACACCGGTTGGCTTTGAGTTTTCACTTTTTGGTTTTTTTTAGTTTTTTTTTTTTTTTTTTTTTTTTTTTTTTTTTTTTTTAAGTTTTAAATTAAAAACTAAAACTAGCTAATTACCTTTCAGTTTAAAAGAATAAAAAATAAAAAGAAAATGAAAACGAAATAGTTATCAAAGACATCCATGTGTAGATACAAACCAAAAGTTTATATCAAACCAAAAGTTTATATCCATGTGTAGATACAAACCAAAAGTACTTAATTGTATGTATTAGTTATAACATAAGAAAATTCGTTGTTCATGTGCATTTGATCCCCAAGGGGTTACATATTTATTAGTTGTCATCATATATGTTAATAAGCTTTTGGCATCAAATATAACATTTTTTTTTTTTTAACAAATGATATTCTCTACATTAAGGAGGTGGGAGAGTGAGTAAGATTCACAATGGGCTAACAATGATGTGGTTCAATTTTGCCTTTGGCGAGAACGGAACTTAAGACTTCTTATTTACAAGTAAAGAGAAATATCACTAGACCATGACCAAATATGACATATTTAATATAAAAGAATATGCTCTTAATAGTCCATCACTTTCTTAATCGATTTATCGGGTATAAACTGGAGTTATGTTACCTTGTGCAACATACATTGCAAAACAAATATTATATTTTTGGATTGTAAATTTTAACAACCCATTGTGAAAACAATCAATCATATGAGTAGTTCACAAGTGACCTTATACCACAGTAGTAGAGATGAGTGTTACTCTTGTGCCACGGTATGGATTCTGCTAGAAAAATAAGGTCCAATTGCTATATTAAATTACATAGAAAATTAAGAAATAATTCATGCAATTATATATCAAAATTAATGCATACACATGAGTAACCAATGTTAAATGAACATGACATAATAGATTAGAAAAATCTGGAAATACGGTCGGGGCAAGTGTTGGACACTTTGTCCTTAAGACAAGTTTACGTCCTACTACGGTGCTCATGCTTGATCGGCGCTTCTCTCCCAAGATAAAACAATCACGTCCTTGTAATAGTAGCACTCCAAATCACAAGGCTTCATGAACCACGATTGTGTTGAAAACTCTCTCATATGGACTCAACGAGACTCTCTAATATTCAGTGCACTATATGTATGAATATATGTAAGATTAAAAGTTATTTTATGTTTATAGGGTGCTTCCCTCTTTATAGAATTTGAGATACCTCTTTAGAAAGTATGTGACTATTCATGAAGAGTCAAAAGTTGCAACTCTTCATTTGAATAGAGACATCTTTCTACCAAAAAGCTCCATTTCTAATTTCAATTCAATTAATAAATTTAATATATAATAATCTTATTATTAAACTTTCCAACAATCCCCCACATGAATGGAAATTGACTCAACACTATACAAATGACAATGTAGACACTAGAGAGAATTCAGTAGGAGAAGTACCGCATCGGGATAGGTAGCTTTTGGCTTTGAACCTTCCATAGTGGATTACTATCAGATTTACTTGGCTAATATGTGAACGAGATGTTTTGAACTACTCAACAGTTTGTGTAAACCAAGACAATAGTAATCACACAAAATCATTCCAAACATCCCGTGGTTGCTCGGTTGTGTTCATTTTGGCCCTGAACAATTCTCAATTTCTAATGAGTGCTTTTAGAGAATTAAGCCCTTCAGAATATTCTCATAGGAACGGTCTCATTCCTCACTCAAGATAGGTGACTTCCCATTAAGAGTATCCTGCAATACCCCACTTATTATTTCCAGGTATAGGAATCATTAAAAGCAAAGCTTATCTTAAACACGCTGCAAATAGCATTGTTTCATCATAGGACATGGGTAAGAGATTATCTATGCGGTGCTCCCATTGAATCATCCACAATTTAGTTGTCCCTTTGAAACTAGACCTTGGGATCTCCAATCAGCTAGTTTAGGTTGCCATTATGGCGATTCCTAAGACGTAGGCTTTTAACCCCTTCCCTTTGATCATACAACTTACTTTCTAGTCAAACTTTTAATTAATTGGATCCCCTAGGTTGGTGACTATCACTTATGGTGTGCACTTCCATTTATGAAATTATATTTCATTCAAGAGTAATTGTTTTCCAACGTAATTCCTCCAAACATGCGTTCAGACTTGATAAGTAATTTGCTAACACTTCAGTAAACACCCCCACATTTAAGGTATTTATAAGACGGTCTCCAACCTTGCCATACCTTAAACAATTACTCATTACAAGAGATGACATTTTGATTGTCTCATTCAATTAGCAAATTATATTTCCATTCTTCTTAAATAAATCTCATATCTCAAAATTAGATAAGCTACCCCCACAATTCTTTGATAATTGTGGTTAATTTAACGTCATTGTTAAATCGATCACATTTTTTACTTTAAGAAGTAGAAAACAACTAAGATAGACCTTATATATCTATCTTCTTAGGCCTTCATGCCTCACTAGCCATTATGGGAAAAACATTTCTGGCAATTGTTGCCTTTAGCCTCTAAACTTAGCGAGATTTAATAGTTAGGATTTCACTCTTTGACTAAAGACAACCACAACTTTCTTTGTAACATACGTGCACTATGAATATGATTATTTTGTAGTGCAATAGCAATGACGGCATGGTATAATAATCATGTCTCATCCCAAATATATACATATATGTATATATATGTGTCTCACGTTACATACTATTGAAATGCATGATATCTCAAGACATGTAATACTAGTATATACCATATATACTATATCTTGAGCCTTCAGTCTTTCTGTATCAATGCACATTGGCATATAACCAAGCGTAAACTTTCCAAGTGGAAAGAAACATCCGTTCATGAAAAGGTATTTCACCTTTTCTCAGATTTTCTTATCACATCTACATCATATGCCAAGAGGAAAGAGATATCCATTTAATATATCAAATGCAACCAACTCATGTTCCTTCATAATACTCGCATACATATCCATACCAGTTGAAAGTCACGGCTTCATTCAAATCTAGCACTAACACTCACGAGGCATTTCATTGTAATCCACCAATATTTCTTTAGGAAATATTGGACACAACCAAACATCGAATTTCTTTGCATTTTTCCATGAATATATATGGAAAAAATCGCGCCCAGGCTATTGTCAGTCTCAACTAATTGGTTGGAGCAAAGACCATGTAATAGATTTCTAGTTGAAACTTATCATAATTTACACCCCAACCTTATTTCTCTTTGAATAGAGTTGTAACTTCAGATAGCAGAATCTGAAAGAAAACCTATATCAAAACTACCGTATACCTTTCTTTTATTATAGTGGTGGAAGTCATGATGCATTTCCAACACTTAGCAAAGAAGGCAACGCTTTCCCTTCATTCATTTGTTGGGTTTGATAAAAGGATGGCATTTTTAGAGATGAGGCAGACGACAAAACACACCAAGCATATAAGGCCATCTCCAACCGAAGAAGGGCCAAATGGCTCGTTTTAGCCCCATAGTCCACCGAGAAATTAATATTTTAATGAATAGTTCCAGGCCATATTTCTTACCATCTCCAATTGAAGGTCCATAGGCTAAACATAGCCCTGTGACAAAAAAAAATCTCAAACCGAAGGGGCCAAAGTGCCATAAGGCCAAACATAATTTATTATTTTAATTGAATTAATATGGTTACTTAAATTAAACTACCTCAATTTTTCGAGATGGAATGTCAATAATTTCTTGTCGATAATGAATCTCAACAATATTGTTTAAGTTTCATGTTGTTAAATGTTTTTTTTTTTTTTAATGTTGTATAAGTTTTATGTTGTTTAATATTACTTAATGTTATTTAAGGTTGTTTAATATTGTTTAATGTTGTTTAATGGCTTAGGTAGTTATAGGGAAAAAAATAGAATTTTTTATTTTTTTTTTTAAAAAGAATTCAAATAAAACGGTTAGCTGACGTTAGCAACTAGTTGTTGGGATTCAAACCTCTGGACCAACCAAGGCTGGCTGGCTGGCTGGTTTAGGCCAACCAATTGGCCTGATTCTCCTTTTGTGGCCCAGTGGGGCCCACGAGCCACTTGGCCTAGCCTTCAGTTAGAGATGGTTTTAGTGCCATTTAGGGCTATTTTTGGCCCTAAGGCCCTTTGAGCGGATTTGTTGGAGATGGCCTAAAAGACTCATGCATGTGTGTATGCAGTAAAGAGATTCTCTCATTCTCAGGTCTTCATGTACCAGTTCCGTACAATACTCAAGACCCCAATTGTCACATCCCGTTCCAGGCTCCCACCACATCCCGGACTCAACTCCACTGTAGCACGATATTGTCCACTTTGAGCCCCTACCACACCCTCATGGTTTTGTTTCTGGGAACTCACACGAGAACTTCACAGTGGGTCACCCATCCTGGGATTGCTTTTGCGCGAACTCGCTTAACTTTGGAGTTCCAATGGAACTCGAAACCAGTGAGCTCCCAAAAGGCCTCATGCTAGGTAGAGATGGGAATATACATATAAAGATTACAGGATCCACTCCCATGGGCGATGTGGGATGTAACAATCCACCCCCCTTAAGGGCCCGACGTCCTCGTCGCCACACTTTTGGCCAGGGATTGGCTCTGAAACCAAATTGTCACATCCCGACCCAAGCCCCCACCACATCCCGGGCTCGACTCCACCGTAGCACGATAGTTTTGTTTCTAGGAACTCACACGAGAACTTCCCAGTGGGTCACCCATCCTGGGATTGCTCTTGCGCAAACTCGCTTAACTTCGGAGTTCCAATGGAATTCGAAGCCAGTGAGCTCCCAAAATGCCTTGTGCTAGGTAGAGATGGCAATATACATATAAGGCTTACAGGATCCACTCCCTTTCGTGATGTGCGATGTAACACCAATTGTGTCATTTGGTCAAACGATATAACCTTTACTAAGGTTGCATTAGTTTCAAAAGACACTTTCAGATTTCCAGTTGGTCAACCTTGACCAACCAAGAATCTAATACTTCTCCAGGCTTTTAAAGGAAATTAAAGAAAAACTACAAACTTAAAAGCCAACAAGTGTAAGAGAAATTTTCAAGTATATGTGTAACATCCTACATCGTCCAGGGGAGTGGATCCTCTAAGCCTTATATGTATATTCTTATCTCTACCTAGCACGAGGCCTTTTGGGAGCTCACTAGCTTTGGGTTCCGTAGGAACTCCGAAGTTAAGTGAGTAGTGCGCGAGAGCAATCCCATCATGGGTGACCCACTAGGAAGTTCTCGTGTGAGTTCCCAAAAACAAAACCGTGAGGGCGTGGTTGGGGCCCAAAGCGAACAATATCGTGTTACGGTGGAGTCATGTGGTGGGAGCTTGGACTGGGATGTGACAATATGCATAGATTGTTATCGAACAAAACTTGATAAGAATGTGTGTGTGTGTATTCAACATATATATAACCAGCACATTTGCATTTAACAGTTCGAAATGACACAAACAAATAAATGTGATGTACAACTTGGACATACATAAATCTTTCTGAAATAAACCAGGTCATAATTTCGAAAACCGTAAATTCATAGTTAGGAATATAATGAGTTGATGATAAACAAGAAACAAAACTATTCTTACTTTTCAAACTGAAAACTCAATGCATGCATAACCAACCAAGTGTATAGCATAATTATTATTGCAGTAAACAAAACATCATAACTTAAATTGACAAGACTGTTTGGAATCAAAGCCAGTACCTCATGAAAAATTACTTACCAGACCATTAATTCTACCATAAAAATTAATCTATAGAGACAAAAACATGATAGAAATAATTTGAAAGAAATATCATGCCATTAGAATGAACCTTTACTTTGTCACAGGAGCATATTATTCTCAAACAAACATAGCAATTAAACTGAATCTTGTCTTAAGATTGTTAGAAAAATAAGGTCCAATTGCTATATTAAATCACATAGAAAATTAAGAAATGATTCATGCAATTATAAATCAAAATTAATGCATGCACATGAGTAACCAATGTTAAATGAACATGACATAATGGATTAGAAGAACTTGGAAATACAGTCGAGGCAAGTGTTGGACACTTTGTCCTTAAGACAAGTTGACGCCCCACTACGGTGCTCATGGTTGATCAACGCTTCTCTCCTAAGATACAACAACCATGTTCTTGTAATAGTAGCACTCCAAATCACAAGGTCTATGAACTAAGATTGTGTTGAAAACTCTCTCATATGATTAAAAGTTATTTTATGTTTATAGGGGGCTTCCCTATTTATAGAATTTGAGATACGTCTTTGGAAAGCGTGTGACTATTCATGAAGAGTCAAAAAGTTGCAACTCTTCATTTGAATAGAGACATCTTTCTACCAAAAAGCTTCATTTCTAATTTCCATTCAATTAATAAATTTAATATATAATAATATTATAAAATTTTCCAATAGGTTCAAACTCCGTCACCTTCCTAATTTAATGTCTAATCTAATTAGTTTGACAAAAAAAAAAAAATTCATATGAGTGGTTCCGCAACATAAATATCGATGTCAAAATAATTGGACAAGGTAACATCCATTTCGAGCAAACTAATAAGCGCTTTCCCAAAGCCAAAAAAAAATGGTAAAGCCGTTGTATGTCCATTGATACATCCAAATAAAATGTTATTTAACATCAAATAATCAATCATATCAGCTTAACTTCAACAAAAACTTAAATGTAGTTTCAAATGAATTGATCATATCAGATAACCAGTCATTAGTTTCCATTTGGTACCGCGGAAGTCCAGGGGATCCAATGCATGGACAAGCAAGGAGAAATTTTTTTCAATGTGCGAGGAACATGATGAGTCAATATTATATTATATATTTCACCATATTCTTTGTATCATTTGATAGTTATTTTAGTAAAATTTCGATACTTTGCTTTATATTTTCAAGATAGGATATTCGACTTCCTCTGCAGAAAAACATGACCAAATGGATGAATTTTGAAGTGATTCAAATTGGAGGACGTTCGTGTGTCTCTTGGCGTTCTCATGCCAAAATTTTGGATCTTTCTACTAAGCGGTTATTTTCTGGAGATTTATTAAGGAAGCAGTGCGTGTTGCTGGAAAATGACGTTTATGGGCTTAAATTGCGTTTTTGGAGCCCAAGCTGATCTCAGACGGGTTCGTGGCCTTCTGGAGAAGTGTTCAGAATAGTTCAAGCTTTAAATCTAGCTATTTTGGGCTACTTTTGGAGTTGATTTGGGTCCAAAACGTGGCTGTGTAGATTTCTAGGCGAATTTACCAAGTCAATTTATGATTATGTTTCCTATTTTATTTTAATTTATTTAGTTTCCTAATCTATTTCTAAGACCTTTTACTAGGAGGATTTTAATGAGAGTAGTATAAATAAGCCTTTTGGGGCAGACCTAGGGTCTCTCTAGAACGCATGCAATTTTTGGAGAGAAGATTTTGGGCAAAGTTTAGAGATTTTCAGATTTTACTCTACAAGGTGTTTTCATGCTTTTTCTAGTTTAATACAATTATGTTGATTTTAATTATGAATATGCCTAACTAATTTTCTTTTGCTAGGGTGATGCCTTGAGCCTTAGCATGACTATGTAGTTTTTATTTAATTGCTTATGATATTATGCATGCATACTTTGAATTATTAATCACTGTGCTTAAACTGTCTTTGTGTCTTAATGATTCACGACCATTAGGATGTTTAGATAAGTATTCGGATGCAATTTGGTCGGAATACCACCGGCGAATTGAGTATTTGACACACCCCGACCGAGATCGGGGCATGCTAGCCGTCACGTGGAAATGACGTAACCATGTGCACAGTGCGGAAGCTAATAAATAATAATAAAAGTACGAATAAATAAAAACTAGCTATACACAAAGTAAGAACATACATGTGCAAGCGTAAGTGTGAAAACAAAGTTCAGAGCACGAAGACCTAATGCAGTCCGGGAGAAACAACACTACATAAACACACCCAAAGGTGGTCCTACACTAGTGATAATCTGTCAGATATGCCGGGAAAATCCTCTGGGGAGCCACCACAAGTGCTAGCCAACTAGAACCTGGAGGGGCGCAAAACAGAAAACGTGAGTGGGCAAAAACAAAGCTTTTCAAAAACCATTTCATAAACAAAGTTCTAACCCCTCGCTGTAAAACCTGTATACTTCCCAGAAAATAGAATATACATATATATATATATATAAGTCATGTGCACAAATATGCCATGCCAAATGTCTCGAAATAAAATGCAAGTACTCAAGTAACGCCAAAACAATGCCATGTAATCTGTCAGTCGGAGTCACCTAACGTGACCTGTACGGCTGAATATAGAGCTTAAATCTCCATCTCACTAACTATACCTGTACACAAGTTGGAACCACCTAAAGTGGTCTGTACGATAGGATTGGGTGTATAATAAGTACGCTCAAGTGCTGCGATCACGTGAAGGCTGGGTGAATAATCGCGGGTCACCTACGAGTCGGAACCACCTAAAGTGGTTTGTACGATAGGACTGTGCACCTAACTTGGATCCAAGATGAGCGTGTGGTGCGGGAGGTGAACATCACGTGAAGGACTGTGCCCAACTCTGGGCGGGAGCACTAACACCGAGGGTGCAGGTTATGAGCTCTCTATGCATCTCAAACCACAACTGAACATAAACATAAATCATAACTCACATGGCACTTACCTGTGCGTCTGCAGCACCAAACATATATACTTATGCGACTAATAATGCATAATTAAATAGGCAAGCATAATGCATGGCATATAAACGTATAAACGTTTCATTTCACTTTCTGGGAAAAACATAAGTATATAGGTATATACGGAAAACCAAAAGCCCACTCACTGGTATGTAGAAGGGTCGTAACCCCCTTGCCTCGAGTGATTGCGCTCGTCCTCGGGATAGGTCTCACCTATATGTGAAACAACTATAAAAACGTTAATTTTAAAGCACATAACCAACCTTACGAAATAACTTCTCATACAAAGCTCAAATGGGGTGTATGAATACACCAACGTGATCTACTCAACCTCAGGAACATCCCCATATTTTTAGAAAAATTTTCCGACGCCGCACGCGCCCCCACGCGCCGGCCAAGGCACAGCCACACGCGCCACCCACGCGCAGGCACGTGCCTGGCACACTAACGGCGTCAGTTAACGCTGTCAGGAATATTCTGTTAAATCTAACTGATGTCGTTAACGCCGTTAGGAATATTCCGTCCAAATTGACGGAATATTCCGTAAACTTCTTCGGCCAAACTCCGGCGCCGGCGACCAGGAAATTTTTAAAACTTTGTATCTTCTTCATTTTTCAACCAAATTTCACAAAATTGGTACCAAAATGAAGCTTACAATAAGAGGAACAAATCCATACCATTTTCAAGCACTAAAACCCATGGATTCTGGCCGGGAAAACACCACCAACTCCGGCCAAACTTGTAACTCACGATCCCGACGTCCAAAACCTTCAAACGAACCACCCCAAGCCTCCTAAGGACCTCACCAAGCTTCCTACAAGCTTGAAATTCCCAAAAACACAAGAATTAAAGTGTGCATGAACAGTGACCAAATAGGGGGATCTCGAGTTCAACGTGAAAACGAAGGTATCCTTACCAGAAATGGGTATGGTTGAACTCCTAAGGACCTCACGAGCACGAATATGTAATTTGTTTCCTCGATCTGTGAAGGTTTCAATGGTTTTAGGTGTCGTCCGTACAAAAAGAATAGGAAAGGGAGAGAGAGAGAGCTCGGGTCAGGGCAGAAGGAATAGGGGAGAGGGGTGATGATGATGATGGATGGATGGCTGGGATGCAACCAACCAAAAACCCAAAACAACCACACAAACAACAATTATCCATTAGGGGCAAAACCGTCATTTCACTCCTACGGTACGAAAAGTCCAGGATGGGCTGTCACAATATTGCTTCTTGTGATTAATAGTTGTAATTTCACCTAGGATGAATACCACATCTTAGGGGTTGCAGGGTTTTTCAAAGGGTTTTCATAAAACGTAATGAGTCATGCGTGTTTATATTTGATCTGACTACCACAGATGGATTGCATGTTTGATATACATTCTAACTTGAATACCATGAGTAGAATATGCATTAGGAAAACCCAACCTTCAAAGTTGCATGGATAATTCATAAGTAATTAGTAAACTACGTAGGACTGTTAAGAGGATGGTGGAACCCTAGTATTTTCTCACCTTGAATTCTAAAAATTGTTTCTTTCTCCTTTTTTAAAGTTGCGGTTTTTAAGTAATCCTTTTAATTAAATTCATTTTTCTTAATTTAGGTCATTAAATCACCTCTTTCAGAAACTTTGTTTTAATTAATTAATTGAGAATTGATTTCGCTTTAATCTTTTTAAATTAATCCATGTGGAGAACAACCTTGCTTGAGCTAATTATACTACAATAACCTTGTTTCTCTTGCAAGTATTTTAGTTGTTTTTAACCCTTTTTGCCCAGATGGTAAAAATCCTATCAGAACACGACCTAATGCAGTGCATAAGAGGGTTATTCACCGAGACTTTTGGTATTTGGTGTTTGGCCGTTAATTATTAATTTGAGATCATGTTTCTTAGGTTATGATTTAATGTTTTGTAGTAATTTTGATGTATTGTATGTTGTGTTTTAATGAAGTAGTTGGGTGGAGAATTGGTAATTATGTTAAATATGCATTGGTGGCTTAGGAAGTTGTTTTAGCGATGAAGATGTTTTGCCAAACTAATATATTAGGGAGGGAGTTTGAGATGTAAAGGAAGAGAATTTGGAACAATTTTATGTTAATTAAGAAATGAGCATCACTCTTCTATCATTTTAAGTCAAACCTTGTGTTTTCAAATTTTGGAAAATCTCTCAACAAACAAGAATAAACCTTGAAGTACAACTAGTTAAATAATTTAATACATTTCATGAGAGAGAGAGAGACAGAGGGAGGGGGTCATTGGCCAACTTGGGGGGTTAATTACACTAACACCGCTAGAAGTTTATCGAGTTTTCACAAAACCCCCTCACATTTGAAACATTACACTAACACCCCCTCACATAACCCCTTATGTCAAAATTTTGCTAATAAATGGACAACTTTACTGTGACAACCCATGAGACGTGATTTGATAATTGTTCTAGGCTCTGATACCAAACTGACACACCCCGACCCGGAATGTCGACTAGGACCCCGAATCGAGCCGTGCTGGCCGACACCAGGGAGGTGACGAAGCCATAAAGTGTGATATTGTATAAAATGTGAATAAATTAAAATCTAAAGTGCCTAAGTATACGAGTGCGCGGTGAGCGGGTCTGGACCCATTCACGCGTGATACAAAGCATATGCATAGTACAGTAAGGTAAGGTAATGATTATACCATCATAAGAAGACATATGTACTAAAAAGTGCCACGAATCCTCGTTGATACGGAACTCTGCTGCTAGAACCTAGAAGGGAGTGAGTGAAACAAAACTTTAGGACCCTAAATTGAGCCGTGCTGGCCGACACCTATGAGGTGACGAAGCCATAAAGTGTGATAGTGTATAAAATGTGAATAAATTAAAACCTAAAAGTTCTTAAGTACACGAGTGCGAGGTGAGCGGGTTTGGACCCATTTCACGCGTGATACAGAGCATAGGTATAGTACAATAAGGTAAGATAATGATTATACCATCATAAGAAGACATCTGTACTATAAAGTGCCACGAATCCTCGTCGATACGGAACTCTGCTGCTAGAACCTAGAGGGGTGCAAAAATAGAAAATGTGAGTGAGCGAAACAAAACTTTTCAAACCAATTTCAATTACCAAAGGCAGTAACCCCTCGCCGTAACACCTGTATAATTTCCCAAAAAATAACAGGCTTGACTATAACTCAAAACCATAACCAAAATAACAGTCTCACAACTATGCCATGTCCAATATCTCAACAAGAATAAGTAACCTAGGTGAAATAAATCAATATGAAATGGTATGTCAGCTGGATCCACCTATTATGGCATGTACGGTTGAACCAATAGCTCATCAACATGCTAGCCAGAGTCACCTCACGTGACTTGTACGGCTGAATCAATAGCTTATCAACATGCTAGTCGGAGTCACTTCACGTGACTTGTACAGCTGAATCAATAGCTCATCAAAATGCTAGCCGGAGTCACCTCACGTGACCTGTACGGCTAAATCAATAGCTCATCTACATGCTAGCCGGAGTCACCTCACGTGACCTATACGGCTGAATCAGTAGCTCATCAACATGCTAGTAAATAGCTCAATAAGTTTACCTGTACACGAGTCGGAACCACCTAAAGTGGTCTGTACGACAGGACTGGATGTAAATAAATACGCTTTTAAGTGCTACGATCACGTGAAGACTGTGCGAATAATCCCAGGTCACCTATGAGTCGGAACCACTTATTGTGGTCTGTACGACAGGACTATGCACCTGCCTTGGATCCAAGGTGAGCGTAACGTACAGGAGGTGAACATCACGTAAAGGACTGTGCCTTGGCCACGGGCGGGGGCACTAACATCGGGGTGCATATTTATGAGATCTAACTACATCTAATATAACATATACGACTCATGGGCAACTTGTACGACAAGGTTGGAGTTACCTAAAATATAAATGTACCCATGCTATAACTCCATCATTTCAACTAATACCATAAACTCACCTGAACTTATCTGTGTGTCCTGCGTTCACCTTTGCACTTTAAAGCATTCACAATAATTATGTGCAGATAATATACATATGGATATGCCATGATGCAATCTAATACTCAACCATAACATAGTGTTTCCAAATATATATATATACAACATGGCGTGAAATGCATAATCTATAACGCCCCACTTCCAAACTACTTATTTTCGGGAATAATTATCAGTAATAAGCCCAACTAGACACTAGTTTAATTAACTATCATTACTTACGTTTCCTTACTTTAATTTCTTGATTCTTCACACATTGATTTATGACCAACATTTAACCACCAAATCATAAGGTTAAATCTCACATTTTCCACCAATGTCCCTCACATTGCTCAATTCCCCAAACAAGGCTATTGTCTCAATTATTTAGTCTCATTTATTATATGGCTGCATCTAACGTCTCGTTAGACTACCTACGTACCCTAAACAAGGATCAAGCCATTCGTAGTTCGTATTAGTCCTCCAAAGCATTCACAAAAATTATATGACATATTCAATTTATAAACATTTTTGGAGATGTCAATCTGATATATATATATATATATATGATAGAAAGGAAAAGACCCACTCACATTAGGTCCGCGCTACAACTCCCAAGTACGAATATCGAGATGTCATGAACGATCCTCACCTAAAACAATTATTCAATCACGTCTCAGAACTCTTATCCATAGAACCCATAGTTTACATAAAACACATCCCAAGGACGTTTTAGAATGATTTGAGATCCATTGACCAAAAGTCAACCTTCGGTCAAAGATCAACGGTAAGGTCCACAACCCTACGTAACTCAATCCGGAAGATCCGCATTAAACTTCTAGAACATAATACTAAAGTTTCATTACGATTCAAAGGTTGGATCTCCGCCAATTGCCAATTCAAGTGGCGGTTAACGTTTTATTTTACGAAAATCCAATTTGGGAAGATACGTACGTCAGATTTCCAATCCGTAAGTTTCTAATATCCTCAAATATTACATACCATAATGTATTAAAATTTGGTGACGATCCAACGGTCGGATCGTCAATTCATGCAAGGACCTCTTAATGGCCAACTAGGTGGTCAACTATGAAACTATATTAAAGATCATAATTTCACTAAACGGATGTCAAATGTGGAATCGGGGCTTCAAAATTAGCCTAGAAAGGTCAGGTGGAGTCTCGACCCACACGCCGCCGCGCGTGGTGGCCGGCCGCCACGGTTCGCCGGAAAATTCCACTATTTCTAAAAATTCTCAAATTTCACAGAAATCAAGATCTCAAAAAGGGGAACAACTTTCATACCTGCCACGAAGTCCAAAAGTGGACGGAAGATGATCAATTTGCCCACGAAATCGACCGGTGCCTAAAGTTTCCCAATGTCGATTCATCGTCTACGGTCCAACGGGATCAAGGTTGGTTGGGTTTTGCTCCTGGGATGATGGGCTAGAAAGCCCAAGTGTTGGCATCGGCCATCGCTTGGCGTTTTGCTAGAAAAATAAAAAAGGGTAGCCGAAGCATCGTGAGAACCGTCAACTTTCGTGGCCTCAAACCGCCACATACAGAGATTAATCAAGGTGGTTCTTGTGTGGATTTTGTAGAGGGGAATGAGAGCTTCAAGATGGCAGTGGTGGCGTCGAGCAATTCCACTGGAGTTGTCCAGAATCGACCTTGGAAGTTGGGTGGTCGCGGTGGTGGCGCGCATGGGAAAGCTGGGAGTTTTCTTCCTCTTCTTTTATTTATTTATTTATTTTATTCTGATTTCTGATTGTGTTGCTGCCCTTTTTCTACCTTTTATCTAATTGGTCCTCCTTAACCAATTAACTAACTCTAAATAACCAACTTTAAACGTTCGTAACTATACCATTATAATCCTAACTCGCAAATGGCTTTCACTTATGTGTTTGTACCAACGACTACTACTTAAATATGCTAAAAGCATAAGTCATATGTTTCTCTAAACGATGGTTAACGGAAGTCAAAGTCTTTGCCTCTAGGGCATTTTCATCAATTCCCTTGATTAAAATAAATAAAAACGTAAAACTTGGAACAGGTTGTAACTAATTAATTAAATAATAAAGAAATATATTAGAAAAAATATTAAAAATAAATAAATTAAACATTAAAAAATAAATTAAAATTTTAAAATCATATAAATCAAATGCAAACCTTTATCAAGTTACTGTTAGTAAAAACATCAGGCTAGCATTGCGAGAGAGTCTTCATCAGGTTAAGAATAGAAAATGCCTCATCAGTCAGATTGTTCAAACAAAGATGAAAATTTTCTTAATTTTTCTTTAGATTAAGGGCAAAAATCTCAAGAGCATAAAGACACTGCTTCTTCTCAATGGCGTCAGACAGGGCCTCGGTGACAGTGTTGACCTAGGCCTTGGCATTGTTCTTCCGATCCACCTTATTCTTCACATTTTTCAAAGAGGAATGAGCGGAGATGAAGCAGAAGGAGTGGAGATGAAGTGGGGTTTAGGTTTACTCTTTTTTTTACTAATATATTTCTAGTTAATTAATTAGTTATAAGGGTAAAACTGTCAATTTATTAGTACAACTTTGACTGGAGGGGTTATTTTAAAGTGAATTAAAATGTGAGGGGGGTGTTGGTGTAATGTCTCAAATGTGAGAGGGTTTTGTGAAAACTCGATAAACCTAAAGGGGTGTTAATGTAATTAACCCCTAACCTGGGACGTGCATCATGGAAAAGGACTACTCGCATGCCATATATTACAGCCAACTCAGATAGGCCTCCACATGCACCGTGCCTCGCTGTAAATAATAACAAATAGAAAAGGCCAAAAGGCAGAGAGGAGAGAAGAACTTGTACAGCATGAGTATTAACGTTATATTGGTGTCTTGTGTCAATAATGTGATGACATATGAAGAGAAATTAACATATATTTTTATATTATTATTATTATAAAACGCTATCATAACAGTTTACTTGTGCCATACACAAGTCTTCCAAAATACTCCTTTGGTCGACCCCATAAGCTGATAGGCCACAGATTAACCGTTCCCTCTAAACCGGTCATTTTCAACTTCCTATTTGCTCTTAGTTAGCTTCCAAATCATTAGTAATTAAGCCACTAGTCACCCTATAATAATTATGTTAATTTCACATAGCACCCGCATTCCACATTAATAAATATTTATAGTTTGTAATATCTGTTACAACAATATTTACAAGGATAACGAAATGAATAAACTATGCAGACACAATTTTTAATTTGCCTTGGAACAAATGTTGGAACAACACAGATGATCTCTATGCTTTCCCTATAAACAATCTGTCTCCCTAGCTACTACTGTCTTGTTCTCTCTTTTTTTTCTGCTACCTTTTCTTGATATTTCCTCTATTTAATTTCTGACTCGATCCTTAAGTAATAGAGATGGGAGGGTGTGCGACGAAGCCAAAGGTGTCAAAGGGGGAGGCGGCAAGTGAGGTACCGGTGCTGGCTCCAGAGCCTACAGCCAAGGAAGATCAGCCGGCGGTGGTTGATGATAAGGCAAAGGAGAAGGAGGCGGTGTTAGTTGCTGATGGTGATGAAGCTGAGAAGAAGATAGAAATAGCTCCTGAGCCTGAGCCTGAGCCTGAGCCTGAGGAGGCTCAGGGTGGTGGCGATGATATCAAGACATTGCGTTAATTCTTCCCAAAGGAAAATATATATTGAACTATATCTAGTCATAGTAGCCGTATGTGGAGATCATCTCTAGCATCATATTCTTGCAAAAGCTCGCTTTCAATCTTTAATTATGAATAGTATCAAATTCTACACAGATATTATATTTCATTTGTCGTTATTCATATGAGTCAAACTTTTCGGACTCATAACTTACAAATAAAAAAGAATATCACATTTGATGTAAGACTATTTGATATTTTCACGGTTTTTAACTTATGCATGTCACTTGTTAAAGTGAGAATGTTTAATTGCAAATGTTAGTGAAAAAATTGCTAGCATTTCTCTGTCATTTTTTAAACAATAATATATTTACAATAAAGGGTGTGTATTTGTGTTAAGACGCATAATGGACCAGCCATAATAATTTGGTATCGTATACGTGAGTTGAATCTAAGACATTTTACTTAGAAGTTGAGATGAATATACCCCTATACTAGAATTTGGAAAGGGTGGTGTTAACATGAAATCCTTTCCGACCCCAAGAGGCCCAAAGGAAGAAAGGCCAAGGTCTGATAATATTGAGAAGGCCGATCCTGAGTGCTATAGATGACCGCTCGGCAGTCAGAATTTTCTATCAATAACAAGGCCAAATGCTTCACCATAAAGTACTTTACGATGACTAGAAGCAAGTTGGAGTAATGACAACTATAGAACGAAGTCCCAGGGACACAAAGAAATGCCCACTCAGACGTTAACTCCAAGCCACGTAGCAGCTATCAAAGTGAACAGAAGCCTATAAAAAAAATGTAAAGGTTGATAGATTGGGCACTTGGATGTGGACTCCCACCAACTCCAGAGCTGAACAAAGTGCTTGATATGTATTGTCCCAAGAAAGCATGCAAGTGGACTTGAACGGTTGTCAATTTGTTTCCACGTGTCGGCTAAGAATGGAGGGGCAGCTAGCAGGGACTTAGGGCTTATTGAGTACCTAGATATGGATGATGAATATTCCTTAGAACGGGTCGGATGAATTGGGAGCGAAAATAGACTGTGTTTAGCCGAGCGCTATTTGTAACCTCTTATTCAATATAAACGAGAGATCTAGTGGAGGTAGTCTAGTTTTAAGGGGTGAACAACTTAAATATTGTTGTTCAATTCTTGTTATTCTAAAACCTGAACCTACTAATGGGCAACACACAACCATTATGGCCTTTGTAAACCTCACTAATTTTGAGAGTGGTGCTATCTACACACCCCCTATTAATTTTCATCATTTGATCCTTTTCAATTCATTTGATCCAATGATCAAAATTTGAGAAGGTGTGGAAGGTAAAATGGGTGTGCAAATAGTACCACCCCTTTGGAAACTCAATCATAAAAATTAGACCTGGCGATTGTGTCATGTCTGTCGTGTTCATGTCATTCTCGTGACATACCCGATATTTAACGGATTATGTTGTGTCAAACCCGTTAAAGTGAACTGGTAATATGACCTAACTTGAACTCGACCCATTAAAATTAACAAGTAATGTGACTCGACTTGTTACCCGTTAAAGAAAATATATCTCACTTCAACAAATAATCAAATGAAAAATATCATAATAAATTAGTATCTACATACCAAGTTGTCACTAAATTAATTAGTATCTACATATCCAAAAGGAGAAGGAGTAAATTGTAGCAATGGTCCCTCAACTTTAATCAAATTCAACCACTGGTCCCTCAACTAAAACTCCATTACCATTGATCCCTCAACTCATCAAAACGTGTATCTATGGTCCTTTTCGTCAACTTCTTCAGAATTTTGTCAAAATGAGTTATTTTGGAAGAACCATTGCTACAATTGGGTTAAAGTTGACGGACCATTTCTCCAATTGGGTTACAGTTAAGGGACCGTTTCTCCAGTTGGATTAAAGTTAAGGGACCATCGGTAATGAATTTTTAGTTGAGAGACCATAGCTACACATTTTGATGAGTTGAGGGACCAATGGTAATGGATTTTTGCTTAAGGGGTCATTGCTCCAATTGAGTTAAAGTTGAGGGTCCATTGCTACAATTTACTCAAAGGAGAAGTGAGGACTAGTACACTTCTCCCGTGGTGGCCGGTTTTGGTATGTAGAAAGAGAGAGGTTATGTTTCTCTTGTTGAAAGAATAAACATACAGAAACCCTAAACGAACTTTTTCCCTTAACTCCCCTTTTAAAAGGAGACATGTGAGTTAATTATATTGACTCTCTCTCTCTCTCTCTCTCTCTCTCTCTCTCTCTCTCTCTCTCCCCAATGGGCCTAAAACAACCCAAACTACTTTTAAGCCAAACTACGACGTTTAATCGATTTAATGATTAATTAAGACTTTTTAATTAATCATATCACTAAATTAATCTAATTAATCAGTTCCATCATTATTTGGATCTTACCACACGTGTTTATCAGTGTTCAATCAATTTAGGTTCTAATTAGTAAGGCAGTGAAGTGATTGGTAATAATCCAATTGATGAGTTAACACTTAATTTTAGTTCTCCCTCTACTTTGACGATTAGTTAATCATCAGAAGGGAACCACAAGCCGAGAGTGACATCTAGCCATATGTCATGACTACCCAAGTTAATGTAGAATTTGGTCGAAGAACCTATTTAGTTGGAATTACAATATAATTTAATCATTCTCGGATTCAGTACTCTCAATCACATTACTAGGGTATAGATATTTTATGTCAAACCCCTAATGTGATTATACAAACTTATATGATTCATTTAAGAGGTGGGAAAGCCTTCATTTATTATGCTCGATATTTTGGCCGAAGATTTCCGAATCATATCTTAGAGTATTCTTCCTCTCATACTAAGAATTAGAGATTCCTTGTTGAACATTCACCTATCTTTGAGGATAAATCAGTGACTCCAACAATGCATAAAGCACATCCAAGATGAGATGTGGTCACATCTCTTTGTAAAATGATCAACAATGTAATTCCAAGACAGCTACAATGTCTGATAGGAGCATATTTGTGCGACTTAGTTAGCTTCTTCTTGTGCAGTTGTGTTGTTATTTCTTAGTTATTGTAGTATTTGAAGTCTTTTTCGTGTGTTTGTAGGTCCAAAGGATTAAAGTACCAAGAAAGTGCATTTTGGTGCATTTTGGAGCAGTTTTGGGCACTAAATGGATAGCTTGTATATGGAGCAAGGTGGAGGGACGAATTTGGAGTCAAAAGAGGCTAGGAACATGCTACAAATCAGAAAGGGAAAGTTCAAGACAAAGAATATAAGGGAAGAGCAAGAAATATGGAAACTTATCCTAACAACCTTATCTTATCCAAACCTTATCCTATCTTATCCTAACCTACTCTTGTTCCACCTTAATCCTAGTTGCAAGTGGACCTAAAAACATGATTTCTAGAAGCCTTATCTGACCCTAATAGGGTGCTGCATCCTCCCCCTTTTATCTCTTCTAGAAAACCCAAAATCAACCACAAAACACCTAGTTTCTAGAAGGCCCAATTTTGGACGAATTTCCTAAACCTTTTTCCTTTTGGATTCTGATTTATTAGGCTTCATTCCTTGTGGATTTGGGTTACATAAATCCTTTTATGAAACTAATTAGGCCAAACCCTCTCCTAAGTGGATTTCACTTACTTGTGCCGAACCCTAGGGCCCTAATCCATAAAATCTGCTAAGTTGTAACCCTAATCTAATTAACCCTAGGACTATATATACATATTTTCAGCCACAAATTCGGAGGAACCCCTTATGCCATTCAGAAACTCCTTGCCGCAAGCCCTAGCCTCTATTCTCCATCATCCCAACAATCCCAACACCTCCATACACAATTTGCCACACTCTACCACCATAATCAGCCATCATTCATCATCCAAAGCAAGAATACATCGTTCATAACCCCCAAAACCACCACCCACATCTTTTGCTGCAGCAAGGAAGGAGGAGAGCCCTAGACATGCATGCCATTCGACTTGGAGTTGCTGGAACATTTTAGGTGTAATCTTTCTTGTGTTTTTCAATGTTTAATTTCAAGAATCTTTGCTTTGTGAGTATGAGGAACTAATCCCCTTTTGGCTAGGGGGAATTTCGAATCCATGGCTATATTTGCAATATGATTTGATTACTTCCAGTTGTGATTTCATGAATTTAGAATTCAATTTACTTATCTATTTGAATTAAAACTTGTTTGTGTATGTGGGTTGAGAGTGCACACTTAATTTGCATGCATAAATCTGTTGCTAGGATATAAGGAAGCTTTACCTAATCATTGTGAACTTATATTCATAAGTAGTAAAGGTTGTTAGTCACAATCATGTTAAGTAAATTCTTGGCATCAGTATCATGTGCTTTCATAGTTACAAGTGCCTTGTCAACACTTATGATTTTCATAGAATTTAATGATCTTTGATTGTTTTTCTATTATGCGCTTTCATGTAGAGAACTTTTGAGGAATAATTTGATTGTAATGCGCTAATTCCATTCAATTCAATGACCGAAAGAAAATCTGAGAGTTAATTTAAGCGTACCTAATTAACTTGGGGTGTTGAGGTTAATGATTCATTGAAAAAGCAACTGGAGATTGTTTTGTATGCAAGTATGTCATGTGTGGAGAAAGACCTCCTAGTAGCCCATCATCCATCTAATTTCACCAAATTCATGCAAATCTGCATAGTTTAAAGTCTTGTTTTGTTTACTTTCTTTTCGTCCAAAACCAAATCCCCCTTTATTTTAGAGTGTCTAACTAGTCAAAATCTGTTTTAGATTGTGTTTTCAAGTGTTTTGAGTCAAGTTAGGACCAAAATTCGTCCAAAATTATGTTTAGAGTCAAATCTGCCCAGTTTGTGTTTTTAGGCAGTTTTGAGTGTTTTTAGCTTAGTTTGAGTCTTGTGAACTTGTTTTGAGTCTTTTAAGTTGAGTTAAGTGTTTTAAAGTTTAGTTTATCTATTTGAGTTAGTTTAAAGTGTTTAGTAATGCCTCCTAATCCCCGGTTTAAGAACGATCCCTACTTACTTATATACTACAATTGTCAAAAGAGGGTTCATTTGTGTGTTAAGTTAATTTTCGCATCAAATTTTGGTGCCGTTGCCGGGGATTAGCAACTTTGCTAATCCCTTGTTATTTCTTTTTGTTTATTTTCGTGTGTATTTGGTTCTAGTTTCTGACCTTGTTTGTTTTCTTGTTTTTAGGTACTAGTTTATGACTCGGAGTTCTCAACCGGTTCGTAAGAATATCTTAGCCTTTGACGACGATTTTGAGCGAACTTTGAGAAGGAAGAGGAATCAACAAGAGCCCCAACCACCTCAACCTGGACCAGATCTTGGAGAAGACGAAGTACAAGTGGAAGAAGAGGCCATGGCTCAGATTTTTGAGGAAGAACAAGCTATGGCAGCCGACAATCGAACAATCAAGGAGCTTTCCGCTTCGGGATTGGACAATGCCATGCCATTATGCATTCAATATCCAAGGGCAGCCCCAGACAAGACCGACAAGTTTGAACTCAAGACTAGCTTATTGCACCATATTCCTAAGTTCCATGGGTTGTCCATGGAAGATCCTAATAAGCACTTGAAGGAGTTTGAGGTTATTTCCTCAAGTATGACCCCGGTGAATGTTGATGGGAGCATTTTGAAGATGAAGGCTTTTCCCTTTTCTCTCTTGGAAAAGGCTAAAGATTGGTTGTATGAACTAGCCCCCAGAACTGTCACATCATGGGAGAGTAAGAAACGGGCGTTTTTGGAGAAGTTTTTCCCAACTTCTCAAGTCATTCTTTTACGCAAAAGGATTAGTGGCATTCAGCAGAATCAAGGTGAATCATTTCCAACTTATTATGAATGTTTTAAAACTCTTGTTGCTTCATGTCCACAGCACCAAATCAAGGATGAGCTTCTTCTTCAATATTTCTACGAAGGGCTTCTACTAATTGAACGCCAAATGCTAGACGCCTCAGTGGGAGGAGCTTTAGTGGACAAAACACCCATGGCCGCCAAGGATCTCATTGCCAACCGAGCTTTAATTGCTCAACAATATGAAGGCGTTGGTCAAAGGGACATACCACGACAGCAACAAGTTAATGAGGTAAGTGCTATTTTCGAACTTCAAAATCAAATGGCTAATCTTACTTCTCTTCTTTCGCAGGTGGTTGAAATACCAAAGGTACAAAGTGTGGCTGTTTGTGGCGTGTGCTCCATGAATGGACATCTCACGGATAAGTGCCCATAATTGATCGAGAATGGAGGGTGGGAATCTGCCAATGTCGTGGGTTATGGGAGCCAAAACCAACCAAGGAGTGATCCTTTCTCTAATACAAACAATGCCGGTTGGAAAGATCATCCAAATTTCAAATGAAGGGAGCCCCAACAACCCCAACACCAAAACGCATTTAGGCATCAACCTCTAGGATTCTACCAAAGGCCGTATGCACCCCAACAACCCCAAGCACAACTTGCCTAATCCAAATCAGGTTCGTCCATAGATAACGATCAAATTTTTCAATTACTAACTTCTATGGCGCAGGGAATGCAAAATAGGGACAAAAAGGTTGATGAATTAAAGAAGCAAGTAGGGCAGATTGCGGAGTTTATGGGCCAATTCAGAGAACAAGGCAAGTTGCCTAGTTCAACCGTTGTCAACCCAAAAGGAGGATTCAAATCTGCCAAAGCAATCATGTTGCGAAATGGAAAGCAAGTTGGAACGGCCTCACAACCATTTAAAACAGCCCCAACTAAGGACAAAAAGTTGCAATTCGAGGAGGAGGAACAAGAGCAAGCCACGGCAAGGGTAACACCACCCATGCCGCAGCCACCCAAACAACCCCATTCGGCTTCCAAAGGTAACGAGGTTCCAAATTCGATTATTTCTAATGTTATTCCTCTGAATGTACCCTCTCCTCATAGATTCATGCAAACGAAGAAGGAAGAGGCTGAAAAAGACATTTTGGAGACATTTAGAAAAGTACAAGTCAATATACCATTCTTGGATGCAATTAAGCAAGTTCCAAGGTATGTTAAGTTTTTAAAAGAACTTTGCACTACTAGGAAGAGAATTTCGAACAAAGAGGTTGTCAAGGTAAGTGAAAATGTCTCAGCCATCTTACAAAGTAAAATGCCCCCTAAATGCAAAGATCTGGGTAGTTTTACAATTCCTTGTGTTATGGGCAATAATCGTTTTGAACATGCCATGCAAGACTTAGGTGCATCTATTAATGTCATGCCTTACTCAATCTATGCATCTATGAACCTAGGTGATTGGGATAGTGGCTATCCTTGAGTCATTGCCACTACAATCTAGTAAGTCTTTGGACCCACTTTCAATTCCAATTTCGACTAATAAGCCCATTCCTTCAGTTGTGTAGCCACCTTCCCTTGAACTTAAACCATTGCCAAGCCATTTGAAGTATGTTTTCTTGGGAAACCAAGAGACCTTGCATGTCATTATCTCCTCCTCACTCATGACACAAGAAGAAGGTAAGTTAGTGTGGGTGTTAAAGGAGTACAAAACAGCAATTGGTTAGACCTTGGCCAACATCAAAGGAATAAGCCCTACCACGTGCATGCATCGTATACTTTTGGAGAAGGGGTCTAAAGCATCTCGGGAGGCTCAACACCAACTCAACCCTCCAATGATGGAAGTTGTGAAGAAGGAGATAATCAAGCTCTTGGATTGTGGAGTGATCTATCCAATTTCGGATAGTCGTTGGGTGTCTTCGGTTCAATGTGTTCCAAAGAATTCCGGAGTAACTGTGGTGACAAATGCCAAAAATGAGCTTGTTCCTACTCGAATCCAAACAGGTTGGAAGGTTTGTATTGATTATAGGAAGCTCAATGCCATTACAAGGAAGGATCATTTTCCTTTGTCATTCATTGATCAAATGCTTGAAAGGTTAGCGGGTTATGCTTTTTATTGTTTTCTCGATGGATATTCAGGTTATAATAAAATTGTGATAGCTCCAGAAGATCAAGAAAAAACCACTTTCACATGCCCCTTTGGTACATTTTCTTATCATCGCATGCCATTTGGTTTATGCAATGCACCTACCACATTTCAAAGATGCATGATGAGCATATTTTTAGATTATGTTGAGAAAATTATTGAGGTTTTTATGGATGATTTCAGCGTTTTTGGTGATTCATTTGATGGTTGTTTGAATAATCTCAATTTGATTTTAAAACGATGCATTGAAACTAACCTTGTTCTAAATTGGGAAAAATGTCATTTCATGGTTAAACAAGGCATAGTTTTAGGTCATATCATTTTTGAAAAAGGTATTGAGGTTCATAAATCAAAGATAGATCTTGTGTGCCACTTACCCTCTCCTACTTCGATTAGAGAGGTTCTTTCATTCCTTGGACATGCAGGTTTTTATCGAAGGTTCATTAAGGATTTCTCAAAGGTCTCCCAACCTCTATGCCGTCTCCTACAAAAAGATGCAACTTTTGATTTCAACAAGGAGTGCACGGCAGCTTTCCAACACCTCAAGGACTTGCTAACCATGGCACCCATCATTGTTCCACCGGATTGGAGCCTTCCGTTTGAGCTCATGTGTGATGCATCCGACTATGCAGTAGGGGCTGTTTTAGGCCAAAGAAAGGACAAGAAGCCGTATGTTATCTACTACACATCCCGGACATTGAATGATGCTCAATTAAACTATTCGACCACTGAAAAAGAACTTCTTGCCATTGTCTTTGCTTTAGATAAATTTCGATCATATTTACTTGGTACTAAGGTTATTATTTTCAATGATCATGTAGCTTTAAAGTATTTGTTCACCAAGAAAGAAGCCAAACCAAGGCTAATTCGATGGATGATGCTTCTTCAAGAGTTTGACATCGAAATTAAAGATAAAAAGGGGAGTGAAAACGTGGTGGCTGACCACCTAAGCCGTATGGTACATGAGGAGGAGCCCTTGCCTATTTCAGAAACATTCCCTGATGAGCAGTTGCTATCCATTAAGGTAAGTGAGCCTTGGTATGCGGATTTGGTGAATTATTTGGTGGCCAAACAAGTTCCAAACACTCTAAACAGAAACCAATGTGATAAATTGAAAAAAGATGCTAGGTTTTATGTTTGGGATGATCCATACTTGTGGAAATATTGCTCGGATCAGATTATACGTAAATGTGTGCATGACATGGAATTCAATTCTATTTTAACATTCTGTCACACTTACGCATGTGGGGGACACTTTGGGACACAACGCATAACCCTTAAGGTTTTAGAATGTGGATTTTATTGGCCAACTTTATTTAAGGATGCTAGAACCTTTTCTATGTCTTGTGATCGTTGCCAAAGAATGGGTAACATAAGTGCAAGGGATCAAATGCCGTAAAATGTTATACTTCCTGTTGAAATTTTTGATGTTTGGGGCATTGATTTTATGGGTCCTTTTCCTTCCTCATATGGTTTCCTTTATATCTTACTTGCTGTGGATTATGTGTCGAAATGGGTGGAAGCAAAAGCCACCGGAACTAATGATTCTTGAGTGGTTGCAGATTTCATTAGAACTAACCTATTTGCAAGGTTTGGAATGCAACGAGTAATTATAAGTGATGGAGGGTCTCACTTTTGCAATCGAACCAATAGGCAAGCTGAGGTTTCAAATAAGGAGATCAAGCAAATTCTAGAGAAGATCGTTGGCCCAACAAGGAAGGATTGGAGCATAAGTTTGGAGGATGCATTGTGGGCATATTGCACGGCATATAAGACACCCCTGGGCATGTCCCCATTTCGACTCATTTATAGCAAACCATGCCATCTTCCCGTAGAATTGGAGCACAAGGCGCATTGGGCCGTCAAAACATTCAACATGGACCTTGATGCCATTGGAATTCATAGGAAGCTCCAATTGAATGAACTTGAAGAGATTAGGAATGAGGCTTATGAAAACGCTCGAATTTACAAGGAGAAGACAAAGGCTTTCCATGATAAGATGATTCGAGGCAAATCATTCTCCATTGGGCAGAAAGTGCTACTCTTTAATTCCCGTCTTCGCTTGTTTCCTAGTAAGTTGCATTCTAAGTGGGTTGGCCCGTTTGTTATTACTAATGTCTTTCCTTATGGTGCAGTCTAAGTTCAAAGCTTGAAAACAGGACATGAATGGCCATCGGTTAAAGCCCTACTATGAAAATTTCAAGGAGCATGTTGTGGATGATGTACCCCTCCATGCCATGGGTATTAGTGAAGCTTCACATGGAAGATTCGTCTGGCTGGAAGACGTTAAAGCAAGCGCTTCTTGGGAGGCAACCCATGCATTCAACAAGGAAAAGATGGAACTTCCACTCTAAACCCAGATTTGTGTTTCTAAACCCTTCTCTTTGCTGCTTTATTTTATCATGCTTAGTTGTTTGTTATTTGTTTGCTTTTGTGTGAGTCTTTGCGTGATACATTGAGGACAATGTTTGATTTAAGTGTGGGGGGGGGGGGGGGGTAAACAAGTGTTTTTATGCAAATTCGTGGGATTCTATCACCTATCACTTCTAATGTTGTTTCTCACTGTTTTTAAGTGTTTTTAGTGCATTTTGAGCTGTTTTAGTGTGTTTTGAAGTAAAAATCCGAAAATTAAAAAAGAAAAAAACAATTTGAAAAAGCCAAAAAGAGTTGTTTTTGTGTGTTTGTTTGCGTCTTAGGGTACCTTCCAACACAATGATGAGGATTTGGTTTTTAAATGCATGACTGTTAAAGAGAGTTACAAACATGGATGGAAGTTTGATTTGCTCTTTTGTTTTTGCTTGGTTGTAGTTATAGTTTATGAATTCACATGTAATCACGAAGGATAAAATCAGTTTTTGTAACATGCTTGAAGGAAGGAACTCAAACTAACGCTACATCCCTGAGAGACTTAAGCCTAAACGATTATTTGGAGAGTTATTAATCTATGCATTCTTGTTTTCTAAGGTCGTTGCATGATCTCATTATTCTTTGCTTGGTTGCTACTTAGAATGCGTTTCATCACTATAGTTCCAAATACTAGAACTCATACCCCTTTCATTCAAAGCATGAAATTGATTAGCATAACAAATAACAAGATGAAGTTGTGTAGTAATCACCACCATAGCCAAATAGCCGAATCCACCATTGTCATTTGTGTTGTAGGTGTAAACCCCGTTGAACCTTGTGTAGCCTATTTTCTTTGTTACATCACCCTTACCTAGCCTAGAATAGGACTTTCCATACCCTTGTTCTTGAAGTATAGTGGAGCATGACTTAGAAGGAATTCCTTTTGAGTGACATTCTTGCAAAAAACAAGTGTGGGGGAAGGGATTTTTGTGTGTATGTGTGTGCCAAAGTCTTAAAGGAGGCACGGGAAAAAGAAAAAAAAGGGAAAGAAAAAAAATGTGAAAAAGAAGAAAAAGAAGAAGAAAAGAAAGAAAAGGAGCTGAAAATAAGTGAGAACGAACCCACAAGTGTTGGTTGTTGAAGAAAGGGTCCAAAAAGTTGAATATGGCCCTAAGTTTTGTGTGACTTCCGCTTGGGTGTTCAAAGTTGATTTTTGCATTCTAAAGGGAATTCTAAGTGCCTAATTCATTACTTTGCTCACTATTGCTTTAAGAACGTTTGTTTCCTCTACCTTTCCTTGTTAGCCAATACCTTAGCCCCGTTACAACCCTTAGACTTCTATCTTGATTGTTATGTGTTTCAATATGTGGAGTTTAAAATTGGTTTGAGCATATGGAATCCCTGGTTCTCGCTTCTAAGTAGTAGCATTCCATTCATGAGATCATATATATACATGCATTATTAATTCTAGAAAATGCTTTCCTTGTTATAACATATGTGAGTGTTCGTCTACATGTTTACATCCATCTTCTCACATATACCTAGTGTAGGGAGTGTAGTAAAAAAATCTGTGCGAAAATTGAGAGTACATCTAGTAAGAAATTGAGGGAATTCTCTAAGGCATGTTACTACATTCAAAATGTTGTTTTAATTGATTAAATGTGAGCTAGTGAATGGTGACTGTGATTAAGTATGCTCGAGGGTAAGGATTGCTTACTTCTATGTGAGTGGTGATCTTTGACATGTTATGTTTCATTGGAAATCCCTGAGGCAAACGTCGGAAGGTTTAGATTATATGTTTTGTTTCTTTTGTTTGTTTGTTTTGCTCGAGGACTAGCAAAAGCTAAGTGTGGGGGAATTTGATAGGAGCATATTTGTGCGACTTAGTTAGCTTGTTCTGGTGCATTTGTGTTGCTATTTCTTAGTTAATGTAGTATTTGAAGTCATTTTCATGTGTTTGTAGGTCCAAAGGGTTAAAGTACCAAGAAAGTGTATTTTGGTGCATTTCAGAGAAATTTTGGGCACTAAATGGATAGCTTGTGTATGGAGCAAGGTGGAGGGACGAATTTGGAGTCAAACGAGGCTAGGAACATGCTACAAATCAGAAAAGGAAAGTTCAAGACAAAGAAGATAAGGGAAGAGCAAGAAATATGGAAACTTATCCTAATAACCTTATCTTATCCAAACCTAATCTTGTTACACCTTAATCCTAGCTGCAAGTGGACCCAAAAACATGATTTCTAGAAGCCTTATCTGACCCTAAAAGGTGCTGCATCCTTCCCCCTTTTATCTCTTCTAGAAAACCCAAAATCAGCCACAAAACACCTAGTTTCTAGAAGGCCCAATTTTGGACGAATTTCCTAAACCTTTTTCCTTTTGGATTCTGATTTATTAGGCTTCATTCCTTGTGGATTTGGGTTACGCAAATCCTTTTATGAAACTAATTGGGCCAAACCCTCTCCTAAGTGGATTTAACTTACTTGTGCCGAACCCTAGGGCCCTAATCCATAAAATCTGCTAAGTTGTAACCCTAATCTAATTAACCCTAGGACTATATATACATACTTTCAGCCACGAATTTGGAGGAACCCCTTATGCCATTCAGAAACTCCTTGCCGCATGCCCTAGCCTCCATTCTCCATCATCCCAACAATCAAACACCTCCATAATCAGCCATCATTCATCATCCCAAGCAAGAATACATCGTTCATAACCCCCAAAACCACCACCTACATCTTGTGCTGCAGCAAGGAAGAAGGAGGAGAGCCCTAGACATGCATGCCATTCGACTTGGAGTTGCTGGAACATTTTAGGTGTAATCTTTCTTGTGTTTTTCAATGTTTAATTTCAAGAATCTTTGCTTTGTGAGTATGAGGAACTAATCCCCTTTTGGCTAGGGGGAATTTTGAATCCATGGCTATATTTGCAATATGATTTGATTACTTCTAGTTGTGATTTCATGAATTGAGAATTCAATTTACTTATCTATTTGAATTAAAACTTGTTTGTGTATGTGGGTTGAGAGTGCACACTTAATTTGCATGCATAAATCTGATGCTAGGATATAAGGAAGCTTCACCTAATCGTTGTGAACTTATATTCATAAGTAGTAAAGGTTGTTAGTCACAATCATGTTAAATAAATTCTTGGCATAAGTATCATGCGCTTTCATAGTTACGAGTGCCTCATCAACACTTATGATTTTCATAGAATTTAATGATCTTTGATTGTTTTTCTATTATGCTCTTTCATGTAGAGAACTTTTGAGGAATAATTTGATTGCAATACGCTAATTTCATTCAATTCAATGACCTAAGGAAAATCTGAGAGTTAATTTAAGCGTACCTAATTAACTTGGGGTGTTGAGGTTAATGATTCATTGAAAAAGCAACTGGAGATTGTTTTGTATGTCATGTGTGGAGAAAGACCTCCTAGTAGCCCATCATCCATCTAATTTCACCAAATTCGTGCAAATCTGCATAGTTTAAAGTCTTGTTTTGTTTACTTTATTTTCGTCCAAAACCAAATCCCCCTTTATTTTAGAGTGTCTAACTAGTCAAAATCTATTTTAGATTGTGTTTTCAAGTGTTTTGAGTCAAGTTAGAACCAAAATTCGTCCAAAATTGTGTTTAGAGTCAAATCTGCCTAGTTTGTGTTTTTAGGCAGTTTTGAGTGTTTTTAGCTTAGTTTGAGTCTTGTGAACTTGTTTTGAGTCTTGTGAACTTGTTTTGAGTCTTTTAAGTTGAGTTAAGTGTTTTAAAGGTTAGTTTATCTATTTGAGTCAGTTTAAAGTGTTTAGCAATCCCTCCTCATCCCCGGTTTAAGAACGATCCCTACTTACTTATATACTACAATTGTCAAAAGAGGGTTAATTTGTGTGTTAAGTTAATTTTCGCATCAATGTCTCAAGTCAAAAGACTACTTACATATTCCAACCAATAGAGTTACTTGCTTGACATGCGAGTCGACCTCCATGCAAGTACTCTCGTTTGATTGTGTTCAATGAACTCATTCCCTTAACAAGCACTTCTATACTTGTTTTAGTGTCTCAACACGACTTGAGACTTTCCATCCTTCCTATTGGAGCAGACATATATAGTAGGTAATGGTTTTTTTCGAATTGTTAGAGCCCCTCTGACAATTCTATGACCAAGAACCTTTTTAACATTATAGTTATGTAAAGAAGGTCTATGTAGTATAACCTTTTTAGATTACTTCTTCCATCAATCCATTTCCCATGGATTCACTATTTGGAGGTATATCGTTTAATTGAGACAGTCCTAATGAGTGAATTTGCTCATTTGTTGTGTGGGACCATGATTTTCCAAGTTTGCAGTAAAACGGATCGAAAGACGTATACCTCAAAAGTCTAGTCGTAGACTCAACAGCTCTGATCAGATTGAGCTAACCAAAAGGACCAGTGATGCCACCACATCATGTTGTGTTCCTAAAAGGTAGGCGAAGTGTTGACTTCATTGAGATTGACCCTTCTTGTTCCACAAAACACGAAAACCTGATCCGATTGGAAATCAGACTAGTTTCTTATATTCTTGGAGATTCATAAAATTTAGGGTTTGGCATACGCCGCAAGTAATCACACTCCTAAGAGGACACAATATCTACTACTAGATATCTTCGTGGAATCTCTTAGTTTAATATGGATTCTATATCCTAAAAGGCTCTCTCTCTCTCTCAACTAATATACAAACATCTAGGATTTATCTCTGATAATGCAAAATATCTCATACTTTATTCTCTTGCCCACTGGTTGAGTCTCATAAATTGCTTACAAACTTGATCATTAGAACCTTTGGGCGGTACCCCACCGGTGCTAATGTTAATCCCAATTGTTCGCTTTCTTTATATTACTTTTGCACCACTCCATTGTCTATGAATTCACTAAGTATATCATTTATTTGGGACAATCCTAATGAGTGGCTTTGGCATTTATTATATTAGATATAACTAAACATTCAAACATTATCCCGAAAAGTTTCTTCTCAAGATTGATAGGGCATATCTCCAACAACATTGCCTAATGGACCATGACCAATATCACGCCACCAAGCCGTCTATACGTATCTCTTGTACCTGGAAACACTAACTCTTAACAAAATAAACTCAGTAAGCAGCTAGATCAAGCTTCAAGAAAACCAAAACAAAGCATACAATCATAACACATATCAATATCCATTCATACTTACACTTGTGTTCATATACGTTCAAGAGAAATGAGTTTATATATTTGATTTGCCATTCATAAGGTAGAGATCCTTGAATGTAAGAAACTCACAAAACTTTACTAGATGAGAGCCATGGATCATCCGTCGGTGACGCGTCTGTACACAGTGGCGGATCCAGGATTTTAAACTCGGGGGGTCCCAATAATAAAGGTTAAAAAATTTATAGACAAAAATAACATTGAAAAGTTAAATATAATACATTTTATTCAAAAATCATTTGCATAACAATATTACAAGCTATAAAATCCTAATTCAAGCGTCCACGACGAGGTTTCATGGTCTGAAAATGTTTCATGATAGCTTCATTACCAATACATGAAAAGTGTATGGGAACTCATACTTTGTAGGCCTACAAGGTCCCATTTGCAAATATGCTCTGCGGACCTCATCTTGAATATTAGAAGGATAGTCCTTCATTCGAATTCTTTTTCCCGGGTCTCTCTCAAGATTATTAAAATCAATGTCACACTCAATTTGTCTTGAGCTCGAACTACCCGAACAAGTAGATGGTGCTATTGGCTTTGGCTTGAAAAATCTTTCCATATTTCTTATTTCTAAACTACACATTTAACCAAAAACACAAAACATATACCAATCAACCAATAAACAAAAATTCCTTATTTCTTATTTCTAAACTACACATTTAACAAAAAATACAAACATATACCAATTACCCAATAAACAAAATTTCCATCTAAATTCTAATGATCAAATGAGTATAAACATAAAACATATCAACAATCATATCAATAATAGACTAAAAATCTTCATCAATATCTAATATAATTTAATTGAGTATAGTATAGAATACCAAAAAACTTACTTGAATTGTGAACCAAATAGTGGTGACCTAGAGATTTGGGGAGGTATGATATTAGAGTAATAAAATTATAATATGGGATTGGGTGTGGGATTTAGAATTTTAGGGTTTTGAAATCTGAGGAGTTGGGGATTGGAAATTGGATGAATATGTTAAAGCTGGGCATTGGGGGA
Source organism: Pyrus x bretschneideri (assembly GCF_019419815.1). Classification (NCBI taxonomy): domain Eukaryota; kingdom Viridiplantae; phylum Streptophyta; class Magnoliopsida; order Rosales; family Rosaceae; genus Pyrus; species Pyrus x bretschneideri. The sequence goes on along the minus strand of NW_025999404.1, from coordinate 321,031 downwards.
AGCAGAAAAGAAATTTGGGTGAATATGTTATTGGGCATTGGGGGAAGCAGAACAGCGGGAAACGGGAGAAGGGTGGGACAGTGGGGAATGATGTGGGTTAGGGGAGGGATTTAAAATAATGGGCAAACACTTTGGGTGGGATTTAAAAAATAATTTAAAACAATTGGCCAAAACTCTGTTGTTTTGGGCCAATTATTTTCTTTCTTCTCCGGTCATCTTCTCCGACAAGAAGATGTCGTACCTGCAACCTGCACTGCACGAGGGGTCCCCAGAAAATTTCTAGTAGCGATTTAGGGTCGTCGAAGGGTCCTGGGACCTCTCAGGTCCCTCTGTGGATCCGCCACTGTCTGTACATGACCTTTGTCATTTGTAAATTAAAATGTAACACGTCGGCAACACTCATGGACAGAGCCATATAACTTATAGCATCATTCATTGGCAACACCCACGTGCATGAGCCTTATCATGTATAGCTTATAATGTCACCCGTCAGCAACACCCATGTACAGAGCCTTATAACATCACGCGTCAACAACACTCACGTGCGTGAGCCTTGTAAGGTAAAGTTATAATGTCACCCATTGGTGACACCCATGCATGAACGTGAGCCTTATAAACAACTTAAATATAAATCTCCCTTAATTTGTGAACTCTAATATCCAAGGATTCCCTCGAACTGAGTTTCCTAAAACTTGACATGTACTTGCATTTCATATCCACAACTTAAAGCAATCATTCACCATGTACATAGAACCACACTCAAGTTCACATCACATAGTCACATATACTCATAAGCATACACAATACGTTTAGGATGGTGCTATACACAAAACTTTAAGTCATTTTCAATAAAGTTTAAGCCTTTTTCATTAAATAAAGTAATAGGATAGTTTTTTTGTTAAAATAAACATAGCTCAAGTCATTTTCATTACAACTCTTTTTTTTTTTTAAGAAAAACAAATAAAAATGACTTCAAAATTTTAAATTTTAAACAAAAGTAATCCTATAACTTTATCTAATGACAACGACAAGAAAATGAAAAGAAAAAAAAAAACAAAACAAAAAAATAACTTAGATAAAAATCGGCGTCCATAGAGCAATTGCATAATACACTTAGGGGGAATTTATTGGCTCTCACTAAGTGAAACTAAACTGGACTGGACTAACTGTTAGTCCAATACCCTGTTTGTTCCGTGCTAGGGTAACATTAATGAGACTAAAGGGACTCGCTTGGACAACACCCTTTGCTAAGAGGTCTTAGCGAGGCCCCCAATAACCATGGGATTGCTTAGACATCTCTTTGCTCTTCTGCCTGCGTTGCTAGCTTTGTATCCTCACTCTAGCGAAATTACACCACCAAACCACCACACTCTCTCTGTCTCTCCTCGTCCTGCTATACTACGGCAATGGCTCCATGGGTGAGCAAATCCAGGGGATTGCTAATCCCGTCTCCACCACCAACGTCCCGCGAACCCAATCACCAAATTTCTACCTTCATGCCAACAAACCCATAACCAAACTCCCTACTTGCTTCCCAATGAACACACAACCCAGATTTGTCCTCTTTGCTTCACGAAGGAACAGTTGATTCGATATGCGGAATTAAGTTCCCCATTTTCATCAATTGAATTGGAATCAGAACCAGAAAACAAAGATAACGATCTCGACGACTAGGACTTAGAATCTGAGAACAAATTCCACAATTTCAGATCCCTCCGCTACCCCGTAGCTCCTGCGCCAGGCCATTTCAGGTGAAACAAAATAAATACCAAGTTCCATAATTTGAAGAAAACGAAGAAGGCCAGACTAATTTGAAGTGAGTCGAGAGATAAATGGATAGGAGGAAGACAGTGGTACAGAGAAAAAAAAAAAAAAAAAAGGAAGAAAAAAGGGAGAAAAAGAGAGGGGAGGAAGACCCTGAACGGAATAAAAAAGGTTCTAGAAAAAAAAAAGAAAAAAGAAACTAATAATAAAATACTAATATATATATATATATATATCTATACTGACACCCCCCGACCCGGAATATCCACTAGAACCCAAATTGAGGCGTGCTGGCCAACACCTGGAAGGTGACAAAGCCATAAAGTATGATAATGTATAAAATATGAATAAATTAAAATCTAAAAGTGCCTAAGTACGCGAGTGCGCGGTGAGCGGGTCTGAACCCATTTCACGTGTGATACAGAGCATAGGTATAGTACAATAAAGTAAGATAATGATTATATCATCATAAGAAGACATCTATACTAGAAAGTGCCACGAATCCTCGTCGATACGAAACTTTGCTGCCAGAACCTAGAAGGGTGCAAAAATAGAAAATGGTAGTGAGTGAACAAAACTTTTCAAACCAATTTCAATTACCAAAGGCAGTAGCCCCTCGCCGTAATACCTGTATAATTTCCCAGAAAATAGAATACACATCTATCTCAATCCCATACATGGCATAACAAAGTCCACATGAATATCATGCCATAGATCTCAATAAACATATATATCTCATCGACATCTTAGCCGGAGTCACCTTACGTGACCTGTACGGCTAAATCAATATCTCATCAATCATTACTAGCACATATAAGTCGGAGTCACCTATAGTGACCTGTACGACTTATCCATACCTCATCACATATCTCATCAATCATTGCTAGCACATATAAGTCGGAGTCACCTATAGTGACATGTACGACTTATCCATATCTCATCACATATCTCATCAATCAGCTCATCTACCAAATTCTGCACACGAGTCGGAACTGCCTAAAGTGGTCTATACAACAGGCTAGGTGTAAATAAATACACTCAAGTGCTACGATCACGTGAAGGATGTGTGAAGTATCGCAAGTCACCTACGAGTCAGAACCACCTAATGTGGTATGTATGACAGACTGGCACCTATCATGGATCCAAGGTGAGCATGTGGTGCGGGAGGTGAACGATCATGTGAAGGCTAGGCCCTAGCCACGGGCAGAGCATAAACACCGAGGTGCAGAAAAATGAGCATTAAATACATCTCAACACAATCATACTCACTACTATCACTATCATCAACATGTACTCACCTGAAGCTTACCTGGGCGTTCGCAGCGTCATTTGGCACTTCAAAGCATTCACAATAATTAGGTTCAGGTAATATATATAAGAATATGCCATGATGCAAATCTAAGAATCAAGCATTTCATCGTATTCCCAAAATATGTAATACGGCGTAAAATATACAATCAATAATGCCCTACTCCCAACTATTTACTTTCAGGAATAATTATCGGTGATAAACCCAACTAAACACTAGTTTAACTAACTATCAAAACTGATGATTTCTTACTTTAATTCTCTATTCCTCACACATTGATTTATGACCACATTTAACTACCAATTCGTAAAGCTAAAACTCACATTTCCACCAATTTTCTTCACATTGCTCAATTTCTCAAACAAGGGTTTTGTCTCAATTATTGTATCTCACTTATTGTATGCCTACATCTAACGTGTCATTAGACTACCTACGTACCCTAAACAGGGATCAAGTCATTCGTACGTCACATCAATTACTTCAAAGTATTCACAGTAATCATAAGCAATAATCGATTTATAAATGTTTGTGGAATTATCAATTTCATATATATATACACACACACACACACATGATAGAAAGGAAAAGACCCACTCACCTGGTGTCCACGCTATGATTCTCTAGCACGCACATCGAGGCATCCAAAGATCCGCATATTAGATTTCCTATCCGCAAATTCCAAAGATCCACATTATGCTTTTTGAATAACATACTAAAATTTCATTATGATCCAACAGTCGGATCTCCGCCAATTGCCCAAAACCAAGTGGCGGTTAACATTTATTTTACGAACTTACAAATTCAATTCGGGAAGATCCGTATGTCGGATTCTCAATCCGTAACCTCCTACATTCTTCAAATATTACATACTACAATGTAATAAAGTTTGGTGACGATCCAATGGTTAGATCGTCAATTCACATAAATACCTATTAATGTATCATAGAGAATTTAGGTTCCAACAATCAACCTACGTCATTCAAATATCAAAATTGAATTCAAGACATTTAACATAGCCTAAAAATAGCATTGGTGGCCCACTCGCCACGCACTGCCACACACACTGCCGTGGGTGGCGGTCGGCCGCCCTGACTCGCCAGAAAATCCAACTATTTCCAAAAATTACCAAATTTCACAGAAATGAAGATCTCAGTGAGTAGAACAAACTTTATACTTGTGGGTAAGGCCAATTTGGCTTGGAAAGGCTCCAATTTCATGAAAACCCACTAGAACCCTAGTTTTTGGGTATATTCAATTTGACTCCATGGATGCTCCAACGCCCCTACCATCACTTGGGCTTTGTTCTTGAGTTTGAGGGGAGCCTATTGGTAGTGACAATTGGCTGAGTTAGCTTCACGATTTGTGGATTGCTGCTGAACACCCACACGCACCACCGGTGCATTTCTCCCGAATCTAAGGCCAAATTGTATGAATTTAGGGGTAGGAATGGTAGAGAGAAAGCTAGGGAGGTGTTTCCAGGTGATGGTTTGGCTTAATTCACTGGAATTTGGCCGGGAAACCATCGGTTTCTATGGTTCCCGCCGGCCGGGTCACACGAATCAAGGAAGACCCATTTTGGATTCCCTCTTCTTCTTCTCTACTTTCCCTCCTGGTTCTTCTCTCTCATTTGTCACTCTTCCTCTCTCCTCATTTCTGATTGGGCAGTGCCCATCTCCTTCCTCTCCCTCTCTTTCGCTGCCATCAGGCAGCCATCCTCCTTTTTTCTTTCTTATTTTTCTTTTTATTAATCTCCCACAACCCTTTTCATAACAAAAAATAATAATAATAAGAAATGAATAAGATAATAAATAACAATTCTTACCAACGCACTTTTGGAATACGGTAAGGTAATAGTTAATACGCGTCATGAACTAACGATCAACTAAAATCAATACCCTCGCCTCTAGGGTATTCTCGTAAATTTCACATTTTAAGATTTATAAAATAATAAAATTTGGGACGGGTTGTCACAATCTACCCACCTTAAAAAATTTCATCCCCGAAATTTAAAATCATTGTTATTCAGCACTCGAAGATAGGAGTTTAATATATATACGTAAAGCAAAAATCAAGTTAGAGAAAATGACATTCTACCGCGGTCGAAATGTAATTATTCCTCTTTCTTGCCCTCAAGCTCACACTATCTTCCTTCTTCGATAATATAGTGGTATAATGTGTCATCCCGGCTCGGATAAATTAGTGAGCTGTACTTCCATAGTACTATTGACATTTCACCAACCAAGGAAGAGAAATTCACATTTTACAACCCTAACGGTCAACGGAATTAATCCTTACTAATCCCATAGCCAAGAGAAAATATGCTCGTCATCAGTTTTGTTCTAATATCAATTTCTAACAATGACCACCTATGACCCATGGCAACCAAAACAACACATTTATAATTATACCCTTTCTCCATCAAATTTTTTTTTTTTCCATAATTCATAAAATTTCACGCCTCACACAACTGAAAATTTGTTCATATTAAACAAACTCAAAATTTCATTTCATAATTTTACTCATATCCACTAATAATAAATGGAGAAAACTTGATGGTCTTCCCACCATTTTAAATTATAATAACCAAATCATAACCTCAGTTCATGATTCCATTCTCACTCGATGAATTTTCACACGAAATTCTATTCTTGCTATTTGGAAAATTTACATCGTAATTATTGGTAATCCCGCTTCCCATTACTTTAGGCAACACGAATACCATAAATTATGGCCATAACGATATTGACACAATTAAATATCAAATTTCAAGCCATAACTATTGTGGCTAACAAAATACTAGAATTTCACGCCATAATTCATTGATAGCAAACCAAACCAATTAATTTTATAATAAAAAAACTTTTCTCGTCAATTGTTCACCACAATTATCATTTACCACAGTAAGATTCGTTCAACCGAGCATTTCCTGGGTGATGTTAATGGTCATGATTGCACTTTCAATGTCAATAGTTCTTTTAGACAGTGCTTCCGCTTTAAGGCAATACAAAGTGCAGTAGGATGGACACGTACCCAAGGTTAACTAGGAGACCTTCCAATACCAAAAAAGAAAATGTTGTCCTTCTGAACCAACGGAAAGCAAATTAACTTATCACATCAATCGACAATCATCATACATCATCAAAATCTCCACAGATAGGTGTCATCTAGCTTTCAAAATCAGATGATGATTGCTGACTTTAGGTCATAAATTAGATGGTTTGTTTTGAACGGTTCTAATCGTTGGAAAAATAAAAACAATATTCCATCATGTTGCTTTAGCCATGTTGAAACATCCAAAGAGCACATCAGACTGGATTTTGATATGATCAGAGTCAACAAAAAGTGTAAAATAGGGGTAAGATGAGACAACACTTCAGTTGTCAAAAACTTTATTCATAACAACATCCCAAACCAAAATAATTTTCCTCAATCAACAATTAAGAAAAAACATTATAGCCAAAAGATAGCTTAACAAATCGTCGATAAACTCGACAAAACCAAGGATATCTCAATTCCACAATACTTGGAGAGATTTTCCATTTTCTTTTGTTACAACCTTTTTGGAAGAGAAAAGAATATCATCTGTGGAGATCACGTCTCCCAAGAAGAGTACCAATTTAAACAAAACTAATGTTTGAAGTTTCCGTTATAAAGTGTTTAGTCCTTGGTTGGGTAAATTCCTAATTGGTAAACTTTGTAACTAAGTTTCTCAAGGATGTCAAAAACGTTCAATGTGAAGCAAGGAAAAATGGGTGTAATACTAGGAAGTGGGTTGATGATGTACTTCATTTCACAATTTAGTGATAAGGTAAAAACAACCATAAGTTTACTGTCCTAATACAAAGCTTGTTCCTAAGCTTCCACGATCCTAGTTTATTAGGCTCAAGCGAAGTAGTTCATTGATCCTAGGAGGAGTTGATTACTATTTTTCGAATTTCTACTACTCCCAGGATATGACAACTCACTCTCACAAGCCTTTTCTCACTCATATAATAAGTATAACAACGAAGACAAAATCTGGGAATTAGCGTTGGTTGAAAAATTCCAAGGCGGGAAAAAGACCTTGCTAAAGATCTACTTTGAAAAGGACTTTATCGGTAGTCGATCTTCCCCCTGAAGATCCAATATAAACACTAGTGCGTTTAATGATATTAGTGATAACAGGGACCAAAAGTATTTGTCCCTCAGATGATCTTCCTTCAAATGTTACCACATTAGCATCACTTTGTCACATGAAACATTTCTAGAGTCTTAACAAAAGTAGACTTCACAAGAATTCCATTAGCTAATATTCTAACAATATTACCAAGGAATCAAAATTAGTTGGCATTTCCAATCTCAAAAGGATCAATTCTAACAACAGAAGAATAATAAAGGACAAACGTCAAAATGATTTTCTACAATGTCATCAAGACCACAAAACTGCCCAAAACTGAAGAAAAGCTAACATATTTTTCCGTATTCAACGAGGTGGCAAGATTCGAACATTAGACACAAAACCAAGAATGCTCACATCATGCATGTGATGAACACAATACAGCGCAACTTATGCTCTGATACCAAATTGACACACCCCGACCCGGAATATCCATTAGGACCCCAAATCGAGGCGTGCTGGCTGACACCTAGAAGGTGACGAAGCCATAAAGTATGATAATGTATAAAATGTGAATAAATTAAAATCTAAAAGTGCCTAAGTATACGAGTGCAAGGTGAGCGGGTCTGAACCCATTGCATACGCGATACAGAGCATAGGTATAGTACAGTAAGGTAAGATAATGATTATACCATCATAAGAAGACATCTGTACTAGAAAGTGCCACGAATCCTCATCGATACGGAACTTTGTTGCTAGAACCTAGAGGAGTGCAACAATAGAAAATGGTAGTGAGTGAACAAAACTTTTCAAACCAATTTCAATTACCAAAGGCAGTAGCCCCTCACCGTAACACCTGTATAATTTCCCAGAAAATAGAATACATATCTATCTCAATCCCATACATGACATAACAAAGTCCACATGAATATCATGCCATAGATCTCAATAAACATATATATCTCATCGACATGTTAGCCGGAGTCACCTCACGTGACCTATACGGCTAAATCAATATCTCATCAATCAATGCTAGCACATATAAGTCGGAGTCACCTACAGTAACCTGTACGACTTATTCATATCTCATCACATATCTCATCAATAATTGCTAACACATATAAGTCGGAGTCACCTATAATGACCTGTACGACTTATCTATATCTCATCACATATCTCATCAATCATTGCTAGCATATATAAGTCGGAGTCACCTATAGTGACCTGTATGACTTATCCATATTTCATCACATATCTCATCAATCATTGCTAGCACATATAAGTTAGAGTCACCTATAGTGACCTGTACGACTTATCCATATCTCATCACTTATCTCATCAATCAGCTCATCTACCAAATCCTGCACACGAGTCGGAACCACCTAAAGTGGTCTGTACGACAGGCAGGGGGTAAATAAATACGCTCAAGTGCTACGATCATGTGAAGGCTGTGCAAAGTATCGCAAGTCACCTACGAGTCAGAACCACCTACTGTGGTATGTACGACAGGTCGGCACCTACCTTAGATCCAAGGTGAGCGTATGGTGCGGGAGGTGAACAATCACGTGACGGCTAGGCCTTGGCCACGGGCTGAGCACTAACACCGAGGTGCAAGATAATGAGCATTAAATACATCTCAACACAATCATACTCACTACGATCACTATCATCAACATGTACTCACCTGAAGCTTACCTGGGCGTCCGCAGCGTCATTTGGCACTTCAAAGCATTCACAATAATTAGGTTTAGGTAATATATATAAGAATATGCCATGATGCAAATCTAAGAATTAGGCATTTCATAGTATTCCCAAAATATATAATACGGCGTAAAATATACAATCAATAATGCCCTACTCCTAACTATTTACTTTCAGGAATAATTATCGGTGATAAACCCAACTAAACACTAGTTTAACTAACTATCAAAACTGATGATTTCTTACTTCAATTCTTTATTCCTCACACATTGATTTATGACCACATTTAACCACCAATTCATAACGCTAAAACTCACATTTCCACCAATTTTCTTCACATTGCTCAATTTTCCAAACAAGGTTTTTGTCTCAATTATTGTATCTCACTTATTGTATGGCCGCGTCTAATGTCTCGTTAGACTGCCTACGTACCCTAAACAAGAATCACGCCATTTGTTGTTCACATCAATTACTTCAAAGCATTCACAGTAATCATAAGCAATAATCGATTTATAAATGTTTGTGGAATTATCAATTATATATATATACACACACACACACGATAGAAAGGAAAAGACCCACTCACCTGGCGTCCACACTATGATTCTCTAGCACACTGATAGGAGCATATTTATGCGCCTTAGTTAGCTAGTTCTTATGCATTTTTGTTATGTTTTATTCGTTAAAGTAGTCTTTTAAGCTACTTTCATGTGTTTTCAGGTTTAAAGGACATATTACATGAAATGATGCAATTGGGAGCTTTTGGAGCAAAACTGAGCTGGAATGTGGTGTATGCAAATGGAGCACGAGGAATGAACGAGGTTGAAGGTCAAAGGAGCTTAAGAAATGAAGAAATGAAAGTGAAGAGCAAGGAAGTCGGAATTGGTAACCAAAGTTTCTAAAGTTGGAAGTTTCTATTCTTGGAGGTTTCCATTGTCGTGAGTTTCTATTCTTGGCTTTGGGCTTTTAGATGACCTAAACCCTAACTCTTTGTGGACCCTAAGCCTATGCCGCACCTAAACCCTAACCTTAGCCCATTTTAGAGCCATTGCCGTGGGCTTTAGCCCAAGTCCTTTCCCTTGCCATGCAAGGGGAGGCATTTTAGGCCCAAATCCATGCATTAAGCCCTTCACCCTAATTGGCCCAAATCCATGCATTAAGCCCTTCACCCTAATTCTTCCTCCTAATTAGTGCATCCCACCATTCCATTCCATAATTTCCATTAGTGCATCCCACCATTCCATTCCATAATTTCCATTAGTGCATCCCACCATTCCATTCACACTTAAATGCCCATTATCCCATTTTTTTTAGCTTTTAATTCCACACCATCCCATTATCCTTTACATCCACTAAACCATGCATCCACATTCACCTAAATAAACCCTAAATTACATCCACTAAACCATCCATCCACCATAATTCCCACCATCCACACCTTTTCCCATCCACCAAATACCTTAAACAAACATCCATTAACACCCATTCTCTTCCTATAAATACCCATTCATTCCATTCACCAAATCATCTCATTTTCCATTGTAATACACAAACACTTCCCCTTCTCCATCTTCTCCATTTCCACTCCATTCCACACTTCCATCCCCCCAACCAACCTATCCTTAAACCTTGTGCTACAACAACGAGGAAGAGAAGAGTGCCTAAACGTTCATACAATTCAAGTTTGAGTTGTTGGAATGTTTAGGTGTTTCTTTGATTTCAAAGTTTCATTTTAATTCTCTTTGTTTTGTACGTATAAGGAGAGGAAGAGAAGAGTGCTTAAACGTTCATACAATTCAAGTTTTGAGTTGTTGGAATGTTTAGGTGTTTCTTTGATTTCAAAGGTATGAGGAACTAATCCCCCTTTAGCTAGGGGGTGATTCGAAACTATGTTTATATTTGCAATATGAATTGATTAACTTTCGTTGGAATTTCATAAGTTGTGGATTCAATTTGTTTAACCGTTTGATTGATAACTTATTTATGAATGTTTATTAAGAATGCGCGCTTAATTTTCATGCATAAATATGACGCTAGAATATAAGTGATTTTCACCTAATCGTTATGAACTTATATTCATAAGTAGTGGAGGTTGCTTATAAACAATCGCGTTAAATGAATTCTTGGCACGAGTTTCATGCTCATCATAGTAACGAATGCCTCGTCAACACTTATAGTTTTCATAATACTTAATGATCTTTGATTGTATCTTTATTGTGCTGTTCACGTAAAGGACTTTTGGAGAATGTTGTGAATTGCGTTGCGCAAACCCATCCAATTCATTAACTTAAGGAAAACTTGACGGTTAATTTAAGCGGACCTAATTAATCCGGAGTGTTGAGTTTCATAATTTATCGAAAGACCAACTGAGAATCAATCTTGTATGCAAGTATAACATGTGTGGAGAAGAACCCCTTAGCTAGCATTCATTCCATATTTCATCACATTCATATTTAAATTCTACCTTTAAATTACAATTTGTGCATTTAATTTATTTTCGTCAAAATCTCAATCCCCCTTTACTTTAGTGTCCAATTTAGTTAGAAAGTGTCTTAGTTTGTGTTTATAAGTGTTTTGTATTATTTGAGTCTTTTGATTTGTTTTTGTGTTTTATTGTTTAGTTTTGCATTCTTTGAGTCTAGTTTAGTGTTTTATATTGTTTTTACGTTCTTAAGTCAATTTAGAAGGTTTTAGCAAGCCCTCCTAATCCCCGGTCTAGAACGATCCCTCACTTATCCATTCTACTACAATTGTCAAACGAGGGTTTAATTTGAGTGTGCGTATAAAACTCGCATCACACACACATCGAGGCGTCCAAACGATTTGTGCCTAGAACAATTATCGATTCACATCTCAAAACTCTTATCAACAGAATACGTAATTCACATAAAGCACATCCTCAAGGACATTCTAAAATAGTTTGAGGCCCATTGACCACAAGTAAACTGTCGATCGAAGATCGATGGTAGGGTCTACAACCTTGTATAACTTGGTCCAAAAGATCCGCATATCAGATTTCTAATCCGCAACTTCCAAAGATCCACATTATGCTTCTAGAATAACCAAGTGGCGGTTAACATTTATTTTACGAACTTACAAATTCAATTCGGGAAGATCCGTAAGTCAGATTCCCAATCCCTAACCTCCTAAATTCTTCAAATATTATGTACTACAATGTAATAAAGTTTGGTGACGATCCAACGGTCGGATCGTCAATTCACATAAATACCTATTAACGTATCATAGATAATTTAGGTTCCAACAATCAACCTACGTCATTCAAATATCAAAGCTGAATTCAAGACATTTAACATAGCCTAAAAATAGTATTGGTGGCCCAATGGCCACGCGCTGCCACACGCGCTGCCGTGGGTGGCGGTCGGCCGCCCCGACTAGCCGGAAAATCCAACTATTTCCAAAAATTACCAAATTTCATAGAAATGAATATCTTAGTGAGTAGAACAAACTTTATACCTGTAGCTAAGGCCAATTTGGCTTGGAAAGGCTCCAATTTCACGAAAACCCACCAGAACCCTAGTTTTTTGGTATATTCAATTCGACTCCATGGATGCTCCAACGCCCCTACCATCACTTTGGCTTTGTTTCTGAGGTTGAGGGGAGCCTATTGGTAGTGACGATTGGCTGAGTTAGCTTCACGATTTGTGGATTGCCGTCGAACACCCACACGCACCACCAGTGCATTTCTCTCGAATCTAAGGCCAATTTGTATGAATTTAGGGGTAGGAATGGTAGAGAGAAAGCTAAGGAGGTGTTTCCAGGTGATGGTTTGGCTTAATTCACTGGAATTTGGCCAGGAAACCATCGGTTTCTATGGTTCCCGTCGGCTAGGTCACACGGGTTATGGAAGACCCATTTTGGATTTCCTCCTTTTTTTCTTCTCTACTTTCCCTCTTGGTTCTTCTCTCCCATTCGTTATTCTCCCTCTTTCCTCATTTCTAATTGGGCAGTGCCCATCTCCTTTCTCTCCCTCTTTTTCGCTGCCATCAGGCAGCCATCCTCCCTTTGTCTTTCTTATTTTTCTTTTTATTAATCTCCCACAACCCTTTTCATAAAAAAAATAATAATAATAAGAAATGAATAAGATAATAAATAACAATTCTTACCAACGCACTTTTGGAATACAGTAAGGTAATAGTTCATACGCGTCATGAACTAACGATCAATGAAAATCAATACCCTCGCCTCTAGGGTATTCTCGTAAATTTCACATTTTAAGATTTATAAAATAATAAAATTTGGGATGGGTTGGCACATATACTAATCTATACTAATTAATGAAACCCTCTTTGTCAACCAAAAGAGGGTGAAAAGACAATTTAATATTCTATCACATAAAAAAATGAAGGGCAATAATGGAATTTCATAGGTCCAAATTTTACTGTTTTTTATTGAAGCCTCACTTACAGGTGATGTTAAAATTTCTCTAATATTTAAAATTAAAAAAAAATAAATTAAAAAAAAACCAAAAACAAAAACCTCCTACTCCCCCCACATTCTCTCTCTTTCTCTCCCTCTCTCCTTCTCATTTTCTAAAACAAAATGTATTCATACACACAAAGTGTATAGGCAAATACTAGTATATATTAAATTAATAATAATATATCAATAAATATATACTAAATAATATAATATTTGAGTCCCGCTTATTAGTCTAATACTGCACCAAACGTTTCACTAAATTAGTTCAATTTAATCTATTTTAAGCTAGTCCAGCTTAGTCCCTGAAGTTAGTCCAATCTGAAATAGTCTGATGCAACAAATGCACCCTTGGCATGGAGTTTGAAACGACTTATGAAAAAATACGTATATATTTTCTCAATTATCACAATACATTAAGTTCGGAAAGGAATCGAACGAAAATCATTTTAAAAGGGTTTATTTATCAGAGGCACCTAAATATGATGAAACAAAGAAGAAAAAAGTCGTGTCTCATATCTTCAATTTAATGGCTAAAAGAAGTTATGGATTTTGTGAATGAAATTCTGTGTTGCATTTGGGGATTTATGCACGAAATTATGCTGCAACATGGCAAAGAGTTGCATGCTCATGTGCTGAAGTATCGACTTGATTCTAATGTTTTTGTTCACCTTGTTAACAAAGTGATCGAAAAGGCTCTCAAGAAATTACTTTCTTCCGTTTCAAATATCCTACCATTTACTTCTTATCTTCCATGGACAATCAAACCCGCATACAGACCTTCATTCTTCCCCAAATTTTTTTTATCCAAATAGAGGAATTGTTCAGTTTCAGAAATAGGGTAGTACCCATGTTCAATGACACACCCTAACCCGGAAAGTCCACTTGGACTCCGAATCAAGTTGTGTTGGCCGACACCTGGAGGGTGACGAAGCCATAAAGTGTAGTGTAATGGAAGAAGAATGTGAATAAATTTAAACCTAAAAGTGTCTAATCAAAAGAGTGCGCGAGTGAGCGGGATTGAACCCTTTTCACACGTGATGTTAGAGTATAAGACAATATAGTAAATAGGATGAGGGTTATACCACTGAAGATAACCATCTCCTGAGATTCGCCAGAACCCTCGTTTATATGTAAGCACAACTACTAAACCTGGAGGGGCAAAAAATAGAGTTGAGTGGGTCAGCAAAACAACGTTTTGTAAAAACTTTTATTTTCGAATATACTAACCCCTCGCCGTAAAACAAGTATAGTTTCCTTAAAAACATACTACGTAAGTATGTAAACAATAATACAACAGCATTATAACCAGAAATATGCCAAGTCATGATATATCAAATGCCACAGTAATATAATCATATGATAATGAAGTATAACTAAGTGCTCATCCATATAACCTGACACACAAGTTTGAACAGTTAATTTCTGACACGAACAAGACTGGGTGTAATCAATGCGCTCTAGTACTACGATCACGTGAAGGCTGGTGCAAAAGCACGGTCACATACAAGTTGGATTGCCTAATGCAAGCTACCCAACAAGACTGGCACCTAACTTAGATCCAAGGTAAGCGAATGGTGCGGATGTGAACATACACGTGCAGGACTGGCCCTGGCCCTAGGCGGAGTACTAACAATGGGGTGCAACAGATGAGCAAGTACAAATATGTATGAATGTCATGACAGTAATATCCCAACCATATAGCAGCATTTATCACAATTTATATCACAATAACGAATACTTGGAAATAAGTGTAAAAATGAAGTAAATACGCATTTAGGGAAACTATCAATATGTATAGGTATAAAACAAAATGCCCACTCATCTGGAGTCTGCGCTACAACTCCCTAGCATGAATTTCAAGGCGTCATGAACGATCGTCACCTAGAACAATTATCAAATCACGTCTCAGAATTCTTATCGATAGAACGCGCAACTCACATAAAACACATCCCTAAGGACATTCTAGAATGATTTGAAACCCATTAACCAAAAGTCAACTGTCGATCAAAGGTCGACAGTAGGGTCTACAACCCTACATAACTCGATCCGGAAGATCTGTACTTTCGATTTCCGATCTGTAACTTCCAAAGATCCACATTATGCTTCTAGAACAACGTCCTAAAGTTTCAGAACGATCCAACGGTCGGAACGTCAATTCATGTAAGGACCTCATGACGGCCAACTAGGTGGTCAACTACGAAACTACATTAAAACATTGTAATTTCACTAAACGAATGTCAAATATAGAATTGGGGCATCTAAATTAGCCTAGGATGGTCATGTGAGGTCATGGCCCACGCGCCGCCGCACGCGGTGGCTAGCCACCATTGTTCGCCAGAAAATTCCACTATTTCTAAAAATTATCAAATTTCATATAAATGAAGATCTCAAAGAAAGGAACAACTTTCATACCTGCCACGAAATCCAAAAGTGGAGGAAGATGGTCAATTTTGCTCACAAAGCCGACGGGTGCCTAAAGCGTCCGGGCGTCAATTCATCATCTACAGTGGTCCAACGGGGTCAAGGTTGGTTGAAATTTTCTCCTAGGATGATGGGCTACAAAGCCCAAGTGGTGGCATCGGCCATCACTTTGCCAATTTGTCGAAAACTTGAAAATAGTGGCCAGAGCATTGTTGATTTTTATCAACTTTCGTGGCCTCAAACCGCCCTATACCGTGGTCAATCAAGGTGGTTCTTAGGTGGGTTTTGTAGAGGGGAATGAGAGCTTCAAGATGGTAGTGGTGTTGAAAAACTCCACCGGAGTTGGTCAGAATCGGTCTTGGAAAATGGGAGGTCGAACTGGGTTGTGTGGTGTGCACGGGTTGAAAGGGAAGGGGATGAGGTTCTTCTCTATCCTTCCTGATTGGCTGATCCCTCTCTCTAATTTTTGATTGGTCACTTAAACAAAATGGCTGATTGGTCCCCTTATACTTGCTTGAAATCTGATTCTTTCCCACAAGATGGAAGTTCAATTTAATTAAAACTAAACTTTGAATAACCAATTTCAAACGTCCGTAACTACCGTTATAATCCGGACTTGCAGCTTTCGCCTAAGCGTTCGTAGCGATAAGTACTACAAGGATACGCTAAAAGGATAAGTCCTACGTCTCTCTATATGATGGTCAACGGAAGTCAAAGTCCTTGCCTCTAGGAACGGGTTGTCACATTCAATTTCAAAAATAGTGTGGTGCTCGTATTTAATTTCAAAAATAATGAGTGTTCAGTTTTCAAAAATAGTGTTCAACTTAAAAAATAGTGTAGTACCCGTATTCAATTTCAAAAATAATGTAGTACTCGTGTTTAGTTTCAGAAATAATTGGTGTTAGTTTACAGAAATAGTGTAGTACTGTTCAATTTCAGAAATAGTGTGTATGATGGACGAACTAGGCCCCGCACGTCAAGTTTTTATTACTTTTTTCTATTTTGTTTTTTATTATATTAAACTTTTGCCATCTTCATTTAAATTTACATTATTTTTATTAAAGTTTAAGATTTTTTTTATTAAATAAAGTGATAGGATGTTTTTTAGTTAAAAAAAAACTTAGCTCAAACCTTTTTCATTAAAGCTTCCATTTTTTAATGTTAAATGTACCCATTTTATTAATGTAAATTCTATTCACTTTTTCTTAATGTAAAAGCTATTTATAATGTACCCATATTTTAATAAAATGTACCCTTTTTAATTTAAAGCATACCAATATTTAAAAATAAATATTTATTTTGAAAAAGTAAAAAATCTGATCATATTTTTCACACAATTGAATTTTAGGGAAAAAAAAAAGTAAAATCCTATTTGGTATTAGCCTTTACATGATTTTAGGAAGGATTTATTTAAATTTTGTTATTAAATTTCTTCATTAATATTGAAATATCCTCCAATCGAAGTATTCAAATTAATAAAGTTTCAATCTAAGATTTTAGTCTATCAGGAACGGAACAAAAGTTTCCTTTTCTTAACAGTTACAGACCATTTCTCCAATGTTTGGTTAACCAAAATTACCCATCACCAAACTTCCAATAATAGACTAGGGAAACCCTAGTCCTGACGTAGTTACACCGTAAAATTTACCATAAATAAATCACGTGTGATCTGCCCATAATGTTCCACAGATGTATACTAGACACATATTTGCAACATATCTCAAATTCAGGTCAATCCATTTTCTTTTCATATGGTTTTGATCACACCCTTGACACTATTATCGCAACTGCCGGCAAAAACCTGCGACTGCGACTGCGACTCAACTTGTAAAATCCATATCAATTCCAAAACTTAATATTTTTCATGATTCTTGAACCCTTATAACCCTTTGGTTGTCTTGTTTTTTCATACATAAAAATTGTCTGAATTCGAAGTCTTACCTAGTCGAAGAAGCCCCGAAACGTTGAGCCGTCAGTTCTTGCTCCAGTCTTTACAAATTGCTATCTAGTAAATTACTCCAATTTAATTTTCTTGTAAATTTATGAGTAGCTAGAGATCATGTGGTATATTTATTGATGTTCTAGCCTGGAATTTAGCAGAATGCAAAAGGGAATGAGGAGTCAACAAAAGTTACAGAACCAGAGAAGCAACTTGAAACTGAAAAGCCTCTCGAGGAAAAGACCTCGGATGCTTCTGCGAACATAACAATAGAAGATTCATCAGTAGCTTCAGAAACAGAAACCAAAGAAATAACAATATTATCTGAAGAAAAAGTTGCGGAAGACGTGGCCGAAACTGCTGATCAAGCAACAAAGGAAGTGAAGGTGGCTGCCGTGGAAGAAACCAAGTAATAAAGGCAATCCTCGATCATTATTTATGTTTGGATCTCAAGGCTGATTTAGTATTGCTGTATTTTGAAAAAAAATTGATTCTGCTGTGCTATGAGAATAAGCAGCTGTGAAATAAAGCAGCAGAGTGTTTTGTAAACTTTTTTGTAAAAGTGCTTTTGAAAAAATAAAAATAGTATTATAGTGTTTGATAAACTTTTATGTAAAACAGATGTGAAAAAAAAATGGTTTTTCAAAGCTGGGTTTTGTAGCTTTGTGTTTTTGGCTTTTTTTTTTCATCCAAAATTGTGAAAAAAAGCTAAAGCGGAATGTTTACCAAACATATAAAAGCTTCCAGCTTTTTTTTATAACCACTTTTTTCAGAATCACCTCAGTACCAAACTAAGACTTACCAACATTTTTCAAAAGACTTTTTTTTAATTTTTTTTTTCTGTCTTTCTCTTTCTTAATGGCTATAATGGCAAGAGTATAGTGCCAGGTGGCAGTTTAATATTGGGCTGTTATATTTGTTATGTGCTTATGTGCTATAATGAGAAGTCATTTGTGATTGCTTAGTATCTAAAGTAATCCTACCTTGCTGTATATGGCAGGGCTCATTGTAACAGTGATCAATTAATGAAAAATTATTCTCTCCAAAGGTTTCTATTTTCCTCTTCGATTCTTCTACTTTCTCTCCCTAGAAAACCTTAGTTTTAGCCGTGTGAAAATAATATCAAGCCAGCGACTCCACTTGTGGATCGTTGCTTGATTGGGTCTCAGCTTTTCTCTCAGTGATTGTGCTCTATGATTGTGGCAGCGGTGTTTATTTGAGTTCGATTTCTTGCGACGACGATCACCAATCTGTGGCGGTAGAGTTCAATCGTAAAAAAAATTCAGGTTCTATGTTGAAGATCTCGAGTTGTATGACAGTTTTTTGAATACTTTTTCTGCAATTGTTGAAATTTTGTGAAATCTTGATCCGGGCATTTCATCAATGCTATGAATTGCTATGAAAGTGTCAATCTTTCAGCTGGTACTTGAATCTTTTAGAAAGTATCAATCTTCCTGTGTTAGAAAGGGTTAATCTTTCGTCAAAATTTCATATTAAATTGTTCTGTTTCAAGGTTTGTATTTGGACTTAAATTGAACAGTTGGGCCTACCCAAGGTCCAACGCTTTATTTAAATCTTATTTTGTCATTGGGTATTTGTTTGTGACTAAAATGAATAGCAGCTAGCCCAAGATTTAAAAGCACTTTTGACGTGGCAAGGTGGACGGCAAGAATGTCTTCTTTCATACTAGAAAAAACTTACTCATCGAAGTTTTTGAAAAAGGAAAATACTTTTCCGTGGCAAAACTTGTAAATTGGAAAGGATCTGAGCTCAAGTATCAAAGTAGGGGCTAATCCTACATCACATCACAACTTGGACGATAGGGAATGAACCGAGTTAGAAGGACTTAATTATGAATAAAGAAGGCTTCTATTAGAATGTTTAGAGAAATGATACTCAACTCAAACCAAAAGATTTCTTAAAAGCTCTGCAGCTTACTTTTCAATTATTCCCTTTGTATCTCAAACATTCCTTTGTATTTATAGTTTTGTGACTTCCTTTTTGTAGTATCAATTTCCCTTGTAAAACCCCTTTGCTAGTACATTGCCCGCAACTGCAAAAACTTACCTGATTGCTTGTATTTGTCATTTGCCAGTATATTCATCTTTTATTCATTTTGCTTTACTTTACTGCATCTTCCATTTACTCAAATTTGTTAACTTTCAAATTCTCATTTGATAAGTTTGTGATCCTTGTTTTAGTATTTAAATATAAGAAAATTATGAAGCTCTTGTGTTCAAGGCATAGGAAAGAAGCCAAGTATGGATTTAACCTATCTGAAATAATGATCCTTTAAGAAGAAGGCCAGTTTCTGATATGAAAATTAACTTGACACACAAATTAAACCCTAATGTTAACAATTGTAGTATATAAGTAAGTAGGGATCCTTCTAGACTGGGAATTAATTAGGGATGCTAATCAACACAAATAAGACTTAAAAACACTAAATTAGACTCTATAGACTCAAAACTGACTCAAAACACTCAAAACAGCAACAAACAATCAAAAAGACTCAATTCTAGACCTAACAATTGATTTCTACGAAAATAAGACTTAACTTGACTCAAGAGACTAAAAGAAAACAAATTTTGACTCAAATAACAAGACTCAATGGAAGGGGGATTGTTTTTGAAAAATTTAAAACTTAAAACAGAAACTTTGCATAAAACACTTTATAAAAACGAATTTGGTGAATTGAAAAGAGTGAAAGGCTAGTTAGAGGGTCCTTCTCCACACATGACATATGCATACAAACCAATTTCCAGTTATTATTCCTTTAGACTATGAATGACAACACCCCAAGTTAACCATGATAGCACAAATTAACCATCAGATTTTCCTTAACTCATTGAATTGGATAGAATACGCATCGCAACCAAATTATCCTTATCAAGTTCCCTAACTATGAAAAGCATGATAGAAAAACATATCAAAGGTCATTAAGTTCTTTGAAAACCATAAGCATTGACGAGACATTCGTAACTATGAAAAGCATGATACTCATACCAAGGATTTACTTAACACAATCATGACTAGTGACTTCCACTACTTGTGAATAACGATTAGGTGAAACTCCCTTATACTCTAGCATCAAATTCATGCATGCAAATTAAGTGTCGACCCTCAATCAACATACATAAACAAGTTTTGATAACTCAGATAAGCAAATCACATTCAAGACTCAAGAAACAATAACTGGACGTAATCAATTCATATAAAACATATAATCATGGCTTCGAATTCACCTCCAACTATAAAGAAATTAGTTCATGTTCATCATAATTGAAAACCAAATTAAAATAAACATCAAACTAAAACTAAGGATAGAAAGAACCCAGAAACGCTCCAACACTCCAAAGTAGGCTTGCTGCACTCCCTTGGATGGTGGTAGGCATGTCACTCTTCTTCTCCTTCCTCCCTTGCTATGGCACTAGAGAGATTTAGGTGTATGTGGTGTGAATTGTGGTGTGAGATGGCTGAATGAATGAATGCTTGAATAAGTGAATGGATGGATGAGGGTGGTGGTTGATTTATACGGCATAATGTAGTATTTATAGGGCTAAAACACACAGCATAGAGTCATTGCTTAGGAGAAGAATTAAACACTCCAAATCCACAAGGAAAAGGCCATCTAGAAATCGAAAACCAAAGAGAATAGGGATAGGGGATACACGGCTTCTAGAAGAAAAACTAAAGGGACCATGCGGCATAGATTTAGGCTTCTAGAAAAGGCTTGGTGCGTCACCAATGTAGGAGAAGGACAGTGCTTCTAGAAACCTGATATTTAGGTGTTCTAATGTCATTTGGATGTCCCCCTTGCAGCAGGAATTAACGTAGCAAAAGATTAGGATAGGATAAGATTGGATAAGGTTTGGAAGGTTTGGAAGGTTGTTTGGATAATGTTCCTTCTTTGTAGCTGATTCTTTATCTTCAATGCTTCCAAATTTGTTTCTCCAGATATTAAGCACATTCCTAGCCTCTCTTGATCTTCAAATTCATCCATCCACCTTACTCCATGCATGTGCAATCCATTCCAAGCCCAAAACTGCTCTAAAATGCTCCAAATTGCACTTTCTTGCCTCTTTTGCCATTTAAACGCACAAACACACGAAAATAGCTTAAATCACTATAATAAATAGAAACTAACTATGTAAATGCAAGAAAACAAGCTAAATAAGTCGCATAAATATGCTCCTATCAAATTCCCCCACACTTAGCTTTTGCTAGTCCTCGAGCAAAACAAAGAAAACAAAACACGATCTAAACCTTCCAACATTTACCTCAGGGATTTCAAATGCAACATGACATGTTAAAAATCACTACTCCCACAGATTTTAGCTATCCATATCCTCGAGCTAAATACTTAATCATAGTCCCCACTCACTAGCTCGCATTTAATCAAATAAAACAATGTTTTGAATGTAGTAAAATGCCTTAGAGAATCCCTCAATTCCTCACCGGATATACTCTCTATTTTCACACAGATTTTCTGACTGCACTCTCTACACTAGGTATATGTGAGAAGATTGATGTAAACATGTAGACTAACACTCACATATGTATAATCAAAGAAGGCGATTTCTGGAATTATTAATGCATGTATATGATCTCATGAATGAAATGCCACTACTTAGACATGAGAACCAGGGATACCATATGCTCATACCAATTTTAAACTCCACATATTGAAACACATAACAATCAAGATAGAAGTCAAAGGGTTGTAACGGGACTAAGGTATTGGCTAACAAAGAAAGGTTAGGATAAACAAAAGTTCTTAAGGCAATAGTAAGCAAAGTAATGAAATAAGCACTTAGATTCACTTTTGAATGCAGAAATCAACTCTAAACATGAAGGAAGATTCACACATCACTTAGTGCTAGATTCAAACTTTTGGACCCTTTCTTCAACAACCAATACTTGTGAGTTCATTCTCACTTATTTTCAACTCTTTTTCTTTCTTTTCTTCAACTTTTTCTTCTTTTTTCTTTTTTCTTTTTTTTTTCTTTTTTCAATGAAAATCCTTCCCCCACACTTGTTTTTCTGCATAATGTATATCCAAAGGAATTCCCTCTAAGTCATGCTTCACTATCCTTTAAGAACAAGGGTATGGATCATCCTATTCTAGGCTAGGTATGGATAATGTGGCTAACAAAGAAAATAGACTAAATAAAGCTCAAAGGTGGTAAACCTACAATACATATGCAAAGGATAAGGCTTTTTGGCTCTGGTTTAACTAAACAACTTCATCTTATTGTATGTTATGGACTCAATTTTATGCTTTGAATGAAATGGGCATGAGTTCCACTATTTGGAACTATAGTGATGAAATGCATTCTAAGTAGCAACCAAGCAAAGAAATAATGAGATCATGCAACAACTTTAGAAAACAAGAATTCACAGATTAATAACTCTCCAAACAAAGTTTAGGCTCAAGTCTTTCAAGGTTGTAGCATTAGTTTGAGCCTTCAAGCATGTTACAAAAACTTATTTTTTCTTTTTGTGATTACATGTGAATTCGTTAATGACAACTACAACTAAGCATAAACCAAAGAGCATATCAAACTTCCATCCATGTTTGTAACTTTCTTTAATAGTGATGCAATTAAAAACCAAATCCTCATCATTGTGTTGGAAGGTACCCTAAGACACAAACAAACATAAAAACAAAAACGACTCTTTTTGGGTTTTTCAAAACTTTTTCGAATTTTTTTTCAATATTTTCGGATTTTCTGCTTAAAACACATTAAAACACTTAAAACAGTGAAAAACAACATTAGAAGTGATAGATGATAACATCTCACGAAAATTAATGAAAAATTATTTGTTTACCCCCCACACTTAAACCAAACATTGTCCTCAATGTTTCAAACATAGACTCACACTTAAACAATCAAACAACACAACTAACAAACATGACAATTGTGGCAAAGTAAAAGCAATAAAGAGTAGGGTAAAAGAAAGCAAATCTGGTTGTAGGAGCCGAAGATTCCTAGGTCTTCTTTATTTGAACGCATAGGTTGCCTCTCAAGAAGCGCTTTCTTTAACGTCTTCCAGCTGGACGATACGTCCTTTTAAGCTTCATTGGAGCCCACGGCATAGAAGGGTGGTGCATCCTTCATAACCTGCCCCTCAAAGTACTCATAATAAGGCTCTACGAAAGGAAGGGGATAGTGATCATCCCTGATTGTGGTGTTTAGCTTCCTAAAGTCAATATGAACTTTCTCACCACCTTGATTTCGATTGGGAACCTGCATTAAAGAAGGTAACAACCTATTAGTTGAAATGGGAATTGGAATTGGGATTGGAGACTTACAAACATCTTGTGATGAAGGCAGCACTGTCAACAAAATCACTTGTGGTGCTCTCGGCCAGATTGGGTGTTTTTCGGGCAGCCACTCTAATTCCCTCTTCGATGGTGGTTCTAGATGCATCCTTCTTGATAGGTGTGGATTGTTCTTACCCTATATCTTTACTCACATCAATGGCAAAACAAGGGTGAACATTCTTAATAGATTCAGAAACATTGAATTTAATTATATCACCACCAAACTCCATTGTTAATGCTCCCTTGGCCACATCAATTTTGGTTTGGGTTGTTTTCATGAATGGTCTTCCAAGTAGGATCGGCAATGGTGGAGAATAGGCCGAATCCTCCATTTCAAGCACATAAAAATCAGCCGGAAAGATTAAATGATCAACCTGCACCAAAACATCATCCAAAACTCCTTTTGGATATGCATTAGAACGATCGGCTAATTGAATAATAACTCCATCATTTTTAAGCTCTCCTAAGTTCATAGATGCATAAATAGAGTAAGGCATGATAGTAATGGATGCACCTAAGTCTAACATAGTATGTTCAAACCTTGTATTACCAATTACACAAAGGATAGTGAAACTACCTGGATCTTTGCATTTAGGAGGCAATTTCCTTTGCAACATTGCAGAGACATTTTCACTTACATGTACCACTTCCTTGTTCGAAATCCTTTTCCTTGTTGTGCAAAGTTCTTTCAAGAATTTGGCATACTTTGGAACTTGTTTGATTGCATCAAGGAAAGGGATATTGACTTGCACCTTTCTAAATGTCTCAAGAATGTCCTTGTCACTCTCTTCTTTCTTCGATTGCAAAAATCTACGAGGGAAAGGCGCATTTGGTGGAATAACATTAGAAACAATTGAATTTGGACCTACCTTACCTTTGTTGGACGGCTTAAGGGCATTGAGTGGCTGCGGCAAGGGTTGCTCCACCCTTGTCGCGGCTTTGCCTTTGTCCTCCTCTTCTTGCAGCAGCTTTTCATCCTCCTTTTGGCTTGATTTGGGTGGTTGTGGGGTGGTTCCAACTTCCTTGCCACTTCTTAATGTGGTAGCATTGGCGGTTTCAAATCCTTCTCTTGGATTCACAATGGTTGAACTAGGAAGTTTGCCTTGTTCTCGAAACTGCCCAAGGAACTCTGAGATCTGCCCTATTTGCTTCTTCATGTCACTCATCTCCTTGTATTCTATTATTTTGATTTTGTAATCCCTACAATACAGAAGTTAGTAATTGAATAGCTTGATCATTATCAAATAACGAACCTGAGTTTGGTTGAGCAGTTTGTGGTTAAGTTTGAGATTGTGCGAATGGCCTTTGATATATCCCAGGGGGTGGCTGTCGAAATCCTCCTTGTTGTTGAAGTTGTTGAGGCTCCCTCCACTTGAAATTTGGGTGATCTCTTCATCCCGGATTGTATGTATTTGAGTATGGATCATTCATTTGCTGATTTTGGCCTTGATAGCCTATAGCATTGGCACTTTCCCGTCCTCCATTCTTTATCAATTGAGGACATTGATCATTGAGGTGCCCTTGCATAGAGCACATGCCACACACACTTGGTGTAATTCCTTGCACTTTGCATCCTTCGACAACCTGAGATACAAGCATAGTGAGGTTAGCTAATTGAGATTGAATTTTAGCTATTGAACTTACCTCATGGACTTGCTGCCGTGGGATGTCTCTTTGTCCAACATCTTCATATTGCTGTGCATTCAAAGCTCGGTTTGCAATTAAGATCTTGGCAGCCACTGATGTTTTGTCAACCAAAGCACCCCCTGCAGAGGCATCTAGCATTTGTCTCTCAATGGGAAAGAGTCCCTCGTAGAAATATTGAATTAAAAGCTCTTCCTTCATTTGATGTTAAGGGCATGATGCAACTAGAGTCTTGAAATGTTCATAATACACTAAAAAGGATTCTCCTTGGCTTTGTTGAATGCCACTAATTCTCTTCCTCAAGAGAATGACTCTCGAAGTTGGGAAAAACTTCACTAAGAATGCTTGCTTCATGCTTTCCCAAGAAGTGACGGTTCTGGGTGCTAATTCGTATAGCCAATCTTTAGCCTTTTCCAAAAGAGAGAATGGAAAGGCCTTCATTTTCAAAATGTTCCCATCGACATTGATGGGTGTCATGCTGGAACATACCATTTCAAACTCCTTAAGATGTTTTTTTGGATCTTCCATAAACAGCCCATGGTATTTGGGAATATGATGCAGCAAGCTTGACTTCAATTCGAACTCATTGGTCTTGCCTTGAGCTGCCCTAGGATATTGAATGCATAAGGGCACGGCATTGTCTAATCTCGAGGCTGAAAGTTCCTTGATTGTTCGAGTATCCACAGCCATAGCTTGTTCTTCCTCTTCCACTTCTTTTTCTTCAGATTTGGCTTCAGAACTAGGTGGACTAGGTTCTGGATGCCTCCTTTTTCTTCTCAACATTCGTTCAAAATCATCGTTAAACTCCAATATATGCTCACGAACAGGTTGAGAACTACGAGTCATAAACTAGTACCCAAAACAAAGCAAACAAGACAAAATAAAATCAGAAAACAAAACTAAACAGAAACAGACACAAAAGAAAAACACACGGCACTAACTAGGGGAAGATTAGCAATTTTGCTAATCCCCGACAAAGGCGCCAAAATTTGATGTGAAAATTAACTTGACACACAAATTAAACCCTAAGGTTAACAATTGTAGTATATAAGTAAGTAGGGATCCTTCTAGACCAGAAAT
This sequence comes from Pyrus x bretschneideri, assembly GCF_019419815.1. NCBI lineage: Eukaryota > Viridiplantae > Streptophyta > Magnoliopsida > Rosales > Rosaceae > Pyrus > Pyrus x bretschneideri. The sequence continues at coordinate 294,309 of NW_025999404.1, read as the reverse complement.
TAACTAGGGATGCTAATCAATACAAATAAGACTTAAAAACACTAAATTAGACTCTATAGACTCAAAACTGACTCAAAACACTCAAAACAGCAACAAACAATAAAAAAGACTCAATTCTAGACCTAACCATTGATTTCTACTAAAATAAGACTTAACTTGACTCAAAAGACTAAAAGAAAATAGATTATGACTCAAATAACAAGACTCAATGGAAGGGGGATTGTTTTTGACGAATTTAAAACTTAAAACAGAAACTTTGCATAAAACACTTTATAAAAACGAATTTGGTGAATTGAAAAGGGTGAAAGGCTAGTTAAAGGGTCCTTCTCCACACATGACATATGCATACAAACTAATTTCCAGTTATTATTCCTTTAGATTATGAATGACAACACCCCAAGTTAACCGTGATAGCACAAATTAACCATCAGATTTTCCTTAACTCATTGAATTGGATGGAATACGCATCGCAACCAAATTATCCTTATCAAGTTCCCTAACTATGAAAAGAATGATAGAAAGACATATCAAAGTTCATTAAGTTCTTTGAAAACCATAAGCATTGATGAGGCATTCATAACTATGAAAAACATGATACTCATACCAAGGATTTACTTAACACAATCATGACTAGTGACTTCCACTACTTATGAATATAAGTTCATAACGATTAGGTGAAACTCCCTTACACTCTAGCATCAAATTCATGCATGCAAATTAAGTGTCGACCCACAGTCAACATACATAAACAAGTTTTGATAACTCAGATAAGCAAATCACATTCAAGACTCAAGAAACAATAACCAGACGTATAATCATGGCTTCGAATTCACCTCCAACTATAAAGAAATTAGTTCATCATGTTCATCATAATTGAAAACCAAATTAAAATAAACATCAAACTAAAACTCAGGATAGAAAGAACCCAGAAACGCTCCAACACTACAAAGTAGGCTTGCGGTACTCCCTTGGATGGTGGCAAGCATGGCACTCTTCTTCTCCTTCCTTCCTTGCTGCGGCACTAGAGAGATTTAGGTGTATGTGGTGTGAATTGTGGTGTGAGATGGCTAAATGAATGAATGCTTGAATGAGTGAATGGATGGATGAGGGTGGTGGTTGATTTATACGGCATAATGTAGTATTTATAGGGCTAAAACACACGGCATAGAGTCATTGCTTAGGAGAAGAATTAAACACTCCAAATCCACAAGGAAAAGGCCATCTAGAAATCGAAAACCAAAGAGAATAGGGATAGGGGATACACGGCTTCTAGAAGAAAAACTAAAGGGACCATGCGGCATAGATTTAGGCTTCTAGAAAGGGCTAGGTGCGGCACCAATGTAAGAGAATGATAGGGCTTCTAGAAACCTGATATCTAGGTGTTCTAAGATCATTTGGATGTCCCCCTTGCAGCAGGAATTAAGGTAGCAAAAGATTAGGATAGGATAAAATAAGATAAGATTGGATAAGGTTTGGATAAGATAAGGTTGTTTGGATAATGTTCCTTCTTTGTAGATGATTCCTTATCTTCAATGCTTCCAAATTTGTTTCTCCAGATATTAGCACATTCCTAGCCTCTCTTGATCTTCAAATTCGTCCATCCACCTTACTCCATGCATGTGCAATCCATTCCAAGCCCAAAACTGCTCTAAAATGCTCCAAATTGCACTTTCTTGCCTCTTTTTCCATTTAAACCTACAAACACACGAAAATAGCTTAAATCACTATAATAAATAGAAACTAACTATGTAAATGCAAGAAAACAAGTTAACTAAGTTGCATAAATATGCTCCTATCAGTTTTTAGTGGTGCAAGCAAATAGCTCATTAAACAATTTTAAATAGTTGGTCTTGGCCAACAGTGGCATGCCTGAACAAATCACTATTTTTACAAGAGAGCCTAAAAGCCTATTTAAGCCTTGACTAAGGCACCTTGTGCTAATAAGAGTTCACCACTCGCTTTTAGGGGGAAGTTGTGTGAGGATCCTACATCTCAACATAATTTTGTCACGCCCTGTGGGGCATCTTGTGTTTTATGCCAAGACACAGAAGCAGGAGAAACTCCAGAAGAAAATGCAAAGCACCATCACCTCAGTTGTTCAACTAATCACATATTGCTGATAAAAGAGAGGATTAAACTCCTGAGATAAGCCTAAAGGTAGCAAGAAGCCCAACCCTTTCTGCAAGATCGGGCAAAGATGTGCCCAATGAAGAATTGTAGTCCAATATGATTCAAATGATGAGAATTATAGAGAAAGTTTGCTATTAAGACTATAGGAGAGTTTAGCATGACAAGACAGCAAGGTAAGGGGAAAATGGAGATGGCTAAGTCCTCCATGTTCACTCCAGACTAGGTGGTGATGAGCAAGCCATCAGAAACCAGTTTGTTCATGTTGACTCCAAAAGCAGAATTGTGACCCCTCAAGGTTATGCAAAATCAAGTAGAAGCAATCTTTTCTAGTTCCAATGTGGGATCAGTGGAAAGAATATAACTCCAATGGCAACCAAACTACCTCCTCATATACCTTTTCCTATGGTTAACAAGGGTGGAATGGAGCCAAATTGGAAGGTACAGGAGTCCTTACTCATACAAAGGACAACTTCAACCAACAAGGAAGAGAGATATTGTCACTAAACCATGGGTGAACCAGTCGCTTGGGGATGAAGTAGCTGACTTAAGGAGACTAATAATGTGAAATGCACAACCTCCAGCTCACCCAATGTTCAGAATAACATACCAAAAAGCCTACTTTGCATACATTGATAAGCATAACACTTTTCCCCTCAACTTTAAAATGCCCTTGTTCCCTACTTTCAGTGGAGATGACTTTAATATCTATTCCAGGAATCACATGTTTTAAGTTTTCATACCACTGTGTGGCACTTCAAAATGATCCCAACTACAAGTTAAGGCTCTTTAGGAATTATCTGGTGGGAAATCTAGATTTAGTTATTTGGCTTCCTTGGCAAAAGTTGTAAATGATACCACACATGCTCTTAGATAGCCTTTAAATTTACAACCATCTTATGGGTTCATCTTGCTGGATATTGTGTCCAAAGGTATTGGTCAAAGATAATCAACATCACAAAAGGTTTGTTCATTCATGTGCATTTGATGGGTACATATTTTCATATATTTTTATCATATACTTCCTTTGGATTTTGTATATATGAATGGGTTAAATGCACTAAATTCTATTGTTTTATTTTTAGGCATTCAATATGGGAGTTACGTGAAAAAGAAGTGGAAAATGAGCTTTTTAGGTGTCTAAAGCAATCCCAATGGAGCAAGAGGCTAATTAATTACACCAAGACATATGCATTAAAACAAGAAGATGAAACCAAGCAGTTTTGGAATCAAATAGACATGGGAGTGCTATTCAATAGATTTAAGAAGAGACATAATTATTTGTTTTTATTATTTCCGTTATTTTCTTTTTATTTAATAAGGACTTAAAGTCCATTAGTGATAGGATTTTAGTAGGGTTTTAATTGTTATATTTCTTTCTTGGACTTTCTTTTGTCGTGGGTTCTATAAGGGGGAGAAAGCCATCAAGAAAAAAAAAACACAATTCATATTCCAAAGGGGGGCAGCGGCAAGGAAGGGAAAAGGGAAGAGTTTTCTAGTTTTTTTTTTTTTCTTTGCTAGGGCTACGATGTAGCCCGATCATGAATGCTTAATTGCCTTGTGGCATTGTTGTTATTGAGTTTTTCTTCCTTATTGAGTATCTTTTGATAATTGTAATGCGCTTAATTTTTATTTAGATGCTTGATCACCATCTAGGTTTAAATTAGGTTGATTTGATGCAAGTTAGAGTAGATGTCATACTTAACTTGGGTTTAGCTTCTTGCAATTGATACCATAAACACCTATTTGTAGATGCCATACAATTAGGGTTTGTGTGATTTTCCAACGATTTCTATAGAGCTTAATAGGTTCTTTCTTCTTTAAATCCATTTAGATGCCATAGAGGGTTAACATGTAAGGATACTTTTGATGTAACCAGATGTCATGGCCGTCGAATAATTTAGGGAAAATCGATCATCAATATTGGGGAACTACTTGAGCATAACATATTAAGGAAATTAAGTAGGATTGGTTATGGGGAATTCAGATGCCCTAGGTTTTATTTTCTTATATTTTAATCTTATTAATTTATGCATTTTATTTTTAAAGTTGTATTTTATTTCAGTTTAATTTCAAAGTTTCATATCTTTTCCATTAAAGCTTCTCCGCTATGATTTGTTTCAATTTAATTAGTAAGACTTTGAGAATCAATTTGATCTCTGTGGGATGATATCCATGCTTATATGCTATACAATCATTTGATTCGTATACTTGCAAGCACTAAAATTCGAGACTTAATGGGTTTAATTTTGGTTATCTAATTCTGCTTACTTATATTGTTTGCATAGAAATTCTCACTGATGTCTAATTGTTTGGACACGCTTTTTGAGTCAGCCCACATTAGCTTACTGACAGTTTAGTCTGAGGTTGAAATCTCAGCCTTAGATTTGCTAAGATCGTGCTCTGCATTGGCAAGTGTCTTTTGTCCATGTGTGGACATTCTTACAGCTCCCATGATAAAAACCCTAGTTGTCTTCTTTGTTTGTTTGGCAAGAACATTTGACATTTGTTAAGGAGTGTGTTTGAGCTTAGTGTTTCTTCTCTTAGTTGCCCTAACTACAAAATTGTTCTCATGCATTAAAACCCAAAATCTTTGTGTATATGGCTTGTATGGTTTTCTTAGTTTTGTGTTGTGCTCTTGATCTAGTTTTATGGGTTAAAATCTTCAATTAGATCAAGTATTGGATTGTTGTAAGTTTCTTCCCTCAAGTGTTTAATTGGAGAAACGTACTGGTTTTTAAATCCAAATTTCATATCATTTGCATTGATCATGTTGGTTCTTGGTGCCACAAGCTAATAAGCTCAGGAGGAGCTGCCACTTCGTGAAGACCGAAGGAGTCCATCTCGTGTAAGGTAAAGTTGTACAAAGGTATAAGTTGCTCCGTAGATTAGGATCTAGGAATTGAGCTTGAGTGGATACTTTGTATGAATTTTGTTTACATTAGTGGATTGGACTCAGAGGTGAGTCCTTGGGTTTTTAACCCAGAGGTGGGTTTTTCCGGCCAAAAACATCTTGTGTTGATTAGTGTTTTTCTTGGCTTTTATATCACAATATTTGTGTATGATATGCAATCACCATGACTTGTCTTTGCAACTAAGTTTATTAGTGTTTCAATTGTATTGAACTGGATCTTAGTTAACTAGGAACATCTCAATAATCTGAGTCTTTAAATTGATAGATTTTGCTGTTGTTAAACTAACATATTTGATCTTAGTTTATTGGTGTTGCTGACTAGTTAGACAAGCACATACATAGATTTTTAAGTGCAGGTTATTTCATCTAGTACCAATTTCAATTGGTATCAGAGCCTTACTCTAAATATACTTAGAGTGATATTTGAGATTTGCTGGTATTGAGTGGAATCTCACCATGGATCGATCGTGTTGGTGGATCATATAATACACCACCATTCTTTGATGGTACAAATTATGTTGTGTAAAGCCAAAAATTCCAAATTTTTCTTGAGGCTTAAGACCTTACTGTTGTCGATTATCTCACTTTTGAGTGGAAGGCTCGTTCGAAACTTGTCGTTGGAGAGTATGTGACCAAGCCCAAAGGTAAATGGACTCAAGGAGAAATTACTTCAACCATGACAAATAGGAAAGCAAGGAATGCAAGGCAAATAGGAAAGCAAAGAATGTTATTGTCTCTGCCATTTTGTCTAATCAATTTTCTCATATTCATTATTGTATGACTGCCAAGCAAGCTTGGGATAAATTTTGAATTCTTCATGAAGGTGATAAACAAATGAGGGATCTAAAACTCCATATGACTCTTTCAAAGTTTGAGGACTTGAGCATGCTTGAGTCAGAGACCTTCTCAGTCTTTTATGAATTTACAAAAAAGTTGAAATGTTGACAAATAAAGCTTTGGGATTAGGAAAGCTAATTGATGAAATGACTATTGTTCAAAATATTTTGAGATCCTTGCCTAAGAGATTTCAAGCAAAAGCAAGTTTTCATTTAAGAGTTTCAAGATATAAGTGAAATCCAAGTTGGAAAATTGGTTGAAAAACTCATCACATATGAGATGAAGCTTGACATGGATGAAGGAGACTCCAAAAAGAGAAAGGAAGTGGCTCTTCAAGGTGTTGAAGGGTGTGAGGTTGTAAGAGAATCTTGTGGACAAAATTCTGACGATGATCCTGCACTATTTGTTAAACAATTCAAAAGAGTTTTCAAAAACAAAGAAAAAGATGGCAAGTGGTCTGTGAGTCTTCAATTAATCGTGAAAAACAATATACTAAAGAGAATCACAAAGGTTTTGTTGGAAAAAGAGATAGGAACTTGTCAAAGGTGTATGGTCCTTACTTTGCATGTGGAGGAAATGTTGGAAATGTGCCCTAAAACCAATCATATGATGATACTTTACGGACATTTCAAACTAATGTAGTTCATTTCAAACTAATGTAGTTTAAATGTAAAGGGCAAAGATTATTGTTTGAGCCGTCTAATATAAATGTTATATGCTTAAACGATAAGTCCAAGGAATATGTGATTGGAAGAATGCGATCTAAAGAAGTTAGATTCATGAGACCATTCTTTCGTTGACACATCCTAAACGTTCCTGATCATAGGATTGTCAATTGGGCATTGACAGTCCGTTAAGATCAGTACGTGCTATGTCTTCTCTCAGGGAGAGTGACTAGTCTCGAGTCATTGGTGTGTGTGACATCAAGACAAGTACGTAGATGCTCAATAGAGAATGAGTTCACTGAACACGATCAACGAAGAGTTCTCATATTCATGTCACATGAGAACTCATGGTTGGGATAATGCAAATTAGTCTTTTGACCTGAGGCATCACAGTTGTCTTGTGGTTAGGTCCTTAATCTTTGATTATGTCAACGTCACTCTATCAGGGTGTCCACGGCATCGTTGGGGTTAAGCCACTTAGCCATGGAGGCAAGTGAATGTGCAACAAGGGATCTCTAACCTTCAAACTGTTTGAGGGAGAATACTCTATGATATGATTTAGAATCTCTGGCCAGAGTATGAATGAGATGTTGGAATGCGTTCCAGATCACATTCAAGGTAATCATATAAGTACAAAGATTCACATTGGATAGTAGACATGAATAAACTATCAAACCAAACAATGTGGTCAAGAGTATTGTATTAGAGAAAGACCGTATTGCATTTGTAATCCTAAACTGAATAGGTTCTCCACCTCTTCTGATTAGCTTGGGTAACCATGATATGCTGCTAGGTGTCACTCATGGTTTGTGGAAGCCCTAAAAGTGTATTATCACTAACGGGAGAATTGAAAGTAAGTTTCAATTCACAATCGATTTGAAAGAGTTTGAATCGCCCACTGCCTCGCTAAAAGGAACCTAATGGATCGTACACCGTGTAAGGTAGAGTTTGAAGATTCAACGGAGATGAGTAAGAATAATTAAATGGTTTAATTATTTATGGCAAGGATTAATTAATATGTTAATTAATCAAACGAATAAGTTCGTTAAAGACCTCGGGTTAGTTTTGGGCCGCAAGGCCCAATGGGATTTGAATGTCAAGCCCATTAACTCAAGTTGTATGACAACTTGAATAAAACAAAGGGCTTGAAAGCCCAATAAACCTATAGGCTAGCCATGTGTAAAAGAATAGGGCTTTTGGTCCATTAGGTCACTTATTTGAAGGGACTATATAAAGGACTTTATAGCCTAAAATTTACTAAGGGTGATTTTTGGGGGAAAGGATGAGAACACAAGCTCTCCTTTCTCTCTAAAATTTTGGCCAATCTAGAGGGGAAAATCTAGCAATCTTACTTCCTCTAGGTCACTCATTTCTTCTTCAATATACCTTGGTGTGGAGACTTAGAGGTTCTCAATTTTGGGAACTTGGAGAAACCTTTTCATCCATCCAAATCCATGGATCCAAGATGCAAGGAATGAAGACCCTCTCTTTGGGTGATTAGCCTTTGCTTATGCAAAGAGGAATCTACAAAGGTATTGATTTCTCAACTCACTTTATTTTTGAGTTGAGTCTTGATTCACCTATCTACTAGGCTTTGAATTTCATGGGTAAATGTTTTGTTTTAAGTGCATACAAGCATGATTCCGCCTTTAATTGTTAATTGCATGCTATTGATGTTGCTTAAATGAACATGTTTTTCACAAATTTTCCTTCAAGTGGTATCAGAGCCTAAGTCTAGTAGTTGGTGAATCCTTTTGGGTTTTGTAGTTCATAGTTTATGATTTGAATGTTGTAATTGTTACAAGCTTTATTCTTGCTTCTTTGAATGTAAATTTTGTTAGAAAATTTGCCATCTCAAATGTTGTAGATGTAGTTCATATGAGCATGAATAATGGAACTAAAAGTTGGTGCCAAGTGTTTTGGGAAATTCGGCCAAATCCAAAGGGTGATTTTTTGGGTTCATGTTAGGCTTGTTAAAATGGTTTTAAAGTGCTTTTTGGAACCCCTAAGTACCCTAGGATATTAACCCTCTTTTGAGTTGTGAAAATTTGAGTTTTTGATGAAAGAAAACATCCATGGAGCTATTATGAGTTTTCATGTATGTTCTTCATATTTCTTGAAGTTCTTATCAAGAACAAAAAGTTTTGAAGTTTTGATTCAAAAGTTTTATGTTTTACATAAAGTTTTGATTATTAGTTGATGGGTGATGATTATGTCAAAGATATAATTTTGATTATTAGTTAATGGGTGATGATTATGTCAAAGATATAATTTTGAATATTAGTTGATGGATGATGTTTGTTGGTAAGAAATAATTAAATGTTTTTAATTATATCAAAGGTATATTTTCTTTTCAAACCATCCCCACCATCTTTAATCTCACCCACCAAAATCCACTTACAAAATTCTTTTTATCAAAAATCTCTATGTTACTATCCTATGGCCGGCCACCCCTATAGTGGGGTGCTTTTGTGCAATTAAATAAAGTTTTGATACTTTTGTGTATTTGTATTTTGACCCAAAAGTTTGTGTTTTTGCAAAATGGCCCAAATAGAATGAGAACAAAAATTGTTTTGTCTCTTTAATGAGAATTAGATTTTCATTATATTTAGTTCCATTTAAATCAATTCTATGGATACAAAAACCAAATGAAAATGTTGCATTCAAGTTTAATTAGTTAAAGCGTTAATTAATTAAAGAAAGGGTGATTATGAACCTTAGCCTACGATAATTGAGCTATGTGAAAGGCCGTTTCAAATTTGTTTGAACCATGGGAATGTGTAGATTAAATTTTGGTTGTAATTTGATATGATCAATTGTTGTAAAAGAGCATAAGCTCTTCTTTACTTTAAAGTAATTTGATTTGATCAATTGTTGTAAAAGAGCATAAGCTCTTATTTACTTTGAAGTACTCCTTTCTTGTTTTATTCGATATGCATGAAATGGAGTAGTTGGGTCCAACGCCCAATAAGACAACACGCCTTAATGTGATTAAACGCGTAACTAAAATCAATCACCATCCCTAGACCGAGATTCAACACTAGGCTCGTGTTGAATCGAATCAAAGGTTCATAGTCATCCTAAGGCCCTAAGGCAACTATATAGTCCATCAATGAATGCAAACCTTATGTTAGTAGTATCATATACTTTTGCTTTAAAAACCGTTTTAAAAGCTTAGTGGGAGTATTATATACAACTAAATCAATCAAATGGACCAATAGTTGTAATAGGATCAAAATGTTTTAATTGGATTAAAATGTATGTTTATATGTGATGAGACCTAAAAACCCTCAACCAAATCAATATTAAGTTGATAAGTGAGAGATGCTTTGAATATCTCTTCGTGGCCTTCCACCGTGGTAGGCTCCAATCGTTTGTGACTTGTACACCGGCTTCACCCTATAATGGGGGAGTACAAAGTGCATGCTTACATTCAGGAGGAGTCTATACGCATATGATGAGGTGAGTGTAGACAACGAGTATGGCCAACATGATATAATTCTGAGGTTGTGCTTGAACCTCTACATAAACTAAGCATGGTGGGAATAACTTAACTAAGTGCAATGGTGCCAACATGATATAATTCTGAGGCATTCATTCTCTAGAGGCCAAACTAGATGGGTAATTACAAAACGTTGTAAATGAGTAAAGCGTTATTCTCTCATCATTATTTTTGCTAACCAACATCGTATAATCGTGAGGTGGGCTTGGTAATGGTGAGCCTCCCATACCCTACTAAGAGTTTCCTCCAAAACTCTCGAATTCCGATGAGGGATATGGAATTTGCCAAAAATAGTGGGTGGTGCTAATTGATTTAAAGACCCGGATCAAATAGCTTAAAATCAATCAATTTATATTCGTTATGTATTTGTTTACCAATATATTTGCAAACGCTATCCAAAACTTGACAAAGAAAAACCGAACGCTTTAGTTTCCGAACTTGGTACCACAATCCCATAGATTGTCTTGAATGGATTGTAAAAGTACCTAAGTAGTCTCATCCTCACAATCTTCCTATGGATAATGTATCAATAGAAGAACATGTTAGATAAGTCTACCATGAAGAGGACAATGCAAACTCTAGTGCTTGTCTCTTTGTTACACGAACAAGGAACTTGAGAAGTAAGCACAAGGGCATGGACACTTTATGTGCCATGATTCTTCACTTACAAATTGTTGTATGAAGAAATGAGAGTTGCCTTGAACAACTCTTGAGAGTTTGTTATTATGTTTAGAACATAATGGTTGGTTGACAAAAATAGTCCATTTATATGGACTTATGATGATTTTGAATCATTGAGTGTTGAAGTGTTAAACCACTTAACGAGACGGAAACTAGGCAAGGACTTCACCTTTGTGTCCCTATCCTAATGGTTCACTAAGTTTATTGTAAACTATATAGTGAACAATAACCGCACGCTCTCCAAATCGTTTGATGTGTATAACACATTTGAAATGAGTTTCAAGAGAGATAATGGGAGTTTAGGGACCATGACTATTGTAGTCAAAAGGGAAGTCAAATGAAGAAGACAAAATAACTCCAAGGGAACAAACTTTCTTTATGAAAGGATGGACATTGGAAGGGGTATTTGCAAGAAATGTCTTGCAAGTGTCAAGAACACACCTTTTGAAGGTGTTGTAAAACGTTCTTGAAAAGTTCATAACAGTTGGTTCTTCTACTTGAATGCATGATTCTGTATTAGTAACTATGTTTTACAATTGTTGTAAAAGTGTGCTAATAAGAAGTAGAAGATTTATGAGAGAAGAGAAAGTATTTCACATTCCAAACGTGAATTGAATATAGATCTCTGCGAAAGCGGATTGTACTTACTTCCTCATATGAACTACCAAAGAAATTGGAAAATACTAAAGATTGTCTTTACATTCCAATTTTAAGGAACTTAAATCCGTCACTATAGTAGAGATGGATAAATGTTTTGTTTGACAAAAACATTGTTCTTTATTAATCAATAATTAGATTATTGTAATTGGTTGTCTCTATAGTAGAGATGATGTGGTAGTTTAACTGTTTAGAATACGATGATGCTTAAAACCCAAAAGGTTGCAAGGTAGTGACTAATCCCAACTGAGTTGTGATACCTCTAAAACATAAGTTACGAGTTGGTCATAGATGGATGCTTTGGATCGTTAGATCCGGATCCAATACCTTCTTGTTAAAATTGTATAGAGGCGAAATGTTCGAATCTTTATTCTTTTGGAAAGAAGAAAGAATCACAAAAGTTGTTGAGGTTGATTCACTTAGATGTTAGTGGCACTTGTCCACAACATAATACTACTCATGTTGTATGACATTCACCGAAGATCACTCTCGGTTGGACTATAGTTTATTTTGAATAAACACAAGTCCGAATACTTTGCAAAAGGTTTCAAAGAATTCAAGAAATGTAAGTAGATGAGTAAGACGTCTAAAGTATTTACCTCCTCAGATTTGATCCAAGGAAAAAGTAACACTTTAGATTAATTTCCTTGAAAAATATCAAGGAAAGTAGCATCATAAGATAATGAATTTCTCCATTAGGAGAAGAATGAACATAAATAAGATTTAGTTCGTTGGACATTATCAATTACCCATATATATATATGTGATATATACTTCTGAGACATGTTAGTTGTAGAGATCCATCCATCATGGATCTTAGCAAGCTAGTGGGAGCTATAAGCGTCTTATGAGAAAAGATCAATTGTTTGATTTCTCATAAAGATGTAAATGAATCTTTTGTTTACTAGGTTTACAAAAGATTAGTGGGAGTTGATCATATTCCAAAATTTGAATATATATACATGATGATATATATTAATTTTGAAAATGAAAGGAATTCTTCATCGTTAAAGTTATGACTTTAAACATTCTATAATGATAGAATGTATATGGGAGACATAGTCTATATACATGGGATGGAAATCTATAATGATAGATTTCAAGATATAATTGGATTATATCAATCCCTAAAATAGACAATGAGATGCTAGGAAGTTTCTCATATGATGATAAACTTCAATTAGAATGACAATTCTAGTGAGACTAGGAAGTTGTTCTTCTCAAAGGGAATGTACCCTTTGACTCCCAAAGAAATAATGCGTAAATAGAATCCTTTATGCATACGCAGAAAGGTGATTTATGTATTTCATATTGTATGACAACATTGATATAAGTCGTACCTAGAACGGTACAAGATGATATCAGTGCAAGCCCAGGATCAGAACCATGGCAACTGTCAAGTGAATCCTTAGGTATTTAAGAAATATTAAGGATGGATTCCTCAAGAATGAGGAAGAATTAGAGTAACGTAATGGAAGCGTAAATGTATTAGATTATAAATCTAATCCATCATAGAATATCTCTTCATTATGAATAAAGTGATAATGAGATATCTCTTTATTATGACTAAAGAGATATTTGGGTGGAAACGTTAAAAGTAAATGACTTTAATGTGTTCCATCATGTATGCAAAATATATTGCCATATAGAAGCTTACAACATTGTTGTTTGGATGGGAAAGTTCATTCATGAACTCTTCATTCGGTTCCAACCAGAAAGTGTATGACACTAATGGGGCGATAGCTCAAGCCAGGGAATCAAGGTCTCATCAAGGTCCGAACTCAAATGAGAGATTGAACCACATGATTGAGAATCATGTATAATGGTGACGTCGTTATTCTCAAGGTTGCTTCTATGGATAACATATAGATATCCATTGTTTAGGCCTACTACTCAGCCATTTATGAAATGAATTACAGAAGAGGTATCATCAATGATGACTAAGCTGATTGGCTCTAGTGCAAGTGGGAGATTGTTGGAAATGTGCCCTAAAACCAATCATATGATGATACTTTACGGACATTTCAAACTAATGTAGTTCATTTCAAACTAATGTAGTTTAAATGTAAAGGGCAAAGATTATTGTTTGAGCCGTCTAATATAAATGTTATATGCTTAAACGATAAGTCCAAGGAATATGTGATTGGAAGAATGCGATCTAAAGAAGTTAGATTCATGAGACCATTCTTTCGTTGACACATCCTAAACGTTCCTGATCATAGGATTGTCAATTGGGCATTGACAGTCCGTTAAGATCAGTACGTGCTATGTCTTCTCTCAGGGAGAGTGACTAGTCTCGAGTCATTGGTGTGTGTGACATCAAGACAAGTACGTAGATGCTCAATAGAGAATGAGTTCACTGAACACGATCAACGAAGAGTTCTCATATTCATGTCACATGAGAACTCATGGTTGGGATAATGCAAATTAGTCTTTTGACCTGAGGCATCACAGTTGTCTTGTGGTTAGGTCCTTAATCTTTGATTATGTCAACGTCACTCTATCAGGGTGTCCACGGCATCGTTGGGGTTAAGCCACTTAGCCATGGAGGCAAGTGAATGTGCAACAAGGGATCTCTAACCTTCAAACTGTTTGAGGGAGAATACTCTATGATATGATTTAGAATCTCTGGCCAGAGTATGAATGAGATGTTGGAATGCGTTCCAGATCACATTCAAGGTAATCATATAAGTACAAAGATTCACATTGGATAGTAGACATGAATAAACTATCAAACCAAACAATGTGGTCAAGAGTATTGTATTAGAGAAAGACCGTATTGCATTTGTAATCCTAAACTGAATAGGTTCTCCACCTCTTCTGATTAGCTTGGGTAACCATGATATGCTGCTAGGTGTCACTCATGGTTTGTGGAAGCCCTAAAAGTGTATTATCACTAACGGGAGAATTGAAAGTAAGTTTCAATTCACAATCGATTTGAAAGAGTTTGAATCGCCCACTGCCTCGCTAAAAGGAACCTAATGGATCGTACACCGTGTAAGGTAGAGTTTGAAGATTCAACGGAGATGAGTAAGAATAATTAAATGGTTTAATTATTTATGGCAAGGATTAATTAATATGTTAATTAATCAAACGAATAAGTTCGTTAAAGACCTCGGGTTAGTTTTGGGCCGCAAGGCCCAATGGGATTTGAATGTCAAGCCCATTAACTCAAGTTGTATGACAACTTGAATAAAACAAAGGGCTTGAAAGCCCAATAAACCTATAGGCTAGCCATGTGTAAAAGAATAGGGCTTTTGGTCCATTAGGTCACTTATTTGAAGGGACTATATAAAGGACTTTATAGCCTAAAATTTACTAAGGGTGATTTTTGGGGGAAAGGATGAGAACACAAGCTCTCCTTTCTCTCTAAAATTTTGGCCAATCTAGAGGGGAAAATCTAGCAATCTTACTTCCTCTAGGTCACTCATTTCTTCTTCAATATACCTTGGTGTGGAGACTTAGAGGTTCTCAATTTTGGGAACTTGGAGAAACCTTTTCATCCATCCAAATCCATGGATCCAAGATGCAAGGAATGAAGACCCTCTCTTTGGGTGATTAGCCTTTGCTTATGCAAAGAGGAATCTACAAAGGTATTGATTTCTCAACTCACTTTATTTTTGAGTTGAGTCTTGATTCACCTATCTACTAGGCTTTGAATTTCATGGGTAAATGTTTTGTTTTAAGTGCATACAAGCATGATTCCGCCTTTAATTGTTAATTGCATGCTATTGATGTTGCTTAAATGAACATGTTTTTCACAAATTTTCCTTCAGGAAATGGGCACCGTGTTGCTAAATGTGCTAACATAAAATCCCTTGGACAAAAGCGTGAGAAGGCAATGATGGCTACTTGGAGTGATAGTGATGATCAAGAGTCTGTCTTGATTAACAAGTCATTAGATGATGAAGAAAATGTTGTTGCATATGTGGCCTCCATTGAAAAAGCGTCTTCCAGTGAAATTACTGAGGTACAAAATGTTGCAGATGAGATGTCATATCAAGAATTGTCAAACAAGTATGAAGCACTATTTGATGAGACCTACGTTGCTTTGTTGGAAAATGTTGAGCTCACTAGGAAGGTGTCTGAACTGGAAGAAGAAGTTGATTATCTTTGACTGATCAGATCTGAACTAGGTAACACGGTCACTCTTCTTGAAACTGAGCTTCATGCTATGTATGGAAGTGGATCTATGTGTGAAAGTGAAGATGAAAGAGAAAGTTTAATTGCATCTCTTAAAGCTCATGTTTAAGATTAATGCTATCTCAGGAAAGTCTTCTTCAACAAATCAAGTTATTAAGGAACAACGATGAAATGTATTGTGAAGTTAACTTGAAACTCTCGTTTGAATTAAGTGTAGATACAAGAAAGTATCGTATCTATTTGTTGGTGCTGGCTGTTCAAATAGAATTCAGATAGATGAGAGTCAAATTGCTGATAAAATCTTACATTGTGATATGGAATATGTTTCAAGATCTATGGGTAAAACTCCTTTTGCTTTGGATGAACCACTGTTTTTATCGTGCTTGAGTCATTCTTCCACAAAGGATAGATACTTTACTAAAGGTCACCATGGTGGTGAACCTGATCATTTTAGACTAAGCTGTAGAAAGCTTACCTTGGATAAGGAGAGTGACTTGAAGGAACAAGTTGGTCAACTGACTATAGAAGTCAACATAATGGAAAAAATTGTTAATTCCTCAAGTTCAGAGTGTATCAAGTCAAGTTCAAAAGGCATTTAGTATGGTTTTGACAATGGCTGCTCTTATCTCATAACCGGTGACAAAGATGTGTTTTCGTCTCTTGTGCCATTTAAAGGTAATAAGGTTGAATTTGGTAAGGGGAATGAGCTGAAATTGTTGGTAAAGGAAGAATCAAGATTCCTGGTCTTCCTCATCATGAAGATGTTTGCTATGTACCTGGGCTATCAACAAGTTTACTCAAGTCAACTTTGTGATGTTGCTGATGAAATATGCTTCTCCAAGATATGTTGTAAAGTTGTTGATAAAAATGGGAAGATCATGTTGATTGTTCCAAGATCAAAGGAAAATTGTTATGCATTAGTTGGCCTCAGAAGTGGTGCGTTGATAGGAGCATATTTATGCGACTTTGTTAGCCTATTTCCTTGCATTTACTTAGTTTCTATTTATTACAGTCATTTAAGCTATTTTTGTGTGTTTGTAGGTTCAATTGGCTAAAGTGGGAAGAAAAGGCAATTTGGAGCATTTTAGAGCAGTTTTGGCTTGGAATGGATAGCACATGCATGGAGCAAGGTGGATGGACGAATTTCAAGTTCAAGAAAGGTTAAGAATATGCTAAAGAGATGGAAGAATTAATTCAAGACAAAGAAGATATGGATCTCAGGAAGAAAGGAGGAAACATAAGTCAAACTTCCTTATTTTGTCTTGGCAAATCCTAATCCTACACTACTTAGGTTCCAGCTGCAAGGAGGATCCCTAATTATATTAGGACCCCTAAATAAATGATTCTAGAAGGCCTAATCCCATTCCTAAAGGGAGCCGCACCTTTCCTTCTAGAACAACCCTTCCCTTGCCGCCAATCCCTTTCCTTTTCTCTCTAGGATCCTGCCGCATATCCTATTTCCCTTTTCCCTCTTGGATTCTAATTTTAATTAGCCTTTTTCCTTGTGGATTTGGATTGGAAATCCTTCTCCAAAATTAATTAGGGTTTCTCCCTTTAAATAAATACATTATGCCGCACCACACGGGGATACCATTCATCCATCCCTCACACACACACAATTCCGCACCAGCCATCCATCTCACACCATAACCCAATTTCATACACAAACACCCTTGTGCCGCAACCTTGCAAGGAGAAAGGAGAGGAGACCCTTGGAGCCGTGCCTGCCATTCAAGATTGGATTGTTGGAATGTTCTTAGGTGCATTCTATCTTTTGTTTTCAATGTTTAAATTAAGTTATCTTTGTTTAAGTGCGAACATGAGGAACTAAACTCATCTTGGCTAGAGGAGAATTCAAAGCCATGAATATATATGTAATATGAATTGATTTCATCCAATTATTGTTTCGTAAAACATGAATGCAATTTACTTAACTGCTTGATTGATAACTTATTCTTGTATGTTGATTAAGGATGCATACTTAGTTTGCATGCATGAATTTGATGCTAAAATATAAAGGATTTTCACCTAATCGTTATGAACTTATATTTGCAAGTAGTGAAGGTCGCTAGTCATGATCGTGTTAAGTAAATTCTTGGCAGGAGTATCATGCTTTTCATAGTTACGAATGCCTTATCAATGCTTATGATTTTCATAGAACTTAATGATCTTTGATATGTATCTCTATCATGATGTTCATATAGGGAACTTGATAAGAATAATTTGATTGCATTGTTGAGTCCAATTCAATGAAATTAGGGAAATCTGATGGTTAATTTGTGCAGTTCACAATTAATTTGGGGCATTATCATTCATGGTTTATTGGAATAATAATTGGAAATCGATTTGTATGCATATGTGTCATATGTGGAGAAGAACCCTCTAGCTAGCCTTTCACCCATCAATTCACCCAAATTTGTGTCAATTTACTTTGTTTTCTGCAACTTGTTTGTTTGAGTTTTAAATTCGTCAAAACCAATCCCCCTCTTTATATTTCGTATTTACTTAGTTAGAACCTGTTTAGATTTGTTTCTTTTAGTGTTTTGAGTCAAAGTTAAGTTAAAATTCGTCCAAAATCACTCTTAGTTTCTGTTTTGAGTCAATTTGCTTGTTTTGTGCTGTTTTGAGCTATTTTTTGTTTTGAGTCTTTAGAGTCTAGTTTTCTATTTTTGAGTCTAGTTTACTATTTTAAAGTTTAAATAGAGAGATTAGCATCTCTTCTAATCCCCGGTCTATAACGATCCCTACTTATTCATACTACAACTACATAAAAAAGGTTTAAGTTTGTGTGCTATTTTATAACATATCATGAATGCTCTATTTGGAACAAAGATATCTCTGAACTAAGGCCTAAATGGGAACTATCACACTTTTTCTTCTCTAAATGCCATTTGTCTGAAATGTCCAACCTGGAAAAGCATACAGTTATGAGTGCAGAATGATTTGAAAAGCAAAGGTATGTTTCCTTCTCAAATATTGATGCACATTCTTCTTATGTCATAATAGCATATATTCTTGTGTTTTGGATCTTGTATCTATGTGATAACTATGTTGTGGGTCCTGATGTTGATCGTGTAATTAGTCATTTGCATGGTGGTCATGAACGTTTCATTAAATCTTGGATGAACTTTATGAAGCTTATATCCTTTAAATGTTCTAGGAATCACTATCTCACTCTTAGAAGGATTATGCAAAGAGATGGTGTTGTTGTTAACTTGGTGCCAGATAAGGAATAACTTGCAGAATGGTTTTCACACTTCATGGACAATCGAAGACTCAAATCTCTTCGATGGTCTGTTGTTCTTGAACATACTGAATAACTATGCTTCCATGTTGCCTCAGTTGCTACATGTTCTCTATCTATCCTACTTCTGTTGTGTCTGTCAACTTATTAGGAAAAATATATATATAGAGAGAGCGAAAAATAATCTAAAAAATCACAAAGGTGACACGTTGATTTTTGGGTGAAAAAGACAAGATTACCCTCGAGGCACACTGGGATTCCCATGCTCATGCAAAGGACAATAAGGCTCATTCAAGGAAGAGCCAAAGGTGAACAATATGGTATTTATTCAAATCTCTCTCATCAATCCCTTATTGACTTTCTTCAAAACCTAACTCCCAAAACTTCCTATTTAATTTAGGAATAATTGTCATGTTAATTGCAAGATATTATTTCACATAATATCTTGCAATTATTCACCCAATTACACCATATATGCTGGCCACTCTTCACCCAAAAGGTCAGCCACCCTCCTATAAATATCCCTATTATCCCACTAAAATGCTAAGCTATTTGCTACCCACAAACTCCTAAATACATTCGTTTCAAAATTCTAACTTTGGCATCAGAGATTCTTCAGCCAAAGCACTCATTCATCGTGGGTGCGTGAGGCTTTTGACCTTAATCTTAGGTGTTAATATTTTTCAGGTGCATCTTCGTCAAAGGAAGAGACGGTGAAAGTTTGCATCGATAAGCTAGTGCTTTCATTGAGAAGACTCCCACATTCAAAGTTTCTCATTTCTCGTTCGTTCGTAAATTTTTCGTACGTTCTTATTCCTAGATTTTTTTTAATTCTTTGAATAGACATAAGAGAAAAATACAATGGCAGGAAATTGGGAAACCACAATGAACGGAACTCCCAACATTGAAGGATTTGGACCAAGTGATGGAGATCGTGATGTAGCCCTACCACAACGATCCACGAGGCTCAATGTGATGGCAAAATGAGCAAGTTTGCCACCCCGAAACACCACCACCATGGCAACCATGAGGACCGCCATGGCAGAAGGGAGTGGGCCAGCTCCATGGTAGTAGACCATGGCCCTATGTGCTACCACTACAGTAGCCCAAACCTAAGACCAAGCCAGGCCCAAGCGCTGGCAACAGCTGCGCAAGTAGCCCAAGACGTAACCCAATCTGCAACCAACACCACAAGGTAGCCGAGCCAAGCCCAGCACAAGTTGGCCCAAGCCACTGCCCCAGCAACATAGGTCTAACGCACTCCCAATGCTGCATCACGCCCCACACGTGGCTCGGCCCACTTCCTTAACCCAACCCCCTTCCACGACCCACTTGGTGATCCTGATCGGTTCAATAATCCCAGCTTTAGATTTTTGGAGAATTAAGCATGGGAGAAGATCTAGTGTAGCTTTCCAAAATGGACTTCTAGCAAACTGCGCTATTCGGAGAATTAAGCATGGGAAAAGATCTAACTCTAGCATACTCATTCACTCTGGCATAGAAGCATGCCCTTTAGGACGAGGCTCGGTGAGTAGACAAGGCATCCTAGCAGCCTAAAAAAGAATCGGCAGTAGCTCAAAAGAAGGAGGATGAAAAATAGTACAACAACAAAAGTAGGCAAGAGGCCAAGTACAAGGACCGATCCCCTACTAAGGGAGGCCCAACGCCTAAGAACTATACTAAGTTCTTGATTCCAATCCACCAAATCCTCTATGACATTAAGAGTGAACTATGGTTCAAGCTAGTATTATGCATTCCATCGAGGTCCTTGCCACACAACTGACGACAGCTACACTTGGAGAAATTACCTAGAGAAGTTGGTGAAAGAAGGCAAGGTTGACAAATATGTGGCCAAGCCAACGGCATAGCCTAGAAGGAACGCAGATACCAATGAAGAGCTGTCGACCAAGACAATTCAAATCAATGGCATTTTCGCCAAATTTGAGAACTTGGGGGCCGCCAACAACTCCAAGAAGAGGATGATCCAGCAGGCTCTATTAGTCTCACAAGTCCAGGCAGTTAACACCCAACATGGATCCATCATTGGCTTCACTGAGTAAGATGTCGCAGGCATCGACTTCCCACACGACGCATTAGTGATATTTGTCCAACTAACCCAGCTATAGTCGACAGAATGATGGTTGACAACATAAGTGTGGTCAACCTACTTCAACTTTCAGTAATTTAGTAGATGAGCCTGGAAAGCACAATCATACGCCAAGTGAGCTACTTACCGGATTCAACAGACACACCTTCATGGACTGGTTGGTTAATTCATCTTAAAATGTTCATATCTAGTTCAACTGAAAAGGTACATATCATTGTCTCACCGAGCTTTCGATCTTGTACATTTAGAACAAAAGACTTAAGAAAGCCAATAGTCAAATGATTAATTTTCTTAACTATTCAGTGTACAGACCAAAACTCAAGAAAACTGGGAGACAATGTTTGAGCCTAAATTAACATTGTTGGCCTAGTCCTGGACGAAGTAGGACTACTTAAGGATTAGCTTTTGATGTGGCCAAGTCCTGGACGAAGCAAGATAGTTCAAGGATCAAAATTTGATTTTATTGAAATTAATTTTTTTAAGGACCACGATTCGTTTCTAGATAGAGTATGAATTGATCGTATGATGAGACCAGATTTAGAATCCTAATGCAAGGTGAATAGGGTGAGACTTAGCAGCAATACAATTTCAGCCGAGAATAATTCTAAGCATATTCAAAAAATATGACGAGGAATTGGAATATTATCATAATTTTAATACTCAGCAAACTTGGGCATTAAGAAATTTTTGCCCTCTAAATTTTAACACTCAATTCCCTTAAGTACCCTTACCCATACAACCTGATACCGATTCGGTGCACTTATATTCTCACGAATATAGTTAAAGTGGCTAACCCGATGCATAAAATCTTGAACATCGCAGTGAATTAATGATAGGAGCATATTTATGCACCTTAGTTTAGCTTGTCTTGTGCATTTAAAGTGTTTTTCCTTAGTAAAGTAGTCTTTGAAGGAAGATTTGTGAAAAACAAGTTCATTTGAGCAACATCAACAACATGCAATTAACAATTAAAAGGCGGAATCATGTTTATATGCACTCAAAAACAAAACTTAACCCATGAACTTCAAAGCCTAGTAGATAGGTGAACCAAGACTCAACTCAAAACAAAGTGAGTTGAGAAATCAATACCTTTGTAGATTCCTCTTTGCATAAGCAAAGGCTAATCACCCAAAGAGAGGGCCTTCATTCCTTGCATCTTAGATCCATGGATTTGGATGGATGAAAAGGTTTCTCCAAGTTCCCAAAATTGAGAACCTCTAATGATTCATCACCAAGGCATAATGAAGAAGAAATGAGTGACCTTGGAGGAGTTTGATTGCTAGATGATCCCTCCAAGGTGGCCGAAATTTTAGACAGAAAGGAGAGCTTGTGTTCTCATCCTTTCCACAAAAATTACCCCATGTAAATTTTAGGCTATAAAGTCCTTTATATAGTCCCTTCAAATAAGTGACCTAATGGACCAAAAGCCCTATTCTTCTATCATGGCCGGCCTATAGGGTTCATTGGGCTTTCAAGCCCTTTGTTTATTCAAGTTGTCATACAACTTGAGTTAATGGGCTTGACATTCAAATCCCATTGGGCCTTGCGGCCCAAAACTAACCCGAGGTCTTTAACGAACTTATTCGTTTGATTAATTAACATATTAATTAATCCTAGCCTTAGATAAATAATTAAACCATTTAATTATTCTTACTCATCTCCGTTGTTTCTTCAAACTCTACCTTACTCGGTGAACGATCCATTCGGTTCCTTTTAGCGAGGCAGTGGGCGATTAAAAACTCTTTCTAATCGATTGTGAATTGAAACTTACTTTCAATTCTCCCGTTAGTGATAATACACTTTTAGGGCTTCCACAAACCATGGTTGACGCCTAGCAGCATGTCATGGTTACCCAAGCTAATCAGAAGAGGTGGAGAACCTATTCAGTTTTAGGATTACAAATGCAATACGGTCTTTCTCTAATACAATACTCTTGACCACATTGTTTGGTTTGATAGTTTATTCATGTCTACTATCCAATGTGAATCTTGTACTTATATGATTACCTTGAATGTGATCTGGAACGCATTCCAACATCTCATTCATACTCTGGCCAGAGATTCTAAATCATATCATAGAGTATTCTCCTTCAAACAGTTTGAAGGTTAGAGATCCCTTGTTGCGCATTCACTTGCCTCCATGGCTAAGTGGCTTAACCCCGACGATGCCGTGGACACCCTGATAGAGTGACTTTGACATAATCAAAGATCAAGTACCTAACCACAAGACAGCTGTGATGCCTCAGGTCAAAGGACTACTTTGCATTATCCCAACCATGAGTTCTCATGTGACATGAATATGAGAACTCCTCGTTGATCGTTTTCAGTGAACTCATTCTCTATTGAGCACCTACATGCTTGTCTTGGTGTCACTCACACCAATGACTCGAGACTAGTCACTCTCCCTGAGAGAAGACACAGCACGTACTGATCTTAACGGACTGTCAATGCCCAATTGGCAATCCTATGATCAGGAACGTTTAGGATGTGTCTACAAAAGAATGGTCTCATGAATCTAACTTCTTTAGATCGCATTCTCCCAATCACATATTCCTTGGACTTATCGTTTAAGCATATAACATTTATATGAGACGACTCAAACAATAATGTTTGCCCTTAATATTAAACTAGATTAGTTTAACATGTGAAATGTCCATAAAGTATCATCATATGATTGGTTTTAGGGCACATTTTCAACAGTCTTTTAAGCTAGTTTTATGTATTTTCAGGATTTAAGGGCAAAGTATGCAAAAGGATGCATTTTGGAGCATTTTGGAGCAAAATTGGGCTTGGAATGGATAGCATATGCTTGGAGCAAAAGGAATGGACGAAATTGAAGACCTAAAGGAGGATTTGGAGTTACATCCTTTCCTAAACTAAGTAATAAAGCCTTAGGATATTTTCTGCCCAATATTTCCCACCATAGCAGCACCCTACATGCATTCACTCTTCATAATTCACTCACATGCTCTCCCATCATCATTCCACACCTCCATTGCAGCCACCAACCAACCTAGCTGTCACCCACATGCTCTCCCATCATCATTCCCTCTTTAACCCATTCAGCCACATCCATGCACTCTTCATGATGGCAGCCACCAACCAACCTAACTGTCATATTCCCTCTTTAATCATTCATCCACCTATAAATAAACATCCATTGCAGCCAGAAAAGAACCATTCATTCATACACAAATTCGTCCATAAGTTCCCTTTGCCGTGCAAACACATCCATTCCAGCCTTCCCCTTCAAAGCCGTGCACTTCCCCTTCCATTTTCCAGCACCCCCCATACCTCCAAAACACTATCCTTAGACCTTGTGCCGCAACAAAGAGGAGGAGAAGAGGGCCTAAACGTTCATACAATTGAAGTTTGAGTTGTTGGAATTTTTAGGTGTTTTCTCTCCTTGATTTCAATGTTTAAATTCAATTCTCTTTGTTTTGTGCGTATGAGGAACTAAACCCCCCCTTGGCTAGGGGGGAATTCGAAATACATGTTTATGCTTGCAATATGATTTGATTACTTCCAATTGCGTTTCATAAGTTGTGAATTGAATTTACTTATCTATGTGAATTACATTGATTTTTGTGTGTTGGTTGAGAGTGCACGCTTAATTATCATGCATAAATTGGATGCTAGGATATAAGGAAATTTCACCTAATCGTTATGGAATTATATTCACAAGTAGTAAAGGTTGATGATCTCAATCGCGTTAAGTAAATTATTGGCATAAGTTTCATGCAATCATAGTAACAAGTGCTTCGTCAACGCTTATGGTTTTCATAGAACTTAATTATTCTTGCTTGTATCTCTATTATGCAATCATGTAGGGGACTTGTGGGGAATGTTTTGGGTTGTCGTATGCAATCATCCAATTCAATAACGATAGGAAAATCTGAGGGTTAATTAGTGCAATTCACGGTTAATCTGGGGCGTTGAGAATTCATGGTTTATTGAAAAGCAATTAGAAATCGTTTTGAGCGCAAGTATAACATGTGTGGAGATGAACCCCTTAGCTAGCTTCCCATCCATTCAATTCCATCAAATTCGTTTTTACAATCTGTTATAATTCAAAAAGTTTGTTTTGTTTTTAAATTCGTCCAAAACCAATCCCCCTTTACTTTGTTGAGTCATAGTAGTTAGAAATCACTTTAGTTTGTGTTTTTAAGTGTCTTAGGTCAAGTTAAAACCAATTTTCGTCCAAAGTTGTGGCTAGTGTTCAAAACTGCCCAGATTGTGTTTTTAAGGCAGTTTTGAGTGTTTTGGTGCTGTTTTGAGTCTTTTGGTTTGTTTTGGTGTTTTTAAGTTTAGTTTTGCATTCTTTGAGTCTAGTATAGTGTTTTAAACTTGTTTTTACGTATTTGAGTCAGTTTTCAAGTGATTTTGCAATCCCTCCTAATCCCCTGCCTAGAACGATCCCTACTTACATACTTACTACAATTGATAAAAAGAGGGTTAATTTGTGTGCGTATAATTCTCACATCAATTAAGCAACCTTGTCTTCAGGTTCTAGAACCCTAGGTGGAGAGGTGTTCCTTCCTTAGTCGTAATCACTTAGGCATAGAAGTCAATAGTCCATTCACCACCACCATCACATCTATTATACTCGTTCAACCAAACTGGATCGCAATTTGGGACGCCCACATTCATAAAAAAGACGTAGTTAGCTCAGTAGTTACTCGGCCTGCGCTGCGTAGACTTAGTAATTTTTAAAGTCAAAACATACAAAATGGAAGCACTTTTTCGTTTTTGGTGAGTGCTACTGTAACACTAGCATCACCATTCAACAATGAGTGGTTTGGAATCCACTGTTGAATTCCTTTTTCTTTTCCCTTCTTTTTTTTTTTTTTGGGTGGGGGGGGTAGGGGCGCGCAATTGATAATTATTAAATGGTGGTTGTGGAATTCATGGTTTAGGATATTGTACTGATACTCAAACAGTTAGACCAATCACCATCCCCATCATCCCTAAGAGCATTCCAAAGGGTTCACAAAATTTAAGAGCATTACAAAGAGGTTAGGCAAAAGTTTAATACCATCCACCATTTTTCCAACGATTGATCGATCAATTTTTTTTTTTTTGCGACTAGTCGATTTTTCAATCTAAAGTTCATTGTCTAACCGTGACTTTCAAAAATACATGTAAAGTGATGAATTTTCTCATTAATTCTTTAATTTTAATGTGTATATATGGGAAGAAATAATAAACTCACACAACAAACGTAATTGAAGATGAAAATTTGAACCTGTTGCTATTTTCTATGTCACTATTGAACAATGATTTGAAATTTTTTTGGGCACCAATGATGATGGCTAACGACAATTTTCAGTACTGATGGCAATAACTTATGTGACACACCCCAACCGAGATCAGGGCATGCTGGCCGTCACGTGGAAGTGACGTAGCCATGTGCACAGTGCGGAAGCTAAAAACAGTAATATAAAAGTACGAATAATTTAAAAACTAGCAAATAAAGAGTGATAGAATATGTGCTAGCGTAAATAAGACACTGAATTCAGAGCCTAAGGCCTACAGCAGTCCAAAAGAAACGATACGACAATAGTGCACCCGAAGGTGACCCTACATAGGTGAATGTCTGTCAGAATGCCGGAACGTCTCTGGGAAAACCACCGAACCCGCTAAGCTACTAGAACCTGGAGGGGCGCAAAAACAAAAGCGTGAGTGGGCAAAACCAAATCTTGGAAAATCATTTCATAAAACATATAATAACCCCTCGCCGTAAAACCTGTATACTTTCCCAGAAATAAACATATATACGTAGATATGCCAAGTCATGCTCAAGGGTAAGCCAATCATGCTCACAGGTATGCCATCACAAAACCTCATAATATCATGCATGTGCTCAGGTATAAACCATATCAATAGCATCATAAACTGGTAGCCGGAGTCCCCTAAGTGACCTGTACGGCTGAATCTAGAGCTCAAATCTCAACTAAATTACTAAACCTGCCCACGAGTCGGAACCACCTATAGTGGTCTGTACGACAGGCCTGGGTGTACTACATATGAACGCTCTAGTGCTACGATCACGTGAAGGCTGTGCGAATAATCGCGGGTCACCTACGAGTCGGAACCACCTATAGTGGTCTGTACGACAGGACTGTGCACCTAACTTGGATTCAAGCTGAGCGTGTGGTGCGGGAGGTGAACAACACGTGAAGGACTGTGCCCTACTCTGGGCGAGAGCACTAACACCGGGGGTGCAGGTTATGAGCCCTCTAAGCACCTCTAACCGCTATTTAATACAAATGTTAAATAATGCTTACCTGGCTACTTACCTACGCCTCCACAGCACCAACATATATAATGAAATCATAAATGAATATGTACTTAAGCGTATAAGCCATTAGTCATGCCTAACCATCAATCATATAAAAAGAATGGCATAAAACAAAGCAATTATACTAATTTCTGGGAATTTATACGTATATAGGTATATACGGAAAACAAAAGCCCACTCACTGGTATGTGGAAGGGTCGTAGCCCCCCTGCCTCGAATGTGCACGCTCGTCCTCGGGATACGTGTCATCTATATGCGAATTAACTATAAAAACGTTAACTTTAAAGCACATAACCGTCCGTTCAAAATAACTTCTCATACATTGCTCAAAATGGACAAATGAATATACCAACGTGATCTACACAACCTCACGATCACAACCATATTTTTAAAATAATTTTTGGACTTGTCACGCGCCCCCACGCGCCAGCACAGACACGGACCTACGCGCCCCCCACGCGCGGCCATGTGCCCTGCACGCTGACGGCGTCAAGTGACGCATTCAGGAATATTCCCTGGAATTGACGGAATATTCCGTTAACCCTGACTGACGCCGTCAACGTCCGTTAGGAATATTCCGTTAAACCCTAACGGAATATTCCCCTGTCTTCTCCGGCCAACCCCCCCTCGCCGGCGCCGGCGCCGTCGCCGGAAACCTGCAACTCGCCATATCTCACTCGTTTTTCCACCTTTTTTCACGTTTCTTGCACCAAAATGACCCCTAGAACTAGGAGAATCACGATAGACTAGTTTTAAGGGCTAAAAACTACGCGAACATACCTGTCCACGAAATCAAAAACCGGCCAACTTCGTACAGGACGATC
This sequence comes from Pyrus x bretschneideri, assembly GCF_019419815.1. Taxonomy (NCBI): domain Eukaryota; kingdom Viridiplantae; phylum Streptophyta; class Magnoliopsida; order Rosales; family Rosaceae; genus Pyrus; species Pyrus x bretschneideri. The sequence goes on along the minus strand of NW_025999404.1, from coordinate 266,308 downwards.
CCGACGTCCAAATTTGTCCAACGATGCACTCCCAAGCTCCTTGGGACCTCACCAACACAGCTACAAGCTTCAAATGTCCAAAAACTAAGTAAATTAAATTTGCATGAATAGTAACCAAAACTGAGCTCGTGAAATCGACGTGAAAACGTCGGAGTTCCTACCTGAAAATGGTACCACTGGACTCCACTCAACCTCACGAGTTCGATGGTGGTCTTGGATCCCTCGATCTGTCCAGGTTTGAAGGGTTGTGTGGGTGTCCGTACGTTTTTGTTTGAAGAAGAAGAAGAATAAAGGACTCGGGGGAGAGAGGGAGAGAGAGAGACAGTGACAGAGGGTGAGGGATAGAGATAGGATGTGTGTGTGTGGTCCAGCTTTGGTCAACACCACACAAAACAACCAAAAACGTAATAAGAACAAACTAGGGGTAAAACGGTCAAATCACATGTATGTTTCTATATTGCCGGGACGGGATGTCACAACCTACCCACCTTATTAGAATTTCGTCCCGAAATTCAAAACAACCAAATAAAAACCCCTAGTGGCCAAAGAACAATCTAGGATACAAATCCCTCATCCGATCTTTTGTCTCCCACGTCGCTTCCTCGACTGAATGATTCCTCCACAAAACTTTCACTAAATTCACCGTCTTGTTTCTCAGAACCTTCTCTTTCCAATCGATGATCGTTACCGGTTCCTCGTCATACGTCAAATTTGGATTAATTTCTAACGGTTGAGGAGGTATCACATGAGATGGATCAGCAACATAATGTCGGAGCATAGACACGTGGAAAACGTTATGCACTCTGGCTAGCTCCGGAGGTAACTCCAACCTATAAGCTACCTCACCAACTCGCTCCGTGACCATGTATGGTCCGATATACCGTGGACTTAACTTGCCTTTCTTCCCGAACCTCACTACACCTCTCCACGGTGAAAGTTTCAAAAATACCCAATCTCCGACCTCGTACACTCTGTCCGTAGCATGCCGATCCGCTAAGCTTTTCTGTCTATCCTGTGCCGCTTTCAAATTAGTCTTGATTACCTGAACGTTCTGAGTAGTCTCCTCAACAATCTCCGGACCCACTAAAACTCTTTCTCCGACTTCTGACCAACACAACGGTGTGCGACAAGCTCTACCATACAATGCCTCAAATGGTGCCATGCCAATGCTTGAATGAAAACTATTATTATAGGCAAATTCCATTAAATCCAACCGCTGATGCCAAGCATCACCAAACTGTAACACCGAAGTTCGCAACATATCCTCCAACGTCTGAATAGTCCTCTCTGATTGCCCGTCGGTTTGCGGATGATACGCCGTGCTATAGAGTAGTCTCGTACCCAAAGCTTCCTAGAAAGCCACCCAAAACTTAGATGTGAACCGTGGATCACGATCCGAGACAATACTCACCGGGACTCCATGGTACTTCACTACCTTCGAGATGAACAATTCAGCTAAACGACTCAAAGAATATTTCTCTCTCACTGGAATAAAATGTGCGGACTTAGTGAGCCGATCAACGATCACCCAAATGCCGTCAAATCCGTTATGTGTACGCGGAAGCTTGTACACAAAATCCATGGTGATATTTTCCCATTTCCACTCGGGAACGGGAAGCGGCTGTAACAACCCAAACGGCTTCTTCCTTTCTGCCTTAACCTGCTGACAAACGGCACACTTACTCACATACTCGGCTATCTCCCTCTTCATACCCGGCCAATAATAAAATGGTCGAATGGTATGGTACATTTTAGTAGCCCCTGGATGCATGGCGTAAGCCGAGATATGTGCTTCATCAAGAATTTCCTTCTTCAAAACCACATCATTTGGCACGAACATTCTTCCCTCTTGCATCAACATGCCATCCGATTCACGTACCCTGAGGTCTCTCCTCCTACCTTGTTCTCAAGCTTGGATTAATTCTTGAGTCTGCTCATCAGCTGCTTGGGCTGCCAGCACCCGATCAACTAAGATGGGCCTAACTTGAAAATTAGCAAGTAAAGCCACATCTCGATCTTCTGCTTCTAACCTCACTCCTGTAGCACGCAAGTCCGCCAAAAGAGGAATACGACTTGCATACAGCGCATTAATGCGGCCCTGAAACTTCCGACTAAGTGCATCAGCAACTACATTCGCACGACCAGGGTGATAATCAATCGTGCAATCGTAATCGCTGAGCAACTCCATCCACCTCCGCTGACGAAGATTAAGTTCCTTCTGAGTAAAAAGATATTGGAGACTCTTATGATCAGTAAAGATCCTACACTTCTCACCATAAAGATAGTGTCTCCACAATTTCAACGCAAAAATGATAGCGGCCAACTCCAAATCATGAGTAGGGTAATTCAACTCATGGGGTTTTAACTGACGTGAAGCATAAGCAATCACCCTACCATGCTGCATCAACACACATCCCAGACCATTCAAGGAAGCATCGCTATAAACCTCGAAATCACCACTATCGTCCGGGAGTGTCAAAACAGGTGCTTGAGTGAGACAATGCTTCAACTGCTGGAAACTCTGTTCACACCTATCATCCCACTCAAATTTAACATCTTTCCTCGTTAGTCTCGTCAATGGTAAAGCAATTACCGAGAAATCCTTAACAAATCTCCGATAATACCCTGCCAAACCAAGGAAACTCCTCACCTCGGTGACGGTTCGCGGTTGCTCCCAATTCTCCACTGCCGCAACCTTCTGAGGGTCAACCAGAATGCCCTGAGCAGAAATAACGTGCCCCAGAAATGCTACTTGGTTTAGCCAAAACTGGCACTTGCTAAACTTAGCATATAATTGATGTTCCCTCAACCTTTTCAGCACCAAAGTAAGATGTCGAACATGCTCCGCCTTCGACTTAGAATACACCAGAATATCATCGATAAAAACAATCACGAACCTATCCAAGTAAGGCTGGAACACCCGGTTCATTAAATCCATAAAAGTTGCTGGTGCATTCGTCAACCCAAATGGCATAACCAGAAACTCGTAATGACCATAACGAGTCCTGAACGCCATCTTAGGAACGTCATCCCTATTTATCTTCAGCTGATAGTACCCAGACCTCAAGTCAATCTTAGAGAACACACAAGCACCTCTAAGCTGATCGAACAAATCATCGATACGTGGCAACGGATAACGGTTTTTAATCGTCACCCGATTCAATTGCCTGTAATCGATACACAACCTTAAAGTTCCGTCTTTCTTCCTTACAAACAATACTGGTGCGCCCCAAGGCGAAGTACTAAGCTGAATGAAACCCTTATCCACTAATTCCTGCAGCTGCACCTTCAGTTCCCTTGATTCAGCAGGTGCCATACGATAAGGAGTCAAAGAAATAGGATTAGTACCTGGAAGCAACTCGATAGTGAACTCCAAATCTCGATCTGGTGGTAACCCAGGCAAATCCTCAGGGAAAACATCTGGAAAGTGTCGGACAACCCTCACGTCCTCTACACTACAAGGAGGAGCGTCATCCAACACCACATGGGCTAAGTACCCTCGACAACCCTTAGTCAACAACTTTTTCGCTCGTAACGCCGAAATAACCCCATGTCTCACCCCACTCTGCTCACCAACAAAGGTAACCACGGGTAGTCCAGGACGACGAAATGTAACTATCTTCCCGTAACAATCAATATTGGCACGATTGGGGTGCAACCAATCCGCGCCCAAAATCACATCGAAATCAACAATATCTAACGGGATAAGATCAGCTGGCATAACAACACCCTCAACTATCACTGGACACCCTGGGTACACACAATCTACAATACATCTCTCCCCTCTAGGCATAGCAAACTCTAAATCATACCCTAGAGGTGTGGGGCGAGGTTGCGTCACTTGAGCAAATGTATGAGAAATCACAGAATGTGTAGCCCCGCAATCAATTAAGACTCTAGCAAAATAACCAAGAATATTTAACGTACCCATAATCAGATTCGGGTTGTTCTGAGCATCCTGCAGAGAAATATTGTGAATACGCCCCTGGCCTTGCTGTCGTCCGCCACGACCTCTACTCGCCTGAGCACCACGACCCTGCGTACCACGCCCCTGACTGGGCTGACCAGTCTATCTCGAAGACCCTGCACTGCTAGTAGCAATCTCTCCTGACTGAAACTGTCCTCCCTGATACCATTGAGAACCACCGGCTGGAGCTGGAGGATACGGCATATAGCCGCCCGAAAAGTGAGGGTAACCACCCTGGGAATAGGGGTCCTGAGGATACTGATACTGTCCCGGAGCATAGGGAACAGCATCACCCTGGTAGTGGTAGGCACCACCTCGACCTGCCTGTCCGTAACCACTAGGACCTTGAATCTGCTGAATAGGGGCAGGTGGTGGCAGGAAAGTCTGCTGCGGTCTCTGCTGCTGACTCTGGGGACATTGCGCGGCTCGATGCCCCATCTGCCCGCAAGTGAAACAACCACTACTGCCTCGCCTACACTCGCCAGTGTGCCGATTATTACACATTCGGCAAAGTGGGGCCCTACCTCGGCCACCGTCCCCCTGTCTCTGGCCTCGAAAGCCACCAGTAAATCTACCTCCTCGTCCCTGACCCGTGGCACTGAAACCACCACTAGAAGAACTAGAGCTGTTACCACCCCTCTTAAAGTTTTGAGTCTGACGAGGCCCGAGCGATGCCTGACCTTTACCTTTGTCGTCCTTCTTCTGATTACCACTCTTCTCATTCTCATCACTCTCGCTCGTCATATTCTCAGAGTCCTCGACTCTCAGCAAAACCTCGTAGAACTCCTGGTAGGTATCACAATGAGTGGAGGTCGACATCAAACGCCACTTCTTCTTAGTGCCGATGCGAAAACGACGAAGCATCTCCGCTGGATTACTGGCAATCTCAGGGTGGTAGCGAGATAAGTCGGTAAACTTCCGATAATACTCGTTCGCAGACATCTTCCGCTGTTTCAATTCAGTGAATTCCTGTTTCTTGCGATCAATATACTCTGAGGGCACAAATCTCCTCATAAATAACCTAATGAAAACATTCCAGTCCGTCTTCTCGGCTGGAGTCAAACTACGAAGCTCCTGCTCCCACCAGGATGCAGACTCCGTACCCAGAAACCATGAAGTCGTCTTGACCCATCTCTCCACAGGGAGATTCCCCTGATTATTCAATACTCGGAAAGTCTTCTCAATATGGTCCAACCAACGCTCTGCGGCCTCGTGCCCCTCGTGACCGTAGAACTTATCCAATTTTAGATTGTACATAGTTTCCAGAGGAGTCCTCTGGGGAGGGCGGATAGCTGCCTGAATAGCAGTAGCAATAGCTTCCCCCAGCTGAGTGATATCGGGGAAACTAGACTCATCTGAACGGCGTGGTTCCCGACGAGGCGGCATAATTCTGACAGAAGGCACCAAAACCATTAGAATACTCACAAAAGACACAGGACTGCCAAACCTAAGCTCTGATACCAAACTGACACACCCCAACCGAGATCAGGGCATGCTGGCCGTCACGTGGAAGTGACGTAGCCATGTGCACAGTGCGGAAGCTAAAAACAGTAATATAAAAGTACGAATAATTTAAAAACTAGCAAATAAAGAGTGATAGAATATGTGCTAGCGTAAATAAGACACTGAATTCAGAGCCTAAGGCCTACAGCAGTCCAAAAGAAACGATACGACAATAGTGCACCCGAAGGTGACCCTACATAGGTGAATGTCTGTCAGAATGCCGGAACGTCTCTGGGAAAACCACCGAACCCGCTAAGCTACTAGAACCTGGAGGGGCGCAAAAACAAAAGCGTGGGTGGGCAAAACCAAATCTTGGAAAATCATTTCATAAAACATATAATAACCCTCGCCGTAAAACCTGTATACTTTCCCAGAAATAAACATATATACGTAGATATGCCAAGTCATGCTCAAGGGTAAGCCAATCATGCTCACAGGTATGCCATCACAAAACCTCATAATATCATGCATGTGCTCAGGTATAAACCATATCAATAGCATCATAAACTGGTAGCCGAAGTCCCCTAAGTGACCTGTACGGCTGAATCTAGAGCTCAAATCTCAACTAAATTACTAAACCTGCCCACGAGTCGGAACCACCTATAGTGGTCTGTACGACAGGCCTGGGTGTACTACATATGAACGCTCTAGTGCTACGATCACGTGAAGGCTGTGCGAATAATCGCGGGTCACCTACGAGTCGGAACCACCTATAGTGGTCTTGTTGGAAATGTGCCCTAAAGCCAATCATATGATGATACTTTACGGACATTTCAAACTAATGTAGTTCATTTCAAACTAATGTAGTTTAAATGTAAAGGGCAAAGATTATTGTTTGAGCCATCTAATATAAATGTTATATGCTTAAACGATAAGTCCAAGGAATATGTGATTGGAAGAATGCGATCTAAAGAAGTTAGATTCATGAGACCATTCTTTCGTTGACACATCCTAAACGTTCCTGATCATAGGATTGTCAATTGGGCATTGACAGTCCGTTAAGATCAGTACGTGCTATATCTTCTCTCAGGGAGAGTGACTAGTCTCGAGTCATTGGTGTGTGTGACATCAAGACAAGTACGTAGGTGCTCAATAGAGAATGAGTTCACTGAACACGATCAACGAAGAGTTCTCATATTCATGTCACATGAGAACTCATGGTTGGGATAATGCAAATTAGTCTTTTGACCTGAGGCATCACAGTTGTCTTGTGGTTAGGTCCTTAATCTTTGATTATGTCAAAGTCACTCTATCAGGGTGTCCACGGCATCGTTGGGGTTAAGCCACTTAGCCATGGAGGCAAGTGAATGCGCAACAAGGGATCTCTAACCTTCAAACTGTTTGAGGGAGAATACTCTATGATATGATTTAGAATCTCTGGCCAGAGTATGAATGAGATGTTGGAATGCGTTCCAGATCACATTCAAGGTAATCATATAAGTACAAGATTCACATTGGATAGTAGACATGAATAAACTATCAAACCAAACAATGTGGTCAAAAGTATTGTATTAGAGAAAGACCGTATTGCATTTGTAATCCTAAACTGAATAGGTTCTCCACCTCTTCTGATTAGCTTGGGTAACCATGATATGCTGCTAGGTGTCACTCATGGTTTGTGGAAGCCCTAAAAGTGTATTATCACTAACGGGAGAATTGAAAGTAAGTTTCAATTCACAATCGATTTGAAAGAGTTTGAATCGCCCACTGCCTCGCTAAAAGGAACCTAATGGATCGTACACCGTGTAAGGTAGAGTTTGAAGAAACAACGGAGATGAGTAAGAATAATTAAATGGTTTAATTATTTATCTAAGGCTAGGATTAATTAATATGTTAATTAATCAAACGAATAAGTTCGTTAAAGACCTCGGGTTAGTTTTGGGCCGCAAGGCCCAATGGGATTTGAATGTCAAGCCCATTAACTCAAGTTGTATGACAACTTGAATAAAACAAAGGGCTTGAAAGCCCAATAAACCTATAGGCTAGCCATGTGTAAAAGAATAGGGCTTTTGGTCCATTAGGTCACTTATTTGAAGGGACTATATAAAGGACTTTATAGCCTAAAATTTACTAAGGGTTATTTTTGGGGGAAAGGATGAGAACACAAGCTCTCCTTTCTCTCTAAAGTTTTGGCCAACCTTGGAGGGATCATCTAGCAATCAAACTCCTCCAAGGTCACTCATTTCTTCTTCATTATGCCTTGGTGATGAATAATTAGAGGTTCTCAATTTTGGGAACTTGGAGAAACCTTTTCATCCATCCAAATCCATGGATCCAAGATGCAAGGAATGAAGGCCCTCTCTTTGGGTGATTAGCCTTTGCTTACGCAAAGAGGAATCTACAAAGGTATTGATTTCTCAACTCACTTTGTTTTGAGTTGAGTCTTGATTCACCTATCTACTAGGCTTTGAATTTCATGGGTAAATGTTTTGTTTTAAGTGCATACAAGCATGATTCCGCCTTTAATTGTTAATTGCATGCTATTGATGTTGCTTAAATGAACATGTTTTTCACAAATTTTCCTTCAAGTGGTATCAAGAGCCTAAGTCTAGTAGTTGGTGAATCCTTTTGGGTTTTGTAGTTCATAGTTTGTGATTTGAATGTTGTAATTGTTACAAGCTTTATTCTTGCTTCTTTGAATGTAAATTTTGTTAGAAAATTTGCCATCTCAAATGTTGTAGATGTAGTTCATATGAGCATGAATTTTGGAGCTAAAATTTGGTGCCATGTTTTTGGGGAAATTCGGCCAAATCCAAAGGGTGATTTTTTGGGTTCATGTTAGGCTTGTTAAAATGGTTTTAAAGTGCTTTTTGGAACCCCTAAGTACCCTAGGATATTAACCCTCTTTTGAGTTGTGAAAATTTGAGTTTTTTATGAAAGAAAACATCCATGGAGCTATTATGAGTTTTCATGTATGTTCTTCATATTTCTTGAAGTTCTTATCAAGAACAAAAAGTTTTGAAGTTTTGATTCAAAAGTTTTATGTTTTACATAAAGTTTTGATTATTAGTTGATGGGTGATGATTATGTCAAAGATATAATTTTTGAATATTAGTTGATGGATGATGTTTGTTGGTAAGAAATGATTAAATGTTTTTAATTATATCAAAGGTATATTTTCTTTTCAAACCATCCCCACCATCTTTAATCTCACCCACCAAAATCCACTTACAAAATTCTTTTTATCAAAAATCTCTATGTTACTATCCTATGGCCGGCCACCCCTCTAGTGGGGGGCTTTCATGCAATTATATAAAGTTTTGATACTTTTGTGTATTTGCATTTTGACCCAAAAGTTTACGTTTTTACGTAAAGGTCCAAAATCACTAAAAGGACAAATTGTTTTGCTCCTTTAATGAAGTTTTATTTTTTGTGGAAAATTTTGGGTTCTAGTTGTAATTACATGAAGTAGTGGACTTTTGTGTTTTTACAAAGTGACCCCAAAAGTTTAAGTTTTTGCAAAATAGCCCAAAAGTTGAGGTTAATTGCACTATGGCCCAAACAAGTTGAGGTCATAGCATTTTGGCCCAAATTAGGTAGAGAACAAAATTGTTTTGTCTCTTTAAATGAGAATTGGATTTTCATTTCATTTAGCTCCATTTAAATCAATTCTATGGATACAAAAACCAAATGAAAATGTTGCGTTCAAGTTTAATTAGTTAAAGCGTTAATTAATTAAAGAAAGGGTGATTATGAACCTTAGCCTACGATAATTGAGCTATGTGAAAGGCCGTTTCAAATTTGTTTGAACCATGGGAATGTGTAGATTAAATTTTGGTTGTAATTTGATATGATCAATTGTTGTAAAAGAGCATAAGCTCTTCTTTACTTTAAAGTAATTTGATTTGATCAATTGTTGTAAAAGAGCATAAGCTCTTATTTACTTTGAAGTACTCCTTTCTTGTTTTATTCGATATGCATGAAAATGGAGTAGTTGGGTCCAACGCCCAATAAGACAACACGCCTTAATGTGATTAAACGCGTAACTAAAATCAATCTCCATCCCTAGACCGAGATTCAACACTAGGCTCGTGTTTGAATCGAATCAAAGGTTCATAGTCATCCTAAGGCCCTAAGGCAACTATATAGTCCATCAATGAATGCAAACCTTATGTTAGTAGTAGCATATACTCTTGCTTTAAAAACCGTTTTAAAAGCTTAGTGGGAGTATTATATACAACTAAATCAATCAAATGGACCAATAGTTGTAATAGGACCAAAATGTTTTAATTGGATTAAAATGTATGTTTATATGTGATGAGACCTAAAAACCCTCAACCAAATCAATATTAAGTTGATAAGCGAGAGATGCTTTGAATATCTCTTCGTGGCCTTCCACCGTGGTAGGCTCCAATCGTTTGTGACTTGTACACCGGCTTCACCCTATCATGGGGGAGTACAAAGTGCATGCTTACATTCAGGAGGAGTCTATACGCATATGATGAGGTGAGTGTAGGCAACGAGGATAGCCAACATCGTATCATCGTGAGGTTATTCTTGAACCCCTACACAAACTAAGCATGGTGGGAATAACTTAACTAAGTGCAATAGTGCCAACATCGTATCATCGTGAGGCAACATTCTCTAGAGGCCAAACAAGATGGGTAATTACAAACGTTGTAAATGAGTAAAGCGTTATTCTCTCATCATTATTTTTGCTAACCAACATCGTATCATCGTGAGGTGGGCTTGGTAATGGTGAGTCTCCCATACCCCGCTAAGAGTTCAATAAAACTCACGAATTCCGATGAGGGATATGGAATTTGCCAAAAATAGTGGGTGGTGCTATTTGATTTAAAGACCCGAATCAAATGGCTTAAAATCAATCAATTTATATTCGTTATGTATTTGTTTACCAATATATTTGCAAACGCTATCCAAAACTTGACAAAGAAAAGCCAAATACTTTAATTTCCGGACTTAGTTCTACAATCCCATAGATTGTCTTTAATGGCTTGTAGATGTAACTAAGTAGTCTTATCCTCACAATCTTCCTATTGATAATGTATCATTGGAAGAATATGTTAGATAAGTCTAACATGAGAAGGACAACACTTTTAATGTCATAATTCTTCAAATACAAATTGTTGTATGAAGAAATAAGAGTTGCTTTGAACAACCCTTAATCAACACAAAATTTAGTGCTTGTCTCTTTGTTACACGAACAAGGAACTTGAGAAGTAAGCACAAGGGCATGGACACTTTATGTGCCATGATTCTTCACTTACAAATTGTTGTATGAAGAAATGAGAGTTGCCTTGAACAACTCTTGAGAGTTTGTTGTTATGTTTAGAACATAATGGTTGGTTGACAAAAATAGTCCATTTATATGGAATTATGATGATTTTTGAATCATTAAAGTGTTGAAGTATCAAACCACTTAACGAGACGGAAACTAGGCAAGGACTTCACCTTTGTGTCCCTATCCTAATGGTTCACTAAGTTTATTGTAAACTATATAGTGAACAATAACCGCACGCTCTCCAAATCGTTTGATGTGTATAACACATTTGAAATGAGTTTCAAGAGAGATAGTGGGAGTTTAGGGACCATGACTATTGTAGTCAAAAGGGAAGTCAAATGAAGAAGGCAAAATAACTCCAAGGGAACAAACTTTCTTTATGAAAGGATGGACATTGGAAGGGGTATTTGCAAGAAATGTCTTGCAAGTGTCAAGAACACACTTTTCGAAGGTGTTGTAATATGTTCTTGAAATAGTTCAAAATAGTTGGTTCTTCTACTTGAATGCATGATTCCGTATTAGTAACTATGTTTTACAATTGTTGTAAAAGTGTGCTAATAAAAAGTAGAAGATTAATGAGAGAAGAGAAAGTACTTCACATTCGGAAAGTGAATAAAATATAGATCTCTGCGAAAGCGGATTGTACTTACTTCCTCATATGAACTACCAAAGAAATTGGAAAATACTAAAGATTGTCTTTACATTCCAATTTTAAGGAACTTAAATCCATCACTATAGTAGAGATGGATAAATGTTTTGTTTGACAAAAACATTGTTCTTTATTAATCAATAATTAGATTATTGTAATTTAATTGGTTGTCTCTATAGTAGAGATGATGTGGTAGTTTAACTGTTTAGAATACGATGATGCTTAAAACCCAAAAGGTTGCAAGGTAGTGACTAAACCCAACTGAGTTGTGATACCTCTAAAACATAAGTTACGAGTTGGTCATAGATGGATGCTTTGGATCGTTAGATCCGGATCCAATACCTTCTTGTTAAAATTGTATAGAGGCGAAATGTTCGAATCTTTATTCTTTTGGAAAGAAGAAAGAATCACAAAGTTGTTGAGGTTTATTCACTTAGATGTTAGTGGCACTTGTCCACAACATAATACTACTCATATTGTATGACATTCACCAAAGATCACTCTCGGTTGGACTATAGTTTATTTTGAATAAACATAAGTCCGAATACTTTGCAAAAGGTTTCAAAGAATTCAAGAAATGTAAGTAGATGAGTAAGACGTCTAAAGTATTTACCTCCTTAGATTTGATTCAAGGAAAAAGTAACACTTTAGATTAATTTCCTTGAAAAATATCAAGGAAAGTAGCATCATAAGATAATGAATTTCTCCATTATGAGAAGAATGAACATAAATAAGATTTAGTTCGTTGGACATTATCAATTACCCATATATATATGATATATACTTCTAAGACATGTTAGTTGTAGAGATCCATCCATCATGGATCTTAGCAAGCTAGTGGGAGCCATAAGCGTCTTATGAGAAAAGATCAATTGTTTGATTTCTCATAAAGATGTAAATGAATCTTTTGTTTACTAGGTTTACAAAAGATTAGTGGGAGTTGATCATATTCCTAAATTAGAATATATATACATGATATATATTAATTTTGAAAATGAAAGGAATTCTTCATCGTTAAAGTTATGACTTTAAACATTCTATAATGATAGAATGTATATGGGAGACATAGTCTATATACATGGGATGGAGATCTATAATGATAGATTTCAAGATATAATTGGATTATATCAATCCCTAAAATAGACAAGAGATGCTAGGAAGTTTCTCATATGATGATAAACTTCAATTAGAATGACAATTCTAGTGAGACTAGGAAGTTGTTCTTCTCAAAGGGAATGTACCCTTTGACTCCCAAAGAAATAATGCGTAAATAGAATCCTTTATGCATACGCAGAAAGGTGATTTATGTATTTCATATTGTATGAAAACATTGATATAAGTCGTACCTAGAACGGTACAAGATGATATCAATGCAAGCCCAGGATCAGAACCATGGCAACTGTCAAGTGAATCCTTAGGTATTTAAGAAATACTAAGGATGGATTCCTCAAGAATGAGGAAGAATTAGAGTAACGTAATGGAAGCGTAAATGTATTAGATTATGAATCTAATCCATCATAGAATATCTCTTCATTATGAATGAAGTGATAAAGAGATATCTCTTTATTATGACTAAAGAGATATTTGGGTGGAAACGTTAAAAGTAAATGACTTTAATGTGTTCCATCATGTATGCAAAATATATTGCCATATAGAAGCTTACAACATTGTTGTTTGGATGGGAAAGTTCATTCATGAACTCTTCATTCGGTTCCAACCAGAAAGTGTATGACACTAATGGGGCGATAGCTCAAGCCAGGGAATCAAGGTCTCATCAAGGTCCGAACTCAAATGAGAGACTGAACCACATGATTGAGAATCATGTATAATGGTGATGTCGTTATTCTCAAGGTTGCTTCTATGGATAACATATAGATATCCATTGTTTAGGCCTACTACTCAGCCATTTATGAAATGAATTACAGAAGAGGTATCATCAATGATGACTAAGCTGATTGGCTCTAGTGCAAGTGGGAGATTGTTGGAAATGTGCCCTAAAGCCAATCATATGATGATACTTTACGGACATTTCAAACTAATGTAGTTCATTTCAAACTAATGTAGTTTAAATGTAAAGGGCAAAGATTATTGTTTGAGTCGTCTAATATAAATGTTATATGCTTAAACAATAAGTCCAAGGAATATGTGATTGGAAGAATGCGATCTAAAGAAGTTAGATTCATGAGACCATTCTTTCGTTGACACATCCTAAACATTCCTGATCATAGGATTGTCAATTGGGCATTGACAGTCCGTTAAGATCAGTACGTGCTATATCTTCTCTCAGGGAGAGTGACTAGTCTCGAGTCATTGGTGTGTGTGACATCAAGACAAGTACGTAGGTGCTCAATAGAGAATGAGTTCACTGAACACGATCAACGAAGAGTTCTCATATTCATGTCACATGAGAACTCATGGTTGGGATAATGCAAATTAGTCTTTTGACCTGAGGCATCACAGTTGTCTTGTGGTTAGGTCCTTAATCTTTGATTATGTCAAAGTCACTCTATCAGGGTGTCCACGGCATCGTTGGGGTTAAGCCACTTAGCCATGGAGGCAAGTGAATGCGCAACAAGGGATCTCTAACCTTCAAACTGTTTGAGGGAGAATACTCTATGATATGATTTAGAATCTCTGGCCAGAGTATGAATGAGATGTTGGAATGCGTTCCAGATCACATTCAAGGTAATCATATAAGTACAAGATTCACATTGGATAGTAGACATGAATAAACTATCAAACCAAACAATGTGGTCAAGAGTATTGTATTAGAGAAAGACCGTATTGCATTTGTAATCCTAAACTGAATAGGTTCTCCACCTCTTCTGATTAGCTTGGGTAACCATGATATGCTGCTAGGTGTCACTCATGGTTTGTGGAAGCCCTAAAAGTGTATTATCACTAACGGGAGAATTGAAAGTAAGTTTCAATTCACAATCGATTTGAAAGAGTTTGAATCGCCCACTGCCTCGCTAAAAGGAACCTAATGGATCGTACACCGTGTAAGGTAGAGTTTGAAGAAACAACGGAGATGAGTAAGAATAATTAAATGGTTTAATTATTTATCTAAGGCTAGGATTAATTAATATGTTAATTAATCAAACGAATAAGTTCGTTAAAGACCTCGGGTTAGTTTTGGGCCGCAAGGCCCAATGGGATTTGAATGTCAAGCCCATTAACTCAAGTTGTATGACAACTTGAATAAAACAAAGGGCTTGAAAGCCCAATAAACCTATAGGCTAGTGATGCGAGAATTATACGCGCACAAATTAAACCCTCTTTTTGACAATTGTAGTATAAGTATAAGTAGGGATCGTTCTGGACCGGGGATTAGGAGGGATTGTTAATCACTTGGATTTTGACTCAAAAACGTAAAAACAATATAAAACACTAAACTAGACTCAAAGAATGTGAAACTAAACGTTAAAACATTAAGACAAACCAAAAGACTCAAAATGCTTTAAAAACACAAACTAAATTGATTTCTAACTAATTTGACAATAAAGTAAAGGGGGGATTGTGTTTGGACGAGATTAAATTAAATGGACAAATTGTAATTAAAGGCAAAACGTAAATATGAATGAGATGAAAATATGGATGATGGAATAGCCAAGGGGTTCTTCTCCACACATGTTACACTTGCATACAAGATTGATTCTCAGTTGGTCTTTCGATAAATTATGATTTCTCAACACCCCGGGTTAATTAGGTCCGCTTAAATTAACCGTCAAGTTTTCCTTAAGTTAATGAATTGGATGACATCATACGACAACCCAAAGCATTCTTCAAAAGTTCCTTACATGACATCATAATAAAGATACAATCAAAGATCATTACGTTCAATGAAAACTATAAGTGTTGACGAGGCATTCGTTACTATGATTGCATGAAACTTATGCCAAGAATTTGTTTAACGCGATTGTTTATAAGCAACCTCCACTACTTGTGAATATAAGTTCATAACGATTAGGTGAAATTCACTTATATTCTAGCGTCATATTCATGCATGAAAATTAAGCGCGCATTCTTAATAAACATACATAAATAAGTTATCAATCAAACAGTTAAACAAATTGAATCCACAACTTATGAAATTCCAACGAAAGTTAATCAATTCATATTGCAAACATAAACATAGTTTCGAATCACCCCCTGGCTAAAGGGGGTTTAGTTCCTCATAACTTTGAAATCAAAGAAACACCTAAACATTCCAACAACTCAACTTGAATTGTATGAACGTTTAGGCACTCTTCTCTTCCGTACAAAACAAAGAGAATTGAATTTAAACATTGAAATCAAAGAAACACCTAAACATTCCAACAACTCAAACTTGAATTGTATGAACGTTTAGGCCCTCTTATCTTCCTCTTTATTGTAGCATAAGGTCTAGGGATAGTTGGTTGGGGGGATGGAAGTGTGGAATGGAGTGGGGAGTGATGGAAATGGAAGATGGTTTTTTGATTCTAAGGGAGAGAAACTCACGGCTAGAGAGAAAGAATGGATGTGTTTGTGTATGAAATGAGATGATTCTTGAATGAATGAATGCAAGGGTATTTATAGGAGGAGTGGAGATGTATATGGCTATTTGTTTAAGGTGTTTGTGGTTGCAATGATGAAGAATTGCATGTGGAAATAAAAGGGAAAATGAGGTGAAATGATGAAGTAGGAAGGTGGAAATGCATGTGAGATGTTGGAAAGGAAATGGGAATATGAGTAGGCCATGGCATGGGAGTTGTTTTGTTGGTGTAAATGTGCCATGGTTGCAATGATGAAGAATAAAGGGTGCATGTGGGGTGGAATTGAATGAATGCAAAGTGAATGAATAATGAAATGAGTTAAAGAGGGAGAATGTGGTGAAATGATGAAGTAGGAAGGTGGAAATGCATGTGACTTGTTTGTGGAATAAAGAATGAATGGTGGAATGATGAAGAGTTGCATAAAGAATGCATGTAGGGTTAGCTAGGTTGGCTTTGTTTGGGTGCATGTGTGTTAATGGTGGTTTTGCATGTGAATTGATGGATTGTTTTTGATGGAATGGATGGTTCTTTGCATGGCTTTTGAAGTGATTGTGGGCTTTGGAATTGGAAGGAAATGCATGGCCTTGGGGTTGGTTTAAGAGAGAATGGGCTAGGCCCTTTGTTTTATGTCCAAAATGAATACAAGGCCTTCAAATTCGTCCAACACTTTGGCTCCAATCATGTGCTATCCATTCCAAGCCCAATTTTGCTCCAAAATGCTCCAAAATGCATCTTTTTGCTTCCTTAGCCATATGAACCTAAAAACACACGAAAATGGCTTAAACTACTAAAACAACTATGAATTAACAACATAGATGCACGAAAACAAGCTAAGTAAGTCGCCTAAATATGCTCCTATCAAACTCCCCCACACTTATCTTTTGCTAGTCCTCGAGCAAAACAGAATAAAAACAAATAAACAAAACGACACTAAACACGTAAAACACAACCTACACCTTCCAACAATCGTTTCAGGGATTTCCTATGCACATGACAAGTTAAAAATTATTATTCCCACAGAATTTAGCCATCTTTACCCTTAAGTACATTCTTAATCATAGTCACCACATACTAGTTCACAATTAAGCATTTAAAACCATGTTTTGAATGTAGTAACATGCCTTAGAGAATTTGCTCAATTCCTTACAAGATATGCACTCAATTTTCACTCAGATTTTCTAACTACACAACCTAATCTAGTCATATGTGAGAAGATTGATATAAACATGAAAACGAACACTCACATATATGTATCACAAAGAACGCAATTTTTGGAGTTAATAAGCATGTTTAGATTATGATCTCATGAATGGAATGCTACTACTTAGACGCGAGAACCAGTGACACCATATGCTCATACCAAATTCAAACTCCACAATTGAAATACATAACACTCAAGATTGAAGTCACGGGTTGTAATGGGGCTTGGGGCGTGTGGATAACAAAGAAAGAATATGGAAAACAAAGGTTCTTAAAGAAATAGTGAGCAAGGCAATTGAATCAACTTAGAATTTTCTTTTGAATGAAAACTCAACTTTGGAACAAAAAGGGAGACAATTTAGGGCCAGAATTGGTGTTTTGAGCCCTTACTTCAATCACTCATTCTTTCATTTTTTTCAAGCTCTTTTTTCTTTCTTTCTTTTCTTTTCTGTTTTTCTTTTCTTTTGAAACTCAAAACATACTTAAGAACAAGCATTCCTTCTCCCACACTCATTTTCTTGCATAATGTAACTCAAAAGGAATTCATTTAAGTCATGCTCACTATCTTCTAAGAACAAAGGTGTGGATTGTCCTAAACTAGGCTAGGTGAGGATAATGTGGGTTGACAAAGAATAAAGGCTAAACAAAGCTCAACGGGGGTAAAACTTACAACATATACGAAATATGGGAAGTGAGGCTATTTGGCTATGGTGGCAACTACACAACTTCATCTTGGTATATGTTATGCAAATTAATAACATGCTTTGAATGAAATGGGCATGAGTTCTAGCATTTGGAACTATATGATGAAACGCCTTCTAAGTAGTAACCAAGCAAAGAATAATGAGATCATGCAACGACTTTAGAAAACAAGAAATCACAGATTATACTCTCCAAAGAACGTTATAGGCTCAAGTCTCTCAGGGTTGTAGCGTTTGTTTGAGTTCCTTCCTTCAAGCATGTTACATAACTAATTTTTTTCTTTTATAATTGCATGTGAAGTCATACATTATAACCATAACCAAGCATATACCAAGAGTAAATCAAACTTTTCTCCATGTTTATAACTCTTTTCAACAGTCATGCAATTAGAAACCAAATCCTTATCATTGTGTTGGAAGGTGACCTACGACACAAAAACGACTCAAAACACCCTTTTTAGGCTTTTCAAAACATGTTTTTCAAATTTTTATGTGATTTTCGAATTTTTAAGTCAAAACACACTAAACAGTTTAAACACACTTAAAAACAGCAAGAAACAACATTTGAAGTTATGGTGGATAAAACCCTACGAATTTGCATCAAAATACTTTAGTTACCCCCCCACACTTAAATCAAACATTGTCCTCAATGTTTCAAGCTTAAAACACACCAAACAAAAGTAAGCACATAAACAGCAACTAAACATACTAAACATAGCAGAATGTATCTAACAAAGAGAAGAGTTTAGAGATGCAAATCTGGAATTGGAGTGCTTTCTCGGGCTTCCTTTGTTGACCACAGGCTTACTCTTGAACTGAGCTGGAGATTCTTTTGGTTTCCTCCGATCGTTGATTTTCCTTTGTGCTACTTTTGAACTGGGTAGCAGGATTCTTTTGGTCTCCCCCGAAGGTCTGAGCTTACTCCTTTTATCTGTTTCTTTGTTCAATCTCTCCAATTCGTATTGAAGAGGGTTAGAGGATAGCTCAGCAAAGCTAGGTAAGCAACCAGGGAATAGAGTCCAGATAGACTCCAAGTGCCGGCTGATTGCTTCTTTCACTTTGCTATGCGATTAATAACAAAGACAAAGGAAAAGACAGGGAAAGAGCATGATATGAGATACTTTTGCTTTTGACCTTGATGATATGAGATACCTTTGCTTTTGAAGAAGCGGTGAATGAATCAACACATGTATTTGTTGTGCTGCTTCCTCCTGGGTCATCTGTATTCCAGGCCTCTGGTATCATCTTTGGGGAAGAAGAAAGAATTGAGTGTTTCGAAAGGCTTTGCTGGGAGTGCGCCCTCAGAGGTGAGGAAGAGTTGGGCATTTTCTTCAGGTTTGCCTTGCCATAAAAGACGAAAGTTGACATATATAGGGATTTCCCAATAGCAAGTGGTGGTACTTTTCTTTTACCCTTGTCGACAAACGTTTTGATCCCGCAAATCCGGCTTTTTGAAATAGTGACGACTCTTCGATCTTTGAAGACGCCTCTTCGATAAAGCTGCATGCGCTTTCTGAAAAGCAGAGAAAGTGTCGCCGCACTTTGCGCTTGTCGGCTAAAGACGTGTAGCTGCGATGATGGCCTCCACGTGTTGAACGCGTTTTCTGAAAAGCTGAGGGAGCGTCGCCGAACTTTGCGCCTCAAATTCCGGCTTTTTGAATCGGTGGACGCGTTGCCTTGGCTTTTTATAGAGATATCGATCACCGCCAACTTACACACTCTGAAGATTTCCCATTCTGAAAAAATTGTCTCCGGCCTTTTGAAAATTTACTCCGTCCACCCCTTCTCTTTGAACACTTTTGAAAAATGGCAAACCCATCGAACCTTAGCTTAGAATTGAGTCTCCGCAGTGATACGGGCGTGCCGCGTCAAGGTAACGTATGGCGCCCTTCTTTCTTATCTTCTAACGGTCCTCTTACAGGTGAAGACTCCGTGATGCAGGACGCCACAACAGCTACGATAGTAGCTCGGAACCTCCTCACTCCCAGAGATAGTCAGCTGCTTTCAGGACGGTCCGATGAGTTGGCCGTTCAAGAGTCCCTGGCTCTCAGCGTTCAGTGCGCAGGCTCTGTGTCCAACATGGGCCAACGCCTCCTTGCTCGCTCCCGTCAGGTTGAATCTTTGATGGCGGAGGTGGAGAACCTGAAACAAGAGATCAAACAACTTAAGTACGAGAATAGAACTTTGCATGTGCTTGCCAATAACTATTCGTCGGGCATGAAGAGGAAGCTTGATGAGATGCAAGAATCTCAAGGTCGGATGCAAAGTGACCGTCAACGGCTTGCGTCTTTCTTCCAGGGGCACCTCTTTCCTGGGTCATCCAGCGTTCCGCCAAGTATTGGGGCCTGGAATGCTCTATATCCTATGCCTCCCGCTCCTATGCCTCTTGCTCCGATGCCTCTTGCTCCGATGCCTCCTGCTTCGATGCCTTCTGCTTCTAGAGTTTTGCCTCGTGGTGGGTCTTCACGCAAACAAAAACAAAAACAACCTTTGTGAAGCTCCATTTGTTAGATACATTTGTAATTTCTCGAAAATTAATGAAAAAGCTTTGTTTTATTCACTGTATTGGGTTGCCTCCCAAGTAGCGCTTTCTTTTACGTCTTGTAGCCGGACGAAGAACACAATCATGCCTTAATGGAACCCACGGCATGGAGTTGATCATTGAATGGATGATGATACTTGAAATGTTCCGGCAATGGTTGAATTTCAAGAGTGGGTGCCCTAATCATTGACATCAACAACATATTAGTCAAAAACGACTTTGGATTTTGAGTTGGTGGCTTACCTACATGCTCCAATAAGAATTTAAGTACATCCTCCACGAAATGCTTCTCAAAACATTCAAGAATTGGATCTTTGTATGGAGTGGAATAGAGATCTGTCCTAAGATCCATGTAAACTCTTTCACCAAATTGGATTTGAGTAGGTGCCTGCAATGAAGAATGTAACACACGATTAATTGAAGTGGGAATTGGAATTTGAGTTGGTGGCTGATGTGAGAATTACTTGACACTCAAATTAAACCCTCGTTTGACAATTGTAGTAGAATGGATAAGTGAGGGATCGTTCTGGACCGGGGATTAGGAGGGATTGTTAATCACTTGGATTTTGACTCAATAACGTAAAAACAATATAAAACACTAAACTAGACTCAAAGAATGTGAAACTAAACGTTAAAACATTAAGACAAACCAAAAGACTCAAAATTCTTTAAAAACACAAACTAAATTGATTTCTAACTAATTTGACAATAAAGTAAAGGGGGGATTGTGTTTGGACGAGATTAAATTAAATGGACAAATTGTAATTAAAGGCAAAATGTAAATATGAATGAGATGAAAATATGGATGATGGAATAGCCAAGGGGTTCATCTCCACACATGTTATACTTGCATACAAAATTGATTCTCAGTTGGTCTTTCGATAAATTATGAAACTCAACACCCCGGGTTAATTAGGTCCGCTTAAATTAACCGTCAAGTTTTCCTAATGTTATTGAATTGGATGACATCATTCGACAACCCAAAGCATTCCTCACAAGTTCCCTACATGAATTGCATAATAGAGATACAAGCAAGAATCATTAAGCATCATGAAAACTATAAGTGTTGACGAGGCATTCGTTACTATGTTTGCATGAAACTTACGCCAAGAATTTGTTTAACGCGATTGTTTATAAGCAACCTCCACTACTTGTGAATATAAGTTCATAACGATTAGGTGAAATTCACTTATATTCTAGCGTCATATTCATGCATGAAAATTAAGCGCGCATTCTTAATAAACATACATAAATAAGTTATCAATCAAACAGTTAAACAAATTGAATCCACAACTTATGAAATTCCAACGAAAGTTAATCAATTCATATTGCAAACATAAACATAGTTTCGAATCACCCCCTAGCTAAAGGGGGTTTAGTTCCTCATAACTTTGAAATCAAAGAAACACCTAAACATTCCAACAACTCAACTTGAATTGTATGAACGTTTAGGCACTCTTCTCTTCCGTACAAAACAAAGAGAATTGAATTTAAACATTGAAATCAAAGAAACACCTAAACATTCCAACAACTCAAACTTGAATTGTATGAACGTTTAGGCCCTCTTATCTTCCTCTTTATTGTAGCATAAGGTCTAGGGATAGTTGGTTGGGGGGATGGAAGTGTGGAATGGAGTGGGGAGTGATGGAAATGGAAGATGGTTTTTGGATTCTAAGGGAGAGAAACTCACGGCTAGAGAGAAAGAATGGATGTGTTTGTGTATGAAATGAGATGATATGATGGAATGGGGAGTGAATTGAATGCAATGGTATTTATAGGAGGAGTGGAGATGTATATGGCTATTTGTTTAAGGTGTTTGTGGTTGCAATGATGAAGAATTGCATGTGAAAATAAAAGGGAAAATGTGGTGAAATGATGAAGTAGGAAGGTGGAAATGCATGTGAGATGTTGGAAAGGAAATGGGAATATGAGTAGGCCATGGCATGGGAGTTGTTTTGTTGGTGTAAATGTGCCATGGTTGCAATGATGAAGAATAAAGGGTGCATGTGGGGTGGAATTGAATGAATGCAAAGTGAATGAATAATGAAATGAGTTAAAGAGGGAGAATGTGGTGAAATGATGAAGTAGGAAGGTGGAAATGCATGTGACTTGTTTGTGGAATAAAGAATGAATGGTGGAATGATGAAGAGTTGCATAAAGAATGCATGTAGGGTTAGCTAGGTTGGCTTTGTTTGGGTGCATGTGTGTTAATGGTGGTTTTGCATGTGAATTGATGGATTGTTTTTTATGGAATGGATGGTTCTTTGCATGGCTTTTGAAGTGATTGTGGGCTTTGGAATTGGAAGGAAATGCATGGCCTTGGGGTTGGTTTAAGAGAGAATGGGCTAGGCCCTTTGTTTTATGTCCAAAATGAATACAAGGCCTTCAAATTCGTCCAACACTTTGGCTCCAATCATATGCTATCCATTCCAAGCCCAATTTTGCTCCAAAATGCTCCAAAATGCATCTTTTTGCTTCCTTAGCCATATGAACCTAAAAACACACGAAAATGGCTTAAACTACTAAAACAACTATGAATTAACAACATAGATGCACGAAAACAAGCTAAGTAAGTCGCCTAAATATGCTCCTATCAGTGGCTTACCTATGGGCTGCAATATTGGCTCTAAAGTCGCAGCACATTCAACAAATGCACAAGGGATGTTTTCATTCAGATTGGACATTCTGAAGGTTGTGGCTGTGTGATCCACTCCAATTTCCTCCTTGATGAATTCAAGATGCTCCTCAACCACTTTTTCCTCGTGAATTGTTGGAAAGGTGTCCAAGATGTCTTTCTTCCCCTCATCTTTCATGGATTGCATGAACCTGCCAGGGAAGGGTGCATTTGGGGGAACAAAGTTAGAAATAATTAAATTTGGAACAACCTTACTTGAATGGGGTGGTGTAGGAATATTGGGAGGTTGCGGCAAGGGTTGTTCTTCCCTTGCCGTGCCTTGTGCATCCTCCTCCTCTTCGAGCAGTAGCAATTCATCCATGGGCTCATCTTCAACCATTTGTTCTTGAATTTGTTCCATGCATTCTGCATTCTGCCTAAATTGACTGTTCCACTCAGCCAACTTTTTTGCTTGATAGAAATCCTCAATTGGTCGCCAAAATGCGTCTTGTTGAAATGGTTGAGCTTCCCTGCCCTGCTCCACAGAATTCAGTTGTTGAATAACTTCCTTATAATAATTTGATATACCTGAATTTGGATGTGAAGATTGAGGGGAAGGCTGTGGTGGTGCATATGAATCCTCATATGGTTGCCAATATGTTTCTTGGTGAGTCTCCTTAGCTTGATTTTGTGAACCCTGCACCAAAGAGTTTAATTCATTAAGAATTTGATTATAATCTATTGACGAACCTGAGTTTGGTTGGGCATATTGAATATGAGGTTGTGGTGGATGCATAGACGTTGAATAGAACTCCTCATAAGGCTGCCAATATCCTTCTTGTTGAATATGTTGAGGTTCCCACCATATAGAGTTTGAATGATCACTCCAATCGGAATTGTAAGTATTGGAAAACACGTCGTTCCTTGATTGATTATGATCAAATGTACCAACTCTTTGCGTTTGGTACTCTTCCATAAGCTGTGACAAAAGAGAAGCACTATCAAGTGCCATGTCTTGCTTCTAAAATCAATAAAACTAAAAATATATACACACAAACGAAAAATAAAACAATCCAAGAGATTAGCAAAGTTGCTAATCCCCGGCAACGGCGCCAAAATTTGATGCGAGAATTATACGCGCACAAATTAAACCCTCTTTTTGACAATTGTAGTATAAGTATAAGTAGGGATCGTTCTGGACCGGGGATTAGGAGGGATTGTTAATCACTTGGATTTTGACTCAAAAACGTAAAAACAATATAAAACACTAAACTAGACTCAAAGAATGTGAAACTAAACGTTAAAACATTAAGACAAACCAAAAGACTCAAAATGCTTTAAAAACACAAACTAAATTGATTTCTAACTAATTTGACAATAAAGTAAAGGGGGGATTGTGTTTGGACGAGATTAAATTAAATGGACAAATTGTAATTAAAGGCAAAACGTAAATATGAATGAGATGAAAATATGGATGATGGAATAGCCAAGGGGTTCTTCTCCACACATGTTACACTTGCATACAAGATTGATTCTCAGTTGGTCTTTCGATAAATTATGATTTCTCAACACCCCGGGTTAATTAGGTCCGCTTAAATTAACCGTCAAGTTTTCCTTAAGTTAATGAATTGGATGACATCATACGACAACCCAAAGCATTCTTCAAAAGTTCCTTACATGACATCATAATAAAGATACAATCAAAGATCATTACGTTCAATGAAAACTATAAGTGTTGACGAGGCATTCGTTACTATGATTGCATGAAACTTATGCCAAGAATTTGTTTAACGCGATTGTTTATAAGCAACCTCCACTACTTGTGAATATAAGTTCATAACGATTAGGTGAAATTCACTTATATTCTAGCGTCATATTCATGCATGAAAATTAAGCGCGCATTCTTAATAAACATACATAAATAAGTTATCAATCAAACAGTTAAACAAATTGAATCCACAACTTATGAAATTCCAACGAAAGTTAATCAATTCATATTGCAAACATAAACATAGTTTCGAATCACCCCCTGGCTAAAGGGGGTTTAGTTCCTCATAACTTTGAAATCAAAGAAACACCTAAACATTCCAACAACTCAACTTGAATTGTATGAACGTTTAGGCACTCTTCTCTTCCGTACAAAACAAAGAGAATTGAATTTAAACATTGAAATCAAAGAAACACCTAAACATTCCAACAACTCAAACTTGAATTGTATGAACGTTTAGGCCCTCTTATCTTCCTCTTTATTGTAGCATAAGGTCTAGGGATAGTTGGTTGGGGGGATGGAAGTGTGGAATGGAGTGGGGAGTGATGGAAATGGAAGATGGTTTTTTGATTCTAAGGGAGAGAAACTCACGGCTAGAGAGAAAGAATGGATGTGTTTGTGTATGAAATGAGATGATTCTTGAATGAATGAATGCAAGGGTATTTATAGGAGGAGTGGAGATGTATATGGCTATTTGTTTAAGGTGTTTGTGGTTGCAATGATGAAGAATTGCATGTGGAAATAAAAGGGAAAATGAGGTGAAATGATGAAGTAGGAAGGTGGAAATGCATGTGAGATGTTGGAAAGGAAATGGGAATATGAGTAGGCCATGGCATGGGAGTTGTTTTGTTGGTGTAAATGTGCCATGGTTGCAATGATGAAGAATAAAGGGTGCATGTGGGGTGGAATTGAATGAATGCAAAGTGAATGAATAATGAAATGAGTTAAAGAGGGAGAATGTGGTGAAATGATGAAGTAGGAAGGTGGAAATGCATGTGACTTGTTTGTGGAATAAAGAATGAATGGTGGAATGATGAAGAGTTGCATAAAGAATGCATGTAGGGTTAGCTAGGTTGGCTTTGTTTGGGTGCATGTGTGTTAATGGTGGTTTTGCATGTGAATTGATGGATTGTTTTTTATGGAATGGATGGTTCTTTGCATGGCTTTTGAAGTGATTGTGGGCTTTGGAATTGGAAGGAAATGCATGGCCTTGGGGTTGGTTTAAGAGAGAATGGGCTAGGCCCTTTGTTTTATGTCCAAAATGAATACAAGGCCTTCAAATTCGTCCAACACTTTGGCTCCAATCATGTGCTATCCATTCCAAGCCCAATTTTGCTCCAAAATGCTCCAAAATGCATCTTTTTGCTTCCTTAGCCATATGAACCTAAAAACACACGAAAATGGCTTAAACTACTAAAACAACTATGAATTAACAACATAGATGCACGAAAACAAGCTAAGTAAGTCGCCTAAATATGCTCCTATCAGCTAGCCATGTGTAAAAGAATAGGGCTTTTGGTCCATTAGGTCACTTATTTGAAGGGACTATATAAAGGACTTTATAGCCTAAAATTTACTAAGGGTTATTTTTGGGGGAAAGGATGAGAACACAAGCTCTCCTTTCTCTCTAAAGTTTTGGCCAACCTTGGAGGGATCATCTAGCAATCAAACTCCTCCAAGGTCACTCATTTCTTCTTCATTATGCCTTGGTGATGAATAATTAGAGGTTCTCAATTTTGGGAACTTGGAGAAACCTTTTCATCCATCCAAATCCATGGATCCAAGATGCAAGGAATGAAGGCCCTCTCTTTGGGTGATTAGCCTTTGCTTATGCAAAGAGGAATCTATAAAGGTATTGATTTCTCAACTCACTTTGTTTTGAGTTGAGTCTTGATTCACCTATCTACTAGGCTTTGAATTTCATGGGTAAATGTTTTGTTTTAAGTGCATACAAGCATGATTCCGCCTTTAATTGTTAATTGCATGCTATTGATGTTGCTTAAATGAACATGTTTTTCACAAATTTTCCTTCAGGTCTGTACGACAGGACTGTGCACCTAACTTGGATTCAAGCTGAGCGTGTGGTGCGGGAGGTGAACAACACGGGAAGGACTGTGCCCTACTCTGGGCGAGAGCACTAACACCGGGGGTGCAGGTTATGAGCCCTCTAAGCACCTCTAACCGCTATTTAATACAAATGTTAAATAATGCTTACCTGGCTACTTACCTACGCCTCCACAGCACCAACATATATAATGAAATCATAAATGAATATGTACTTAAGCGTATAAGCCATTAGTCATGCCTAACCATCAATCATATAAAAAGAATGGCATAAAACAAAGCAATTATACTAATTTCTGGGAATTTATACGTATATAGGTATATACGGAAAACAAAAGCCCACTCACTGGTATGTGGAAGGGTCGTAGCCCCCCTGCCTCGAATGTGCACGCTCGTCCTCGGGATACGTGTCATCTATATGCGAATTAACTATAAAAACGTTAACTTTAAAGCACATAACCGTCCGTTCAAAATAACTTCTCATACATTGCTCAAAATGGACAAATGAATATACCAACGTGATCTACACAACCTCACGATCACAACCATATTTTTAAAATAATTTTTGGACTTGTCACGCGCCCCCACGCGCCAGCACAGACACGGACCTACGCGCCCCCCACGCGCGGCCATGTGCCCTGCACGCTGACGGCGTCAAGTGACGCATTCAGGAATATTCCCTGGAATTGACGGAATATTCCGTTAACCCTGACTGACGCCGTCAACGTCCGTTAGGAATATTCCGTTAAACCCTAACGGAATATTCCCCTGTCTTCTCCGGCCAACCCCCCCTCGCCGGCACCGGCGCCGTCGCCGGAAACCTGCAACTCGCCATATCTCACTCGTTTTTCCACCTTTTTTCACGTTTCTTGCACCAAAATGACCCCTAGAACTAGGAGAATCACGATAGACTAGTTTTAAGGGCTAAAAACTACGCGAACATACCTGTCCACGAAATCAAAAACCGGCCAACTTCGTACAGGACGATCCCGACGTCCAAATTTGTCCAACGATGCACTCCCAAGCTCCTTGGGACCTCACCAACACAGCTACAAGCTTCAAATGTCCAAAAACTAAGTAAATTAAATTTGCATGAATAGTAACCAAAACTGAGCTCGTGAAATCGACGTGAAAACGTCGGAGTTCCTACCTGAAAATGGTACCACTGGACTCCACTCAACCTCACGAGTTCGATGGTGGTCTTGGATCCCTCGATCTGTCCAGGTTTGAAGGGTTGTGTGGGTGTCCGTACGTTTTTGTTTGAAGAAGAAGAAGAATAAAGGACTCGGGGGAGAGAGGGAGAGAGAGAGACAGTGACAGAGGGTGAGGGATAGAGATAGGATGTGTGTGTGTGGTCCAGCTTTGGTCAACACCACACAAAACAACCAAAAACGTAATAAGAACAAACTAGGGGTAAAACGGTCAAATCACATGTATGTTTCTATATTGCCGGGACGGGATGTCACATTATGAGTCATGTGCAAGGGGGAAAAATATGAATAGTCCTATGCTTATAAATGTCACGGCCCACAAATTGTGGCTCAATCTAAATATAATGGGTTGGACTTGATAGATTTTCTTGAATTTTTTTTGAGCTCTAGTTTTTTCTTAAAGTTGAAATTTATTTCTTAAAACATATGTTCAACTTAGCCTAACTCACCTCTTCTCTTAGTGTAAAATATATCGTTGTACTTAAAAAAAACATATGTTCAACTTAGTATTTAATACAAATTTACCTAAAAAAACCTTAGTTTCTACGCTGATATTGTATTTTCTATATTTATTTTTTTCACTCAACTTTAGTCCCTAAACTATCCTCACTTATAAATAAAAAATTCATCCCAATTCTTTGAACTTCTCTTTACACCCAACATAATAAAAATTCATAAACAAAACCGGAAGTTAGGTGCAACAAAATATGAACACAAAAGAAAATTAGTCAACCCCTATACTTGTGGAAGCAATCCATATGGAAAGAACAATTTGTCATGTTCAGTTCATCAGAAGGGGTTATCATCTGTGTGAACTCGATGATATTTTGTGCGAAGGAAGCTCGTATTTCAAGGCAAAAATCATGTTACACCAGTTTAGAATTAAGAAATGTAAAGCAAAATCAAGTCATGGTATATCACATGATATTATATTATTGGACTAAAGTTTTATTTTAAAGTGTTATTTCACTTGTATAATGGCATGTGTTGAACTATTCTGTGATTCAAATATAGTAAAAAATCTCCCACATCCATGAGCTATATATAATTAATGCTCATATTAGCACAATAAATAATGAAAAGAAATTAAAGAACATGATTCTTTGTACTTTCATCAAATAATGGAACAAGAAAAACATATATCACTTGGATGTAATGATAAATTAACCATTTATTTTATTTTAAATTCATCTCGGTAACTGTACAAGGAGGTAAAAAGACATGGTCAAATCGGATAAATGAAGGTATTCGGAAGATAGTCCATGTGCTAAAAAAACTCGGATTTAAACCTTTATAGTGTACCCCGTTAGCAAATTTAATTTAAAAATAATTTTTCTGTTAACTATCTATTAATACATGGATAAAATTGTACCTTGACATGTGCACTCTTCCTGCAAAAGACGCATTTTTTCCTAAATAGGGGGTAACGTGGGAAAATAACAGTCAGCTCAGTAGTTTGCAAGATCAAAGAGACACCACCCGCGGGGGTCTTTAGTCATCAAAATCCAATTTTTTCAACTCTACCGGAATCCACAGGACAAATTTCTATGGTTTTGGTGTCAATTGGCAACAATTTCAGAGCTCTAGGATTGATTTCTAGGCATACATGGATTAAATAATCCGGTTGGGTTGGGTTTTGGATCCGAGCCTTGTGGCGGAGGAGGAGGGATTGGTTAATGCGTGCCATTCCGATGTCTGAGAAACCTGGCTTGAAGCAGGTTCGGGAGGACTCGGCAGCTGAGGCGAAGGGAGATCAATCGATTCGAGGCTGTCCAATTGCGAATGGGTTGGCCAAGGACTCGATGCAATTCGAGACGACGTCGTCGAGCCGGTGAATCAGGTTATTGGAGAATTTTGGAATTGCAATTTGTTGAACGGTGCCGGTTCAATTTGATTGGGTAGTAAAGCTTTGTTTATTGGTTTTAATTGCAAGAATTAGGGTCGGCGTGGCCGGTGGCGGAATCGATGGCAGACGGTGATAACCAGGTGGCGGAAGAAAAAGGCAAAGTGACGGAAGATTCGGGGAAAGAGGAGTTTGTGGATTGCTCGGAGGATTACGCAATGGATGAGTTGGATTGCCTGCGGCTTTTGTTGGATACTACTGTTGACTGTAATTTTCCCATGTTAAATTACAATTTTACCCATGTGTTAACAGATAGTTAACGGAAAAATCACTTTTGGATTAAATTTGCTAACGGAGTACACCAGGGTTTAAATCCGAGTTTTTTTAGCACAGGGGTTATCTTCCGAATACTTTATGACCACATGGATCATTTATCCGATTTGGCCAAAAGACATTTCACATTAAAAAAAAAAAAAATTGAAAAAGTTTAATCTACACTAAGGGGTGCGAGAGTGGGTCAAGCCTTACAATGGGTCAGCCATAATAATGAGGTTCAAATTCATCTTTGGTAAGATCTCTCACTTACAAATGAAGAGGAATATCACTAGACAGTAATATTAAGTGACACTCACATAAAAATTTTAAGTTGAGTATAGAGATACAAAACATGATTTCAAATAAAATTTTCGTAATAAGAATTATAATGTAATGAACAAGAAAGTAAGGATTCGTAAGGAAGTACATTTAAAATGATTGAAAACACTTGTGATGAAAATGTTTTTGAAACCAATCTTTGGTAAAAATTCAAGCGAATCTTGGAAAAGCATTTTAAGTGCTTCCGGTAATAAGCAAATATCTGATACTTATTCTAAAAAAGTACTTAAAAATATTTTTGGAACAAAAAAATCAATTTCACCAAAAGAGTTTTTAATTATTTTAAAAGTACTTTTAAACCCATTTACTTGGCCCGGGTCATCTTTCCTGGATTTTTCTTTCACTTGCGATTACCTTGGGCCCCAATCCAGTAACCCCGACAATTTCGGAGCCCCGAAAGCCATGTGCACCGCACGTGTCTTGAGGTTTTGCATCAACCATCTCCTCTCGCCCTAAAACCCTCATTGCTCACTCTCCCACTCAGAGACTCAGAAAACCACCGACCTTGAAATTTCTTCTTCCACCTCCAAAATACAACCATGAAATTATCCAACCCATTTCCCATTTCCTCCCCAAAACACTAAACCCTAAACCGTAATTCTCATCCTACCAACCATGAGACCCATTTCTCCAAAAACCCTCTACCGCCTCTCTGTCTCTTCGCCATCCGCTCCTCCTTTCCTCCTTCAGATTTCCCGCCTTTCAACCTCTTCGCTATCCCACCATTCGCACGCTCACTCTTCCTTCAGACGCCACGACGAGGAGGTTCGGAATGTCAGGGTTTCGGTTTGGTGGGATTTTGAGAACTGCAATTTGCCGGCCGGTGTAAATGTGTTCAAGGTAGCGAATGCAATCACTGCGGCGATCAGGGCCAATGGGATCAAAGGTCCTATCCAGATTACGGCTTTCGGGGATATGTTGCAGCTGTCAAGGTTCAACCAGGAGGCATTGTCGTCCACCGGGGTCAATCTCACCCACGTTCCTCACGGTTCGCTTCGTTCTTACATTTAACTGCTTATTATTTTATGTGTTCAATTGCATAGATATAATCGTATGTATGGTCAGGTATTTCTCTGAAAGATAAATTTTCATATATTGAGGAAGATAAATTGTGAACTACTCTAAATCTGTAACTGTATCACGTGAGCGGAATTGGTTCGTTATGGGATGGTGATTGACTTGGTTAAGTTGATTAAGTGGGAGTATGTGCGTGAAGATTTTAGAGTCTGGTGGCTGGCTAGCAAAACTGAGATAATCAAGTTTGTTGGTTATGGTTACCATTGCCCTGGATTAAGTGAAAATTAACAAAGGGTAGGTAGAGGAAGCTATAGTCATGAAACAAAATTCAATCATTTTAATATTGTGGATTTTCATCCGATATCATACGTTAATTCAATCCCTTGAAATAAGTAAACAGTTATATATGGATTCAGTAAAACAAGATATATGTAACAGTTGCCTGAAGTGTCTTATGATGGGAACTTCTTTCAATATGTGGTTATATCACTTTTATTCAAGAAGGGGAGAGAAAGGCAACCTTAGTGCAAAACACAGAACCCACTTGAGAACCACCTTTAATACGAAAACCAAAATTGGTTCACTAGGTTCAATCAATTGTGTACACAACGAAGAAGCTTTTGTTGTATGTTTATTGTATCAATATAGAGGCAACCAACATTGGTTCACCTAGGTTCAATCAATTGTGTACATGCTGGATTGATAATTAAGGTCAATATTCCACTTTTTCTGTCCTATTTAGAATTTCTGACATGCTTTGAACTAGACACGTTCACACACATTTAGAAGCCTTATATTCATACTTCTTAGACACTGGAATCCATGTACTAATCGTGCGGTCCAAGAAGTGACTTTAACCTATACTTATACAGCAGGCCCTGAAACCCTAAACTCAATCTAAATTCAGTTTGATAGAGACCTTTGTTGTTGGAGCATTCTTTTAATTCTTCAATTGTACCGTCTTGCACTTCATTCCATATCTATAGACTTCTTCCGTGAAGCTAAGTACAACAGTATCCTTGGTCTTATATACTTCTTGCACTTCATAAATTTTCATTATATGCTATCCTAGTCCTGGCACCTACCATCTAAAATTGTTTTATTGAATAAATTATTTCCTGAAAGAGAAATGTTCCTCATTTTGAGTTTTTTGACATTTGTTTTGTGTTTTTTGTCTTATGTATGTATTGAAAATGTTTCCTATGATTTATTATTCTTCTCTGAGTTGTAAATTGCTAGTGAAATTTCATGTCTTCTAAATATGATTCAGTCTTCAACTGATCGCAAAATTTTCCTAGTCATCTATGAAATCGGGTTTTGAATGTGTAATTTTTCGAAATTTGGTTTTCACTTTGAATCAATTCCATCAGTCTCGTCAGGAATGTTTATACTAGCCATTTGGTCCGTAAGTTAAGCTGTGATGAGCCCCCACCAACTCAAGCTATTAGTCGCACCTACTGATGCACCCATGCCGACGGTTCTTAAAAGCCACCAACCTGTCCACGTACTCGTATGAAATTAGTTTCCCTGAAGTCATCTGGTTTGCACTCAGTATCTTTCTGTCCGATTAAGTGTCTTTATATGAGATGGTTTTTCACAAAGTCCTCTCTCCACATAGTATGACGGTTCTGGAAAGTGGAAACTGTTCAGTGGTCATTAAATGAAGGACAGGAGAACATGCACAAAGAGTAAAGTAATTGTGAAATTATAAACAATGGGATTTGGATTTATGACTTACACTTAAGATTTTCAGTTATTGATGGTTGCCACATCCAAGTTCAATGATTAAAAATATCCCCAATTTCATTATTGGATGGAAGAAGTATATGGTGATTTGGACCCTAAATTAAATTTGAAGAGCCAATTTTTTCCTAGTGGATGTGTGACCTGGAAAAAAAACTACCAAAATGTGAAAATTTCTTTCAGCTATACACATTTTCAATATGTTATTTAACTAAAATAAAAATCTCATATGTAATTGACTAGGTGGCATGGA
Source organism: Pyrus x bretschneideri (assembly GCF_019419815.1). NCBI lineage: Eukaryota > Viridiplantae > Streptophyta > Magnoliopsida > Rosales > Rosaceae > Pyrus > Pyrus x bretschneideri. The sequence goes on along the minus strand of NW_025999404.1, from coordinate 232,820 downwards.
GTCTTTTGTATGGCTATCATATAGTTAGGTAAAATAAAATGAAGAAGTATTAAGCCCTGTGATAAAGATTCTGCATCTAATGCAGTAATATTAGCCCTTCATAAAGGATTCCTGTTTAATGAAGTATAAGATTCTGCATCTGTAGTTGCTTAAAAACTTTGTTCAGGGTCTGAGGTTGCTCTATATGATGTCTTTCAAGCATTTCTGTTTGAATTCTTAACTATTGCCTTTCATTTGTATGCAACTCTTTTGGACAGTTGGCTGACGTTATTATGACGAATGTACATCTAGGTTCCTTATACAGATCAGATTATGTAATCTTGCTGTCTTTTAGATCCATTTGATGATTGATCATTGTTGAATGGTTGAATGGGTTTGTGGAGTTTTGGAATTAGAATAACTAAGAACATGAACTTCTGAATCAGAAGCAGCCAATTTTGATAATGACATAATACTCTGTGAATATGCTGCCTGTAAGCAATTTATACTTGGGATTCGGAATGTAAATATGATTTGTAACTATTTGGGATTATTGGAGAACATTTTGGATTTATGACTTCGACAAAAGTTTAAGGACTAAAGAAGGAAGTCTTATTGAAATCAAAATCTGAAATAGATACAATTCATGCTGCTATTCTTATTAGTTAAGAAGGGATGTTGTTTATTTATTTATTTATTCATATTCAAACAAATTCCAGATGCTTTGGTACAGGTTACCAGTACTTTTCCATTTATATCCGATGACAAAAAATCTTATGCAAAACACCTAAGTTTTTCACTCATAGTTTTCTGTGTTATGTATTTTCCTCATTCTACTTTTATTTGTTGGGTTGGAACTTAGAGTATACACGTTGGCATGAGTTATTTCCTATTGTTTGTTAATGCTGTATTGGCTGATACAAAAATGCAGTGGCAACTGACCCATTTTGATTATGCCGTATTGGTTGCAATGGCTTATTGTAATGTGTATCTTAATCTACCTTCTGTAGTACTAGTACAGTTCATAATTACTGATTTTTCTGTGAAATAAATTTTCAATCTCAATTGGGTTCAACATGTGGTCTCCCATGCATGTGTCACACGCACATTCAAATATACAACTTTATTGTATCCTAATAAGATTATATTGCAAATGTTTGTGTATGTGCAGGTGGAAAGAACAGTGCTGATAGGTCTCTTCTTGTAGATCTTATGTATTGGGTTTCTCAAAATCCCCCACCAGCACACCTTTTTTTAATTTCTGGTGACAGGGATTTTGCTAGCATTTTACACCGTTTAAGAATGAATAACTACAATATATTGCTAGCAAGTCCAGAAAATTCTCCTGGTGTCCTATGCAGTGCTGCAAGTATTATGTGGCCGTGGCATGCTTTGCTTACTGGTGAAACCCTTACTGGGAAGTATTTTAACCAACCACCTGATGGTCCCTATGGTTCTTGGTATGGCCATTACAAGGTTCCTCTTGAAGACCCATACTCGGTTATTGAGCAGCCGTCATTGTCACAGACTGAAAAGTTGTCTGAGCCTGGTTCAGATTCTAAGCCTCGTCCAATTCCTATTGCAGTTAGGAAGCAAATTCATAAGATATTGAAGTCACACCCTAATGGAATTTCCATTACAGAACTTCGCATGGAGCTTGCACAATGTAATTTGCATATAGATAGAGACTTCTATGGATATAAAAAGTTTTCCCGCTTTCTTTTAGCAATTCCACATATTTTAAAGCTCAAGTCATTAGGTGATGGAAAATTTCTGGTACATGGTAGCCCAAAATCATCTGAACCATGTGAGTACAATATAGGTACATCTAAAGAACCTGTTAGTGATATTGGAGACCGGGATCTCGATTCAGCTTCCCATTTAGGTTGTGAGGACAGATCTATTAATATAAGTACCAACAGGAAGCTGTCTGGATTTACATCCCATGAACCAAATGCAGAAAAGCCTTGTGAAGAATCAGAACATCTTTCTAATAATTCTTTGAGAGATTCAGGTGTGAAGTCACAGTTGCCTCTTTCCCCTGTGAATGTGAAGTCTTTGACCAAGCTACAACAGTTTTCTCCCCATGCTGAGAAGTCAATATCCCCTCCTTCCTCAGAGAATATAAAGCCTTCTACTAAACCACAACAAATTTCTCCCCTTGATGAGAAGTCGCTCTCCCCTCCTTCCTCAAAGAATGTGAAGACTTCGGCACCCATTGACAAAGAGGTGGTTGAAGTGGCTACAGATCAAGATACTGAACTTCATTTTTCTCCGGAAGTTGCACAAGATTCCTCATCTGAGGTGGGTTATTTTAAGAGGATTTGGAGAAATTGGTTTGGCAGTAGAGTTAATGTTTCAGGGACTTCGAGTCACCATGGTCAAGAAGAATTTTGCACTTCTGGTGATGACACTAAGAAGGAAGACCAAGACTCTCTGGTGAAACAGCATACTTCTGTTGATAATGCTGTGAAGGGAAATGATGAGAAAAAGCATGCTGCATCAAGTGAGGTTGTTGACCAAGCACTTCCAGCTTCATCTTCTTCATCCCACGATGAATCAGCTAAGGACAACAAAACTGCAACAACCTATCCAGTGTCCGGTAGCAAGTCTAAAACAAATCCAGGGATATTTGGTCAGATAGTAAATTGGTGTAAATTCGGGAGAAGTAGCCCATGCTATGATAAACTGAGTGATCAATCCCGTGACAGACTGAACCTGATGGACAATCACTCTCAAGTGAACAAGCTCTTTTCAACAGATTCTTTTTGGGCTGAAATGGAATCTTTTATGGACACACCTAAAGGATCAGTTGCTGTCGTCAAATCAAGGACCAGGTTGCATTTACTCCATGTTTATTTTATTTTATTTGTTTGTATTGTGCTCTGCATATAGACAAATATACTCATACAGATGCCTGCAGTTTCTCTTCATGTTTGCGTTTCCCTGTATCATGAAATTTCTTATGATTAGATTATAACTGTCTCAAACTTCCTTTTGTTTTTCTTCCCTTCGCTGCAACAATTCTTTTTTTTGCTAGATTGTTGCTTGAATATTTTTACTAACGTTTTAGGTCCTTAGGTTTTGTAAACAAATACATTTATGTTTATGTATGTATACATATAGTGTTCTATTGCTAAACTTTGTGTGGCATGCTGTGCTGTCACCCAGTAAACCTAGACCGCACTTTGACAAGAGTGCACCTAATCAATGGTCCAGATTTAGTGTCTGGCAAGAGCAAGTTTTTTTTATATAAATACAAATATGTGTGTGTGTGTGTGTCAAAATCCAAGCCTACGAAGTTTTGGATTTATAATTTTCTTTTGGCATGACAGTAACTAAACAATCTGTTTATATTAAAATAATTAAAGAAGAAAAAAACAAAGTATCCATATTCTTCATTAGAAATTTATGAATATTTCCTTGAGGTAGCAAATTTGAAGATAGAGTTGAATGACTGCATCAGGTGGAATGGAAATTAACTATGGGTATACAATCTTCCATGAGGACATACGATTTGATTAGTCCATTTCAAGTTTGCGAGAACGATGCGAAACTGAAGATAGGGTCTTTCTACCCCAAGATTGTTTTTAATGCATTTTTTTTTTTTTTTTTTTTTTTTGGCACTGAATTAATATATACAGTTCTTGATGTTCTGTGCTTACACATCACTAATGGTGTCCTTGTTTATTCACTTGTCTCAGGGAACAAATGGCACTCAACCTTCAAAAGGAAGGACCTTTGTCTCTTAGATCTCTCTGCAAAGATGATCTTCTTCACTTGGTTGACTTGTTAATGTCAGAAAAGAAGTGGGTTGAAGAATGCCTTTCCCAGATGTCACCTTTCAAACTTACTGATCGTGGTGGAAAGAGTTCTTTGGATCAGTCTAATGGTTCAAATAGGTTGAGATCCATCTTTGTGGATCAACCATCACAACGTGACATGCAGAGATCACGAGAGCATGACGGAGAGGAAAAATGTCAGAATATTCCTCATAGTGGAGTTTCACTACCTACCATTAGGAAGACACCTCCTGACAGGTGTAGAAGTGAGATACTAGCCGACTGTCGAAAGCTTGTAAATGAGCTATTGAAAGAGCACCCAGCGGGATATAACATGGGCTTATTCAGAAAAGTGTTCTTTGATAGGTATGGCTACCACCTTGAGTTGCATATGCTTGGGTATCAAAAGTTAGCAACCCTATTACAAGCCTTGCCTGGGGTGAAAGTAGAGTCGTCTCACATCCTTCCTTCTTTCACATACTCGGAACAAAAGCCTCAGAAAATGTTTGATATGAAAACTTCTGGTCCGAGTATCCAAAAACATACTGCCAGTCGTACAGCAGTTGATTCAGATGGTAATTTAACTGATGCGTCAAGCAAGGATGATGGTAGCGACTCACCATGGGAAGAGCTGGGCCCTGTTGCCAACGGATCCAACAAAAATGAAGTGCAATTAGAGTCAAGGGGGAAGGCAATAGGATCAACGGGTTTTGATTATGAACCATCCCTTTCAGATGATTTTTCAGATTCAGAAGAAGAGACATCGCCTATAACTGAATCAGAAGGACAACGTGCTGCCAGAGTGAACAAAGAAGATAGCTCCTTGCTGCAGATCCTTGACTCATGGTACAGCAATAAGGATGGCGAAAGCAGCAAGCACAAGTCAGAGAATGTTGATAGGACGGTTGATTCCACGAATGTCTCTAAGCTATCTGGATTCGGCACCACGAGTGGGACTTCTTTGGCAGACCATGCCTGGAAGCAAAGACCGCAGAAGAGCTACTCTTTTGTTACAGACTCGTGTGGCGATAACAAGGACAAGTTAATTGATGGCATACTAGGTAGCTTGAAGAAACCAAGTGAGCCAAGGATGGAGAGCTAGATGGTTTAAATGATTGAGAGCGAGAGCAAGTTAATAAAACATATATACGAGATCTCCTAGTGCAGTGCCATTGGAACATTTGAGTACTTGAATTTTGGACATTGGAGTCCAACGGATTTGATTTTTGAAGCGGCCGAGCCAAGTCAGGCTGCTCCGCGCTGGCGGTCAGGAGAGTTTAATTTTATATTCCTAACCCAATTAGTTTGAACTACTCTTGCTTTTATCAATTAAGAAATGGCTTTAGAAAGTTACAAACATGAATGCGTGCGCTTCGCTTTGCTGCGGGTTTTAAGAATTCCGTTTAAGACAACACTATTAATATATAAATAAGTTTTATAAATCAATATTCACATGTGTGGTGTTTGAGAAGGTAAATGAGTAACACATTACAGTGATCAAAAGATAAAATGCTCATTATTCGAAATATTTAGATAGACTATGAGCATGTTACAGAGTCTAGATTTTCCTACTTCACTGTTTCCGGCTCATCTTCACCTTCATTATGTTGAGGTTTACAGTTTCAACTAGTTCCTACAAATTTTGAAAAAAAAGGAGTCGTTAGTGCGAACATATAGGAAAACAAAAAGGGGACATATAAGTAAAATTGAGATAGAGTTCATTTGTGATCCTGAAGGTGCAAATGAAATTTTTGTTTCCCTCTATTTTTCCCTCTATTTTCATCTGTTCTATCAGATGCAATAAGACTAAAATGAGTGCATTCAAACCAACCCATTTTTCGAACTTCAGTCATATATCAATCTCAGCGATACTAATTAGACAAAGTCGGGAAGTTCAAATAAATCACTTATAGCAACAAAAACAGTAAAAAACAAATGTGTATGTAGAAATTAAAATAGTAAAGAAGGTATATAATCGTCACGACGATGATGTAATAATCTACTGTGATTAATTTGACAAAGAAACAGTAGAACATAAGTAAACAAATGGGGAACACACAACCAAAGGTAAGATGGAGTGTTTTTTATAATAATGAAGGAGCATATATAATCCGTTTTTCATCTGCTCTATCAGATACAATATGAGACAAAAGGAGTGCATTTAAATTAGAAAGAGTTGGGTTAGGCATAATTGGACAAAGAAAAGGTCTATAGCAACAAAAACTAGGAACTGCTTTATAATTGGACAAAGAAAGAGGAAGATAAGAAGAAACAAAGAAAAGGACTAAAAAATTTGGCAAAGACATTTTCAGCAAGTGAAAGAAAAACAGAGGCATTTCCAAACAAAAAGTCAATATCAATATGCCATGAAAAGAAAATAATGCCTGAGCAAGGGAAAAAAAAAATCATAAGGCTGAGTAGCTAGGCCTAGCAAACAGGTCGTGTCTGTCGTGTTCGTGTCGTTTTCGTGTAACACCTGTTATCTTAACGGGTCGTGTCGTGTCACACCTGTTATCTTAACAGGTTGGGTCACTTTACCGTCGGGTCACTTGACCCGACCCGTTATGACCCGCTACGACCCGTTAAGAAAAATGTATTTTTTTTTCTTAAACTTGCACATACCACACATTACCACATAAATATTACTTCAAAACATTAAAGCACATTTTTCATTTAAGTACTACATCTACACTGGAAAATAAGAGCCTAATAAACAAACATCCATACATTGCTAGTCTATTACAAAATATTAAATGTGCAAGGATATGCAAAATGTGCAAGGATATACAAAATATTAAATGTGCAAGGATATACAAAAGGATATTCAAGGTTGTGAAGCTTTTCTCAAAAGTTTAAACCTTGCCAATGAAACTCAAAGCTTGAATGTAATTCCTTTTACAAAATCCTCAATTTTCATCGATCATCATGACATAAGATTTTGTGGTATCTACTTGTGTAAATATTTTAAATTGAAGATCGAATTCATTCATTGTATTCATATGGGGTCAAGGAATGTAGCTGTAAAAAATCAACAAAATCAGAGTTAAAATAACCGTTAAATCGTGATTTTTCGTTGATAACCGTTGAAAAGTTTTGTCCAGTTACTTTATCTCTGAATGTTTGTTTTTTGCGATTTTTGGCGTATACGATCTTGAAGCATATACAAACAACTTTGATGGTTGGATCATTGAAATTATTTTCATAGAATGCGTATCCCATCAAGACGATAAATTCACTAACACTTAGAGTTTATTTATAATTTCATCAAGTATAACATAAGATTTTGTGGTATTCACTAGGGTAAATATTTTAAATTCAAGATCAAATTCATTCATTGTATTCAAATAAGGTTAAGGAGTGTAGCTGTAAAAAATCATCCAAATCGAAGTTAAAATAACCGTTAAATCGTGATTTTTCGTTGATAACCGTCGAAACGTTTTATCCCATCTTTAAATGTTTGTTTTTTGCAATTTTTGGCGTATACGATCTCGAAGTATGTACAAACATGTTTGACGGTTGGATCGTTGAAACTAGTTTCGTAGAATGTGCATCCCATCAAAACAATAGATTCACTAACACTTTAAAGTTTATTCATACTTTCATTAAGTATAGCATAAGATTTTGTGATATCCACTAGTGTAAATATTTTAAATTGAAGATCAAGTTCATTCATTGTATTCATATAGGGTCAAGGAGTGTAGCTATAAAAAATCATCAAAATCGGAGGTAAAATAACCGTTAAATCGTGATTTTTTGTTGATAATCGTCGAAACGTTTTGTCCTATTACTTGATATTTGAATGTTTATTTTTTGCAATTTTTGGCGTATACGATCTCGAAGTATATTCAAACAAGTTTGATGGTTGGATCGTTGAAATTAGTTTCCTAGAATGCGTATCGCATCAAAATAATAGATTTACTAACACTTAAGAGTTTATTCATACTTTCATTAAGTATAACATAAGATTTTGTGGTATCCACTAGTGTAAATATTTTAAATTGAAGATCAAGTTCATTCATTGTATTCATATAGGGTTAAGGAGTGTAGCTATAAAAAATAATCAAAATCGGAGTTAAAATAACGGTTAAATCGTGATTTTTCGTTGATAATCGTTGAAAAGTTTTGTCCTGTTACTTGACATCTAAATGTTTATTTTTTTGCAATTTTTGGCGTATACGATCTCGAAGTATATTCAAACAAGTTTGACGGTTGGATCGTTGAAACTAGTTTCGTAGAATGCGTATCCCATCAAAATAATAGATTCACTAACACATAAGAGTTTATTCATACTTTCATTAAGTATAACATAAGATTTTGTGGTATCCACTAGTATAAATATTTTAAATTGAAGATCGAGTTCATTCATTGTATTCATATAGGGTCAAGGAGTGTAGCTATAAAAAATCATCAAGATCGGAGTTAAAATAACCATTAAATTGTGATTTTTTGTTGATAACCATCGAAAGGTGTTGTTTCGTTACTTGATCTCTGAATGTTTGTTTTCTGCAATTTTTGGCATATGCGATCTCGAAGCATATACAAACATGTTTGACGGTTGGATCATTGAAACTAGTTTCGTAGAATGCATATCTCATCAAAACAATAGATTCACTAACACTTAAGAGTTTATTCATACTTTCATTAAGTATAGCATAAGATTTTTGTGGTTTCCACTAGTGTAAATATTTTAAATTGAAGATCAAGTTTATTCATTGTATTCATATAGGGTCAAGGAGTGTAGCTATAAAAAATCATCAAAATCGGAGTTAAAATAACCGTTAAATCGTGATTTTTCGTTGATAACCGTCGAAAAGTTTTGTCCCTTTACTTGATATCTAAATGTTTATTTTTTGCAATTTTTGGCGTATACGATCTCGAAGTATATTCAAACAAGTTTGTCGGTTGGATCGTTGAAACTAGTTTCGTAGAATGCGTATCCCATCAAAATAATAGATTCACTAACACTTAAGAGTTTATTCATACTTTCATTAAGTATAACATAATATTTTGTGGTATCCACTAGTGTAAATATTTTAAATTGAAGATCGAGTTCATTCATTATATTCATATAGGGTCAAGGAGTGTAGTTGTAAAAAATAATCAAGATCGGAGTTAAAATAACCGTTAAATCGTGATTTTTCGTTGATAGCCATCAAAATGTTTTGTCCAGTTATTTGATCTCTGAATGTTTATTTTTTGCGAGTTTTTGTTGATGCAATCTCGATGCATATACAAATAAGTTTGACAGTTGGATCGTTCAAATTAGTTTCGTAGAATTTGTATCCCATCAAGTTCAATGGTGTCTATATATATATATTTATTAAGTAGATTTAAATTTATTTATTTTGTATGTATAACACTTAAGAAATTGAATGGTATGTATATTTAAGCCGATCTAGTGGTCACCAATTTTTAATATTTAATTTAATATATATATATATAAATATAATTATTGTGGTTTTTAGGGATATAAAATTGTTAAATTAATATATATATATATAATTATTATAATATTTTTTTAGGGTTATAAAAATATAAAAGTAATATTTTGCTTATCGTGTATCGTGTTACCCACGTGTATACCCGAACCAACCCGTTATCTTAACAGATGCTTATCGGGTTACCCAATAACGACCCAATTCGTTATCGTGTCAACCCGAACACCTGTTAATTTCGTGTCGTATCGTGTCGGGTTATCGGGTTGTGTCAAGAATTGCCAGGCCTATGAGTAGCGACGTAGAATTCGTAAAATGTAATATTTTCCTTTCAAATGAAAACCTGTAGCAAATAAAAAACCAAATGAAAGGGCATGGCAGAAGAATTGAGGGGGAAAATAGATTAAAAAAAGTAATTAAAAAAACAAAGAGGACGAATGATGTTGTCCAATGTACTTAATTTCTCTTAAGCATAAAGACAGCTGTATATACTTGATGACCATATGAGAGAACATCAATTTCGAATGAACTAATACAGGCATTAATCATGACTTGGGCATTCATAGCTATCGTTCTAAACTTGATGGCATACTGTAAAGTAACAGTTTATTTCCACTGGATAATTTGATTTCCCAAATTCAAAAGCAAATTAAAGAATACTAAACATTATTATTACAACATACCGTCAGTCGAGAATCAAATCCAAAAGTAGAATTGGGTAAACAAATGAGAGAATAGAAAAATACCTCAAAAATGGTGGCCTCGATAGCTAAAGAGGCAACAATAATCCACAAATAAAAACCCAAAGAAAAATAGTCAGCCAAACTAAGAGGAAAATTATCGAACAAAACAAACTAAAAAAGAGAATCCAAAAGAAATTGTAAAAAAAAAATTCTTAAGATAAAGAAACCCACTCGGCTATCCAGTAGAAAAATATGAAGCATTGATTCAAAGATGCATCCGTTAGGGTCATACGATGTCCTAGAAGATGATCTTACGATGTCCTATGAGATCAGTAGATGATATAATTAAAGGAACCCAATTCAACGCTTAAACCTAGCTTATCACTACATTGAAATAACAAAGAAAAAGCATATCATATCCATGCTTTCAGTCATTCATTAGATAGATGTGTTTGAATGCCATTGATGCCAATGATCGAGTTCATTACTCTGCACATACAAATTGTTCATAAAACATTAAAGCATCTAAGTGCATTAGATGAAGATATATCTATATCTAAAGAGGAAGGCTTATCATGAGCTTCAGGAATCTGTAAAAGAAAGGTAAGTATATGAATTCTCAAAATAAAATTGAAATTGAAATTCTTATTTCTAGAAGAAATTGAAGACAAATTAAGATTAGATTATGAATTGAAAACATATTAAGAGGGAATTCAACACTACTTTCTCATGAACTAAATTATCACGTAACAACGCTCTACTTCTCTGATCTCTACCCACATTTGATTGAATTTCTTGCTGATTTTGTATTCCGATCTTCGATCATCGATCTGTTTTCTTGATTTTCAATGGCATCTCCGTCTGCGACCGCTTCTCCTTCTGAGTCGGTTCCAATTCCAAATCCCTCTTCAAACCCTAATCCCTTTTCAAACCCTAATCCCTTTTCAAACCCTAATTCCTCTCCTTATACCTCTCTCACAATCCAAAATATTGGTAGCATGGTGCCAATCAAGCTCAAGCGGTCCAATTACCTTCCATGGTGTGCTCTATTTGCCCCAATTCTTAGGCGCTATCGACTTCTTGGTATTGTTGATGGTACCGAACCTTGTCCGTCACCACTTATGCCTGATCGCACTCTGAATCCGGCGTTTCTTTACACATCCCATTTTGTTCTCTGTTTGACAGCAAAGCAAACTGGCAAGTTAACCTCTAAAAAAAATTGGTCCACAAATTAATAAAAAGAAAAGACCAAGTGAAAATCCAAACAACTAAAAAACCTAACCCAGTTGAATTGAATAAATCCCAACCAACTCAAATAAAAAATAAAAAATTTCAGACAGCTAATGGAATCCAACGGCAGGTATCTCAAGAGTAAGAAAGAGCTAAGATATCAGTACCTTGTTGAAATTTCCATAGCTGCGTGTACACCTTGAAGACCTTACAGAAATATAAGTCGCCTGTACAAAATTAAAAATTTGAAATAATAGAATAATTTGGAAATTAGGGTTTATGATGAAGAAATGGGGAATAATTTGAAGGACATGTTACAGCAAAATGTTTACATGACAATAAAGAACTTATTGATTGAAAAAGAACACTCTATACCTCACATGTACAGACCAAATATGGAAGCCAAAATAGAAACTCCAAACTGATACAAAAATACTACATAAATTTTTTTCAACCCTATCTGTCTTAAAATAAAATGCGGTCATATCGCAGAACAAAAGTATACCTCCTGCAGTAAGCTTCAGCTCTGTCTTCAGTGGAGCAATGATGGACTCAACGGGTAGCATTTCATCATCTTTTTATGCAGCATGAACTCTTCAAAGTGTGACTTCTGCTGCAATATTTTGATATAAAACAAAACCCCCATAATCAGATTAATTAGGATTTTTTTCTTCATAGTTTCATGTACTTCAAAAGATATATGATGTAAATTATATACTACGGATATATCACATTTAAGTTTAAGTATGCTGATTACCAAAATACTTTAAATGGTTCTTCAAATTATCATTGTTTACATCAAGAAATTAATAATATATCCTCTGTTTATATAATATATGTATCTTTGATTATAAAACCAATAGAACTTTTTACCATTGATCTTAGCATTAATAGAACAGATAAGAGCTAATGAGATAGAGCTAAGCTACTTCACCTCTTCCATAAGTCCACGTCTCCACCCAAGCCTAGATATCTCGACATTGCCCAGATAGGTGTGCCGTCCTGACCTGCAAGATTTACACAAATTTGAAAATTTGAATGAGGTTTAAGCATGAACAGATTGTAAAACGCAAAACTTTATAGCATCAAATTGGGTTGCAAGCAAGACCAACCATCATGAAGAAAAAGTGGGTACACAAAATTGGCAGGAGATAAACTTGTTTCATGAAACGCAACGCAGCTCTGAGCGACGGCGATCTTCGGTTCTGGCGAGGAAATGTTACATGATCTCAAATCACCTTCAATTGGTAATTATATAAAGAAACAGTTACGCGAAAATTCACATATATATATTTTTGAACCCAATCTACCAATTCAGTGCAACAAAAGCAAGAGTGTTGAAGTTGTCAAAGATTCTAGTTGATAGGTTTCCTTGTTTCTAGGGTTTATCCCCTGGACGTGCTAATAACCCTCCTATACTTGAGGGACAAGTTTGTTATCTGTTTTAAACTAGTCGATTACCACGATTCTAGGGTTGTTGTTATCGTGGGCTGTTATTTCATTTTCTTGTTGATGTAAGGCTATTTAATAGCTGGTTGAAGTCTTTCAGTTTAATAAGAATGCTTCTGAGTTATCCAGTGCATAATACTTTGTGTCCATATTCATAAAACTTTACGTAAACCTAGCTCAGTTTCAACATCTGGTATCAGAGCCCCATCATAGGGGCCTGACCAAAACCAGCAAACACAGTTGCTTGCGTGAAAGAACAAGAATATGACGTCCGAGAACAGTTTTGTGCAACCTGCCATCCCGAGGCTCGATGGGCACTATGATCACTGGAGCATGCTTATGGAAAACTTTCTACGTTCCAAGGAGTATTGGAACCTGGTGGAGACGGGGATCACTGCAATCGCAGGAGGAGCAGACTCTAGTGATTCACAGAAAAAGGCACTGGAGGAACTGAAGCTGAAAGACCTGAAGGCCAAGAATTACTTGTTTCAGGCCATTTATCGCTCTATCCTTGAAACAATCTTGAAGAAGGACACGGCGAAGGATATATGGGATTCCTTGAAGCAGAAGTACCAAGGAACTGCACGTGTGAAGCGTGCTCAGTTGCAAGCACTTCGGAAAGAGTTCGAAGTATTGCATATGAAGGCTGGAGAAACTGTCAATGATTATTTTGGGAGGACACTTACCATAGCTAATAAGATGAGGGTGCATGGAGAAAGAATGGAGGATATCGTGATCATTGAGAAAGTTTTGAGGTCTATGACGTCAAAATTTGATTATGTGGTCTGTTCGATTGAGGAATCGAATGACTTGGATACTCTATCCATTGATGAACTTCAGAGCAGTTTGCTTGTGTATGAACAAAGGATGGGTCAACATGTGATGGACGAACAAGCTCTCCAAGTTATCACTGGAGTCCAACAAGGAGGAAGGAGTAGTGGCCGTGGCTCCTATTGGGGAAGAGGTAGAGGAAGGGGTAGATTTGGGTTCGACAAATCTATCATAGAATGCTACAACTGTCACGAACTAGGGCACTTTCAGTGGGAATGTCCTAAGAAGACTAGGGACTCCAATGCTAACTTTGCAGAAACACATGAGGAAATGCTGCTAATGGCGTTGGTGGATGCCAAGGAAGATGAGACGGAGCAGATTTGGTTTCTTGATTCAGGATGTAGCAACCACATGTGTGGTGGATGTTGGAAATGTGCCCTAAAACCAATCATATGATGATACTTTACGGACATTTCAAACTAATGTAGTTTAAAGGGCAAACATTATTGTTTGAGCCGTCTCATATAAATGTTATATGCTTAAACGATAAGTCCAAGGAATATGTGATTGGAAGAATGCGATCTAAAGAAGTTAGATTCATGAGACCATTCTTTCGTTGACACATCCTAAACGTTCCTGATCATAGGATTGTCAATTGGGCATTGACAGTCCGTTAAGATCAGTACGTGCTATGTCTTCTCTCAGGGAGAGTGACTAGTCTCGAGTCATTGGTGTGTGTGACATCAAGACAAGTACGTAGGTGCTCAATAGAGAATGAGTTCACTGAACACGATCAACGAAGAGTTCTCATATTCATGTCACATGAGAACTCATGGTTGGGATAATGCAAATTAGTCTTTTGACCTGAGGCATCACAGTTGTCTTGTGGTTAGGTCCTTAATCTTTGATTATGTCAACGTCACTCTATCAGGGTGTCCACGGCATCGTCGGGGTTAAGCCACTTAGCCATGGAGGCAAGTGAATGCGCAACAAGGGATCTCTAACCTTCAAACTGTTTGAGGGAGAATACTCTATGATATGATTTGGAATCTCTGGCCAGAGTATGAATGAGATGTTGGAATGCGTTCCAGATCACATTCAAGGTAATCATATAAGCACAAGACTCACATTGGATAGTAGACATGAATAAACTATCAAACCAAACAATGTGGTCAAGAGTATTGTATTAGAGAAAGACCGTATTGCATTTGTAATCCTAAGACTGAATAGGTTCTCCACCTCTTCTGATTAGCTTGGGTAACCATGACATGCTGCTAGGCGTCAACCATGGTTTGTGGAAGCCCTAAAAGTGTATTATCACTAACGGGAGAATTGAAAGTAAGTTTCAATTCACAATCGATTTGAAAGAGTTTGAATCGCCCACTGCCTCGCTAAAAGGAACCTAATGGATCGTACACCGTGTGAGGTAGAGATTGAAGATTCAACGGAGATGAGTAAGAATAATTAAATGGTTTAATTATTTATGGCAAGGATTAATTAATATGATTATTAATCAAACGAATAAGTTCGTTGAAGACCTCGGGATAGTTTTGGACCTTAAGGCCCAATGGGCTTCGAACGTCAAGTCCATTGACTTAAGTTGTATGACAACTTAATGAATAATGATTCACAAAGGCCCAAATAGCCCAAAGAATACCCTAAGGCCGGCCATTTAGAGAAAGAGTGGGCTTTGGACTTATTTACAAGTTTGCCACTCAAATGAATTAAGGTATAAGTTTGACTTAATAGCCAAAATTCATTAAGTGTTGTTTTTGGGGAAATTGGAGAAACACAAACTCTTCTTTCTCTCTAGAAATGGCCGGCCACCTTGAGGATAACATCTAGCAATCTTACTTCCTCAAGGTCACTCATTTCTTCTTCAATCTTACCTTGGTGTGGAGACTTAGAGGTTCTCAATTTTGGGAACTTGGAGAATCCTTTTCATCCATTCAAATCCATGGATCTAAGATGCAAGGAATGAAGGCCCTCTCTTTGGGTGATTAGCCTTTGCTTATTCAAAGAGGAATCTACAAAGGTATTGATTTCTCAACTCACTTTGTTTTGAGTTGAGTCTTGGTTCACCTATCTACTAGGCTTTGAATTTCATGGGTAAATGTTTTGTTTTAAGTGCATACAAGCATGATTCCGCCTTTAATTGTTAATTGCATGCTATTGATGTTGCTTAAATGAACATGTTTTTCACAAATTTTCCTTCAGTGGAAAGGAAGCATTTGTCGAAATAGATGCAAATTTCCGAGAGTCAGTCAAGCAGGGAAACAACTTCAGTCTCAGTGTGCAAGGCAAGGGCAAAGTACGTATGGAGGTGCATGGGATCGTGCATGTGATTACAGACGTCTTCTTGGTACCAGAATTAAAGAATAACTTGTTGAGTATTGGTCAACTGTAAGAGAGGGGACTCGCAGTGCTCATGCAACATGGAAAGTGTAAGATCTTTCATCCTGAGAAAAGTCTCATTCTCGAAACTGAGATGACATACAACAGGATGTTTGCCTTGAGTGCTCGTTGTCTGGGAAAGGAACAAAGTTGTCTCTCCATGACAACTACAGATCAAGCTGATCGCTGGCATTGTCAATATAGACATTTAAGTTGGAGTGGTCTGAAGGTGTTACAACAAAAGAACATGGTTAAGGGGCTGCCAAAGCTCAAAGCTTCTCAGAATGTGTGTGAAGGCTGCCTTGTGGGGAAGCAACATCGTGAATCTTTTCCTAGTGAAAGTGTGTGGAGAGCCTCAAAGATCCTACAATTGATACACGCTGACATCTGTGGACCCATAAATCCAATCTCAAACAGTAAGAAGAGATATTTCATCACTTTTACTGATGACTATAGTAGAAAAACTTGGGTTTATTTTCTGGTGGAGAAATCAGAAGCTTTCACCGTGTTCAAAACATACAAAGCCAAAGTGGAAAAGGAAACTGGATCATTCATAAGAGGGTTGAGGACGGATCGAGATGGTGAGTTCACATCACATGAATTCACAGATTTCTGCAATGAGAATGGCGTTCAAAGGCAGTTGACAGCTCCCTATACGCCTCAACAGAACGGGGTTGCTGAACGGAAGAATCGAACCATCATGAATATGGTTCGATGTATGCTATCAAAGAAGCGGATTCCAAAGACCTTCTGACCTGAAGCAGTGAACTGGGCTGTCCACGTGCTAAATCGAAGTCCGACCCTTGCAGTAAAGAGCAAAACACCTGAGGAAGCATGGAGTGGGCGCAAACCCTCGGTAGAACACTTTAGGGTTTTTGGTTGCATCTCTCATGTGCACGTACCAGATACCAAGAGATTGAAGCTTGATGACAAAAGCCTCAAATGTATACTGTTGGGGGTAAGTGAAGAGTCCAAAGCTTATAGATTGTATGACCCTATTTCAAGTAAAATCATTATAAGTCGAGATGTAGTGTTTGAAGAAGATCAACTATGGAATTGGGATGACAGTCATGAGCAAGATATCTTAGCTGATCTTGATGAAGAAACAGGTACTAGAGATGAAGGCAATGAAGAAGGAAATGAAGGAAATGAAGAAGAAACTGACGACCATGGGTCAGATGGCAATAATTCGTTTGAATCAGAAAATGCCATAAATGAAGGCAGTGCACCTCAAGAGGGACGAGCTCGAAGGCAACCTAGTTGGATGAGAGACTATGACACTGGTGAAGGACTCTCTGATGAAGAAGGTATGAACTTGGCTCATCTAGCCTTGTTTACAAATGGCGATCCTACAAGCTATTGTGAAGCTGTGAAAAGTGAGAAGTGGAAACAAGCAATGGATAGAGATATAGAAGCAATAGAGAAGAACCATACGTGGGAATTGACTGACCTACCAACAGGAGGAAAAACTATTGGAGTTAAATGGATTTTCAAGACAAAATTGAATGAAAATGGGGAGGTGAACAAGTATAAGGCCCGGCTTGTTGCGAAGGGATATTGCCAACGATATGGAGTGGATTTTTCTGAAGTGTTTGCACCAGTGGCACGAATGGATACAATTCGAATGGTTATATTGCTGCACAAAGGAGCTGGATGATTTACCAACTCGACGTCAAAGCAGCTTTCTTGCATGGAGAGATCAATGAAGAGGTTTTCGTTGAACAACCACCTGGATATGAACAGAAGGGAAGCGAAGGCAAGGTCTATCGTCTCAAGAAGGCACTATACGGGCTCAAGCAGGCTCCACGAGCATGGTACAGTCGAATAGAGGCATATTTTATCAAAGAGGGATTCAGCAAATGTCCTTTTGAGCACACTTTGTTTATCAAGACAGCCAGTGAAGGTAAAATTTTGATTGTATGCCTATATGTTGATGATCTCATTTTCACTGGAAATGATAGGGTGTTGTTTGAGAAATTTAAGAGATCCATGATGACAGAATTTGATATGACTGATCTCGGAAGTATGAGATACTTTCTTGGCATTGAAGTAATACAGAAACCAGATGGCATTTTTATAAGTCAGCGTAAGTATGCACAGGAAGTGTTAGACAGGTTCAACATGGGTCAGTGCAACTCAGTGCATAACCCTGTGGTTCCTGGATTCAAACTCACTCGTGATGAAGGGGGAGCAAAAGTAGATAGCACACTTTATAAGCAAATGGTTGGGAGCCTTATGTATTTAACAGCTACACGACCTGATCTTATGTACGCTGTAAGTCTAATTAGCACGTATATAAAGAATCCTACACAGACTCATTTATTGGCAGTCAAAAGGATCTTAAGATACGTGAAGGGAACTGGTGATTTTGGGGTATTTTACAAGAAGGGAGGAGATGAAGAGCTCATTGGCTATACAGACAGTGACTATGCTGGTGATCAAGATGACAGAAAAAGTACTTTAGGTTATGTATTTATGATGAATTCAGGAGCTGTATCATGGTCCTCGAAGAAGCAACCAGTGGTTACTCTTTCTACTACTGAAGCAGAATTCATTGCAGCTGCTTCAAGTGCATGTCAAGTGGTATGGATAAGAAGAATTTTGAGTTGCTTGACTCTGAGGCAAACTGGTCCAACAAAGGTGTACTGTGATAATGTCTCAACCATTAAGCTGTCAAAGAATCCAGTAATGCATGGTCGCAGTAAACATATAGATGTAAGGTTTCACTTCCTTCGAGATCTCGTCAAGGATGAAGTAGTGGAGCTGCTGCAGTGTTCTACTCAGGAGCAGATTGCAGACGTGATGACAAAGCCACTGAAACTTGAAGTATTCCAGAAAATGCGAGACCTAATGGGTGTATGCAAATGGCCTGGAATACACTGAATCAATAGTATTCAGTTTAAGGGAGGATGTTGAAGTTGTCAAAGATTCTAGTTGATAGGTTTCCTTGTTTCTAGGGTTTATCCCCTGGACGTGCTAATAACCCTCCTATACTTGAGGGACAAGTTTGTTATCTGTTTTAAACTAGTCGATTACCACGATTCTAGGGTTGTTGTTATCGTGGGCTGTTATTTCATTTTCTTGTTGATGTAAGGCTATTTAATAGCTGGTTGAAGTCTTTCAGTTTAATAAGAATGCTTCTGAGTTATCCAGTGCATAATACTTTGTGTCCATATTCATAAAACTTTACGTAAACCTAGCTCAGTTTCAACAAAGAGGTGAGATGGGAAAAGTATGCCTTCACAAAGCAAAAAGCTTTTATATTCCACGACTTTCTCTTCTTCTTGCTTCTGAGTATCTTCTGATTCAGGGATGGCAGCGCTGCAGCACTCATCGAGCATGCCTATTTAAGTAACCCCAAATCAGTTTAAAAAAAATTCAAGGTTTAAATAGAAAATTGGGCACAATAAAAACTGAACCAAAAGTCTTAATTGCTTACCCAAGTGAGAGAGGATATGGGCAAACGGTGCGAGGTGGTTGCGGCGTCCGGACCTGGCCTGAAATTAGTTCATCACCCAGATGAAAAAAGAAATAAAGAGTGAATTAGAAGATTTATCAGAGAGCTTACCTCTGCAGTTGTTGCCGACTTGAACAAATCAAGCTTCTGTAGCAGTCTATAGATCACAAAGCGGAGAGATGAGGTCTGGGTGAACTGGTGGCAGCGGTGATTGAAACTTGAAAGGGATGTGGTTTAAGTTTTTCTATGGTGAAGCGGTGAGCGACAGAAGAGATGAAGAGGGATGAAGGTTTGCCAGATGAGGTGAGGACTGAGGAGGGAGAGGGGAGGGGGGAAGAAGGAAGGAAGGAAAGGAAGCAGATGAGGTGAGTACCATATATCAATGTCATATCAATAAAATCTACCAAGTATCAATGTCGTATCAACAAAATCTGTAGAAAATGGGCACTGACATCTACTTTCATCTTCAAGATTCTTGAATGAGTCCTGAGTGTTGGAAATTTGAGCCTAGAACTCCACAACTCAACTCCAACATCGGAATTTTGAGCTAAAAACGCCTGAACGAGTCCTCTTAATCTTTCATGTTTTGCCCTTATCATATAAACGTTGAAATTCCATGTACTCAATCTACGGTTTAGTGGTAGTTCTTTATTTGTAAATGAGAGATTTTAGGTTCGATTCTCGTCAAAAATAAAGTTGAACTACATTATTGCTAACTCATTATAAGGTTCATTCCTCTCCTCTTCCTTCTTAGTGTAAATAATATTGTTTGTTAAAAAAAAAAAAAAAATGATATTTGCAATCTAGGAAATGGTTGGGAGGAGACTTTCAAAATAGAAACAAGGAACTCTAGGAGCCACCCACTTAAAGTTTAATTTTTCTTTTAACGTTAAGTAATACTGAGTGATGCGAGAAATGAATAATTGTGATTGAAAATAATAGACTTACTACTTAAAGAAATCAAAACTAACAGACAAAACACTTGTAGAACTGAATGTTAGGTAGCATTAAAACCACATCTGTTAAAATTAGCTTTAGTTCATTTGCAGGAAGATCTGATAAATAAACAATGTTACACTCACAAGCTAATCACACAAGTACTAGTTGTACGGATAAACATTTAGAGATTGAAATGTGTGCATTGATGTGTGCTCAAATTTGACCTAGCATTTGACCCAAAAAAAAAAAAAAAAAAAAAATCTAACCTAGCATCGAGCGATTGTGCGACCAAAGACTAAACTTTTTCTTGGTTTAAGTCCTTTCACTTCCTCTTGTTCAAGGACCGATTTGTATGTTTTCTATATTTTTTTAAGGATAAATTACAAAAAATTACCTCAATTATGGATTGAAGCACAATCTCATACCTCATGGTTAAAAAATGACAATATTATACTTCATCTTACGAATTCGTTTCAATGTCATACCTCCATCAGTTTTTCTGTTAATTTTTCTATTAAATGACATGGTTTGAGATGGACCCTACTCTCTAGTCCAACTAGATAAAAATATTAATTAAATATTAAAACATTAAATCATAAATTTATTTAAATATTCTATTAAAAATTAGGACCCACTTCTTACAATCACCCTCACCCTTCTTCTTCCCCAGTTCCATCCCTTCCCTCTCTATAAATTTTTGGTTGAACAAAAGTGGTGGCCTTGAACACACGCAGGTTCAACTCCAAGCTTTCAAGACTCTCTCATCCTAATTCATCATTGTATGCTTCCTCCACCTACCTCACCGCTCAAAACCTCCAAACCCCTAAAAACCCTAACCACTTCACTCACTCTTCCAATTGCACTTTCTCCCCAAATCCTTTCAAATCTTCACCTAACCCCACCACCATTACCGAACACTACATAAAATCATCAAATTCAAAACCCATAAATCCTAATCCCACTTGGGTACCCAATTCAAAATCCTGAATTCAAAAAAAAGGGATCTTGGTACCCAATTCAAAAACCCAGATTTCGTCCTTGGAGGAGAGTGGGGCCGCCGTGGAGAAGTGGCGTGCGTGGCGGGTGAGGGCTGCATGGCGAAGGCAAGATAGAATAGACATGGCTTCTAGAGAGAGAAATGGGGGCTAACTTTAGGGTTTTGCAAAAAGGGTGGAGTTTAATCTTAGGGAGGGGAGACGAATGAACTGGGGAAGAAGAAAGGTGAGGCGTGAGGGTGATGGTTCTCTGGTTCTCGAAGAAGGGCCAGCTGGAATTGGTTCTCTGTCCGAGGTGCTTCTTCACGACGTGGTGTCATTACAGGAGCCTCTCCATCTTACTGGGGCACTGCGTAAGGCTTTCGATGGCTCGCCATACTTGTAGCTTCACCTGGTTGCCACAATCAACCAAATCTTCTCACTGACTCGAGTTCTACTGGACTCTCCTTAGCTGCACCGTCTCCTCTTGGGTTCACGGCAATGGCTGGGGCTTCTTAGCAGAGGCTGTGGGCGACAGTAGTGGTGGTGTAGACATTGATGCGAGGGTGATTGGGGCTAACAATTTGAAATTTAGGGTTTGGGGAGAATTGGGGTTTTCTGTTTGAAATTGGCATGGAGATTGTGGGTGTTTGGTTACAAAGATTAATTTGGTGAGGATGATGAGTTTGTAGGGGTGGGTCCCCCTTTTTTAAATAAAAATATTTAAATAAATTATGATTTAATTTTTTTAATATTTAATTAATATTTTTATCTAGTTAGACTAGAGAGTGGGGCCCATCTCAAGCTACGTTAGCATTTAATAGAAAAAATGACGGAGGTATGACATTGAAACGAATTCGTCAGATGAGGTATGACATTGTTATTTTTTAAACATGAGGTATGAGACTGTGATTTGACCTATAGTTGAGGTAGTTTTTTGTAATTTACCTTCTTTTTTTATGTATGAATGCAATAATGTAATGACACAAGAAACTAACGAAAATTTTGAAGTAAATTCCAATGTAACTAAATAAAATTTGAATAGATTATGAATTGAATTAACGATAAATGCATTTAAGATAATAAAGGAAATTTTTATTTGAACTCATGTAACCTCTCTCAACATCTAACTTAAATTTGAAATGTGAATTGTTTTTATTACCCTATTGCATAACTATCATCAAGTACAAGATGAAATTAACAATAACATTAAAATTTATCAATAAATCTACACGCAATCAAACTCTAACCATCAGGTAATCTTTATCCTACGCTCTATTTTAGCAAAAAAATTAACAGTTGTAGAGAAAACAAACTCTTTCTAATGAAAGGATTGTGATTTAAATCTTTTAACTAAAGTATGAATTAATTTATGCAAGTATTTTTTTTGTTTGATTTCAATTATTTTACGAAGTCAAAGAAAAAAATCTAACCGATGTCTAAGAGGCTCTATTGCAGTTGCTGCAGTTGACGTCCCATTATTGAGTGTTAAAAGGCTTTCACTTTATTGACCTTTTTAAAAAAATTTGTGGTTAGTAGCGTGAGTAAAAATCATGTTATTAAAAAATTGATTAGCAATACAGTTTATATGTTTATGTTCATGCTTTTTTCTGCTTAACAGTTCAACGTGACTCCATTTTGAAAATTTTGCCTCATTCAGCAGGATCCCACCTAACATATTCCAATTTTCAACAAGCTTTCACTGAATACTGACGTTTATTTTAGTCGTTTGTCACCGAATATAATTCTATCTTTTCTTTAAGAACAATAATCTGGTTCTATTTATTTATTTACATATATATATATATATTTATCATAAATGGTCTATGAAATTGACTCTCACCATCAAGATGATCTCTGAAATCAATCAATGTTGTCACATCCCGGCCCGGGCCCCCACCACAACCCGGGCCCGCTCCACCACCGTAGCACGATATTGTCCGCTTTGGGTCCCAACTACGCCCTCACGGTTTTGTTTTTGGGAACTCACACAAGAACTTCCCGATGGGTCATCCATCATGGGAATGCTCTCGCACGCTACTCGCTTAACTTCGGAGTTCCCATGGAATCCGAAGCCAGTGAGCTCCCAAAAGGCCTCGTACTAGGTAGGGATAGGAATATACATATAAGGATCACTCCCCTGGGCGATGTGGGATGTCACAATCCACCCCCCTTAGGGGCCCGATGATAAGCTCATATTTATATATATTTTATATCAAATCCACTTGTCTTTTCTTAGTTAGTTCCCTATATTTTTGAGCTATTTACTTTGTTTTTGTGTTTTGTATGATTTGTCAACTAAAGAAAAGAAAAATAACACAAGTGGAATTTTAAGTAACAAATTCGTCAAAACTGCCTGTGCACGTTAGCTGACTTTGGAAGCAAGTTGCGGACAGCTCAGAAAGAATTAGAGAATGAGACTTATATGCTTGGAAAGCTACGGATGTCTATTTTTTGGAGCATTTCAATATCATTTTTCTAGAAGAAGTTATGGCCGTTTTAACACTGAAAGGTTCCCAAGAGGCTGAGCAGTTTGTAATTGACAAGAAAGCATTGAAAGCAATAAATCCAATAAAATTAACAGCCAAAACTGATGCAGCCAAGGATAAGCCAGCTAACACCTATTCAAATATCAGAGGAAATGGAAAATTAAGTGAGAGTAATGGGCATAAAGGCTGCCCAAAGAGTTACAATTGTTTTAGCATTTCCTCTCACTTATTGTCATCACTAAATGGCTGTTAATGGGGTGAGTTATGGAGAAAAAACTAAGGCAGTAGAAAGAAGAAAAGGGCTGCAGGTTGCAGCGGCAAAAGGAGAAAAAAAAAGGTGAAAAAAAAGATAGAAAGCAAGGAAGAAAAGCAAGGAAAAAAGAAGGCTGCTGCATTGGGGAAGGAAGGAAAGGAAGGAGGAAATCTTGGCATTCTCTTCTTTCGGTTTTATCTTCTCAAACTCGTGTCTTTCTTTTGGTTTAATTTGAGAATTATGTGTAACAAAAATTTTTAGTAGTTAGGGGCTGTTTGAAGCCCCAAATATGATTGCAATTTTGTTATGACATTTCGTTTGAATTACTTTTATGAATGGATGAAAATTGGTTCACTACTTGTATCATTGATGATTTCTTTATGTGTTTTCTACGGATGCATACTTAGTAAGCATATCTAGGTTTCTAATACTATGAATATGTGTGTGCTTGCCCTTGTCGATTAAGGACCTACATATGTTCTAGAGTAGTACTTGTTAATTGCGATTAACATGTGAACCAATTTCTAGGATAAGTAAGACAACACTAGTACTTACGATGCCTTGTGATGACTCAAACTCTTTTTGTTCTTAATGATTTCTACTTGTTAAATCTATGAACACACCATTCTAGATTGCATGTTAGGGACTAAGTTAAGTTGAAAACACCATTCTCTTAACATACTACATAAGAAAGAGTAATAGGTTGAGTTTTAACATTGAGCCAACTTGAGCATCTTCATCCGGAAATAGAAGGAATTTGAATGAAACATAACATTTTTGCATGATTATTTGGTGTGGATAGCAATTCCCCTAACTCGTTTTCTTAGCTTGTGAACTACAATCTATTTTTATTATTAAAAATCTATTTCTGTTCTGTTTTTGTTCGATTTAATTTAAATAGAAAATCAACTCCAAAAATCCCAAACATTTGTCGGAGTGTAGCTCTGTGTGTCTAGTATCTGCATATAAAATTTCGTAGACTTTAGATAAGTGTAAGTCCGTCTAATAATTATTTTTCGGTGGCTGGTCAGTAGGAATAGCAGTCCTGGTTTTGTGACATTTTAAGTAGTTAGATAAAACAATCTTCTACAGGAAAGACCCTTATTTTCATATGCTACAATTGACAAATATTATTGTTAATAAGGAAAATTAATAGGACATTTGTGTGCTACTTTGTGGTGTGCTTTTAATCCTATCAAATTTTTGGCGCCGTGTCACCGGGGATTGTTATTTCTAATTACTTATTTTTCTATTGTTTTCTTTTCTTGTCTAATTAGTGCTTTTGTTTTTGTTTTTATTTCAGGTACTCTTCGTAGTATATGCATACTCAAAGGTCCAAGAGCATTGATCTAGCTTCCTACAATCCTAAGGTTGAATGAACACTTTGAAAGCTTCAAGGAACAATCAAGCAGAAGCGTGCATTGATGTCTTTACCTCCATCTTCTCCACCACATTTGAGTTCGGAAGAGGAGGAAGAACCACAAGAAGGCATGGCTGATAACCATACTTTGAGGGAGTTAGCAACGCCAAATATGGATCAACAACCATTGTGCATGACATATCCAAATGCAGAAGGAGGATTTGAGCTTAAGTCCGACATGATTCACTACTTGCCTAAGTTCCATGGCTTCTCAACAAAGGATGCCAACAAGCATCTCATGGAGTTTCATGTGGTATGCTCGGGAATGAGACCAGCCAATGTGGATGAGGAGCAAGTCAAGTTGAAGGCATTCCCATTTACATTAGAAGCTAAGGCAAAGGAGTGGCTTTACAATTTACCTCCAGGATTAATGAACACATGGAACCAGGTGAAGCAAGCATTCTTGGAGCAATATTTTCCGGCCACAAAAGCTGCAAGCATAAGGAAAGACATATGTGCAATCCGACAACAACATGGAGAGCCCTTTGGAGATTACTATGAGTGATTCACACATTTGGTTGCATCTTGTCCTAATCATCAAATTTCAGAGCATCTTTTAATACAATATTTTTATGAAGGATTATGTGGTACTGATTGTGTAATGCTTGATGCAGCAAGTGGAGGAGCATTCATGGACAAGACACCAACAAATGCTAAGGCATTATTAAAGAACATTGTTGGCAACACACGAAAATTTGGAGGGAGAGATGAGCTACCTTTTAAGAAAGTTAACGAGGTAAGTGCTAACTCTAGTATTGAATTACAATTAGCTAACTTGACTAATCTTGTGCAACAGGTTATGGTGGCTCCAAAACAGGTGTGCGGTGTATGTTCAATGATGGGACATGCCACGGATATGTGCCCTTCGTTAATGGATCAAGGTGGTCTTGAGCAAGCTAATGCGTTAGGAGGGTTTCAGGGGCAACAAAGACAAAAGTATGATCCATACTCCAACAACTATAACGCGGGGTGGCGCAATCATCCACACTTAAAGTGGAACAATCAAGACAACGGACAACAATCTGTTCCCAACAACTATAACCGCCCACCTGGCTTCTTTCAAGCAAGACCGCATGCACCATTTCAGCCTCAACAACAACAAGCTCCAATTAAGTCTCTTGAGGATTTAATTGCTTCTTTAGCTAACTCTACTCAATCTCATCAACAGAAAACAGACAAAGCAATTGAAAACCTTGAGCGCCAAATGAGTCAGTTAGCAAGTTTGATGGGGCAACAACATCAACCAGGAAGGTTGCCTAGCCAAACCCTGGTGAATCCAAATGCGGAGCAGATGAATGTTGTGACTTTAAGAAGTGGAAAAGAAGTTTTTGAGCAGCCAAGGATGCAAAAGAGGACTAGAAAAGATACAAATGAGCAAGGGGAGCAACAAACCAAAAATTTTGAGCAAGATAAGGCTTCAACAGTAACTGAAAAGTCTCCTAAAGATACAAAATTGAACAAAAAAGATTCTGATAAGGTAAGTAAAGAAGTTCAAAATTCATTTAACTCATGTGTCCCTGTTCCTTTTCCTCATAGGTTTATGAAGTCAAAGAAAGAGCAAACTGATAAGGAAATCTTGGATACTTTCCGAAAAGTCCAAGTGAACTTACCTCTTTTAGATGCCATAAAACAAGTGCCCAAGTATGCAAAGTTCCTTAAAGAGCTTTGTACGAACAATAGAAGATTCAATGATCAAGAACTATGGCATTAAGCGAGGAAATATTAGCTGTTTTGCAGAGAAAGCTACCACCGAAGTTGAAGGATGCTGGTAGCTTTACCATTCCATGTGTAATTTGAGGGAAAGAGTTTGGGAGAGCATTGTGTGATTTGGGGGCATCCATCAATTTGATGCCATATTCAGTGTATGAGTCACTAAACCTTGGAGACTTGAAGGAAACAAAGGTAGTAATCCAGTTGGCAGATCGTTCAAATAGATATCCCAAAGGCCTATTGGAGGATGTACTTGTGCAAGTGAATGAGCTTGTTTTTCCCGCTGACTTTTTTGTTCTTGAGATGGAACATGACCCTATGCCTACTACACTTCCTCTTATATTGGGAAGACAATTCCATAGAACGGCACGTACGAAGATTGATGTTGATGATGGTATTTTAACCATGGAAATTGATGGAGAAAGTGTCAAGTTCAAAATCTTCAATGCTATGAGGCACCATAGTGATTTTAAATCTTGTTTGTCTATTGATACATTTGACTATTTTGTGCAGGATTATTTTAATGAAGGTGTGGGACAAGATGATTTAGAGAAGGTGTTAGTGCATAGCATTACACATGAAAAACTTAATTATTCCGAGCACATTGAAGAAGAATTAATCCAGACAGTGGCAGCCCTTGAGTCTCTTTCACCAATTCGTGGTAAGTCTTCTTCCTATTTTATTTCTCTTCCTACTTCAAACGAAAAAATTCTTCCTTCTGTGATTCAGGCACCCAAATTGGAGCTTAAGCCGATTCCTGAACATTTGAAGTATGCATTTTTGGGAGAGGATGAAACATTACCGGTCATCATATCGTCACAACTCACAGCAGAAGAGGAGGAGAAATTGATCAGGGTACTGAAGGATCATAAAACTGCCATAGCTTGGAGTATTGCAAATATCAAAGGTATAAATTCAGCTACATGTATGCATAGGATTTTGCTGGAGAAAGGTGCAAAACCTACAAGGGAAGCTCAACGCCGTTTGAACCCACTCATGATGGAGGTCGTCAAGAAAGAGGTTATCAAGCTTTTTGATGTTGGCATCATATATCCTATCTCGGACAGCAAGTGGGTGAGCCCTGTTCAAGTAGTTCTGAAGCGATCCGGAGTCACAGTTGTTAAGAATGAAGCTAGTGAGCTAGTGCCTACACATGTGCAAAATAGTTGGAGAGTCTGTATAGACTATCAGAAGATAAACAACACCACATGCAAGGATCACTTTCCAATTCCATTCATTGATCAAATGTTAGAAAGGTTAGCTAGTCATTCTCATAATTGCTTTCTTGATGGTTATTCTGGATATAATCAAATTGCAGTTGCTCCGGAGGATCAAGAAAATACGACTTTCACATGTCCATTTGGCACATTTGCATACCGGAGGATGCCGTTTGGACTTTGCAATGCCCCCGCTACATTTCAAAGGTGTATGGTAAGTATCTTTTTTGATATGATTGAGAAAATAATTGTAGTGTTCATGGATGATTTTTCAGTTTATGGTGATTCTTTTGATACATGTCTACATAATCTGTCCCTAGTTTTAAAACGTTGTTAAGAAACTAATCTGGTCTTAAATTGGGAAAAATGTCATTTCATGGTTTCGCATGGATTAGTTCTAGGGCATATCATATCTGAAAATGGAATTGAAGTTGATAAATCTAAAGTAGAACTTGTTAGTTCTTTACCCCTCCCTACTACTGTCAGGGAGGTTTGTTTTTTTCTTGGCCATGCAGGTTTCTACCGTAGGTTTATGAAGGACTTCTCAATGATTTCTAGACCCTTGTGCCGTTTGCTTCAAAAGGATGTAACATTTGATATGAATGAAGAGTGTGTGGTAGCATTCAACAAACTTAAGGAGTTGTTATCCACGACTCCTGTGATCATGCCACCAGATTGGAGTTTACCTTTTGAGTTAATGCGCGATACTTCACATTATGCTGTCGGTGCAGTTCTAGGACAGCGTGTCAACAAAGTGCCACATGTCATCTATTATGCATCACGAACACTCAATGATGCACAGTTGAATTATTCAACAACAGAGAAGGAGCTTCTAGCTGTTGTATTTGCTTTAGAAAAATTTAGATCTTATCTGATTGGAACTAAAGTTATTGTGTTTTCTGACCATGCAGCTTTGAAGTATTTACTCACAAAAAAAGATGCAAAACCGTGACTCATTCGATGGATACTTCTGCTGCAAGAGTTTAACTTAGAGATCAAGGATAAGAAAGGGAGTGAGAATGTTGTAGCAGATCATCTTAGCAGACTTGTGCACTCAAACACAGAGGAAGATTTCATCCCTTTAAGTGAGAGTTTTCCGGATGAGCAATTGTTTTCATTAAAGGTGACTGACCCTTGGTATGCAGATATTATCAATTACAAGGTCACCAAAAAGATTCCGGATGATTTTACACGTGCTCAAAAAGATAAGCTTGTCAAAAACGCCAAATACTATGAGTGGGATGATCCTTATTTGTGAAAATGTTGCCCTGATCAATTGATTAGAAGGTGCGTCCCTAAATCTGAGTTTAAATCTATTCTAACTTTTTTTGTCATTCTTATGCATGTGGCGGCCATTTTGGAGCAAAGAAGACAGCCCTTAAGGTGTTAGAGAGTGGTTTTTATTGGCCTAGTTTGTCTAAGGATGCGTACGAGTTTTGTGCAACATGTGATCACTATCAACGAACAAGTAACTTGGGCCCAAGAAATCAAATGCCACAAACCCCTATTTTGATTGTTGAGATCTTTGATGTGTGGGGCATTGATTTCATGGGACCTTTTCCATCTTCAAATGGTTTTCTTTAAATTTTATTGGCTGTGGATTATGTTTCTAAATGGGTGGAAACGAAAGCCACCAAAACTAATGATTCAAAAGTTGTTTCAGATTTTATTAAGACTAACATCTTTGCAAGATTTGGGACACCTAGAGCAATCATTAGCTATGGAGGGAGTCACTTTTGCAATAGAACATTTGAAGCGTTGCTTAGGAAGTACAATGTCACACATAAGGTGTCTACACCTTATCATCCGCAAACTAATGGTCAAGCAGAAGTATCGAACCGTGAGGTGAAGCAAATTTTGGAGAAAACTGTGAGTCCTAGTAGGAAGGATTGGAGTATGCGCTTGAACGATGCATTGTGGGCTTATAGGACTGCTTATAAGACTCCTATTGAAATGTCCCCATTTCGATTAGTTTATGGGAAACCATGCCGTCTTCCAGTAGAATTAGAACACAAAGCTTATTGGGCGATCAAAGCCTACAACATGGACATGAGTGTTGCCGGACAGCAGATGAAGCTTCAATTGAATGAGTTAGATGAAATCTGAAATGATGCATACGAGTCTAGGCGAATATACAAGGAGAAATCAAAGGCATTTCATGACAAGATGATATCAAGGAAGAGCTTTGCCATTGGACAAAAAGTTCTTCTATTTAATTCTCGCCTTTGGTTATTTCCAGGTAAGCTTCATTCTTGATGGGTTGGTCCATTTGTTATAACTAATATTTTTCCTCATGGTGCAGTGGAAATCCAAAGTGCAAAGACCGGAAACGTGTTCAAAGTGAATGGACATAGACCCAACCCATATTACGAGTCTTTTGCGGAGCATGATGTGGAGGAACATTTGGTTATGTCCACCCTTGGAGTTGATTGCAAAATTGAAGTTTGAGGGTCATCGTTTGCTTTTACTACAAATTGGGGAAGTTTTTAGTCCAAATGCTTTATTTTGTTTCTTACCATTTTATTTTATTTTTATTTTATGCATTATTGTGTTTTCTGACATTGGGGACAATGTCCAGTTTAAGTTTGGGGGTAAGGATTGAAAAAATGACCAAATTCAAAATTTTCGTCCCTTTGACTAAGAACTGGTTTAATTTGTTTCCTTGTTGTTGCTTTTTGTTTTCTTAATTAGTTTTGTTTACCCTAAAAAAAAAAAAACCCCCAAAAAAAAAAAAAAAAAAAAAAAAAAAGAGAATTCTGAAGATTTGAAAATCCAAAAATATAGTCTTATTTTCTTTATTGTTTTGAATTAGATTTTTGTTAGTTTCCCGACCCAATGATATAACTGGATTGAATTTAAACCACGGTGATCAAGAACTTAGTAAGCATGTGTTGTGTGAAATTCCTTATTCTCTTGTTAGCCTTGTACATGTTTAATCATCTTTGAAAAACCAAAAGCACATAGCCTTGTTGATGTGAAACCAAAGCATGATTTAAAGCTTCTGTGAACATAGTGACCATATACAACCTATGTGAGTTTTTGAGCCTATTGAAAGTGTGTGCATTTTTCATACACTCATATTCTTTCATGTGTGATGAACTTATGTGATTTACATCTCTAGAACTTGCGTAACGATCTTTCGAAATGTTTGTCATTGATTGCATGAACTTGAAAAGGATAGAGGCATTAGGTTTATCACCATGGCCCAAATAAGCATGTTTCCTAAAGAAAAATGATATCATTAGATTGCCAATTTGAGCCACATATGTTGAGCCTTTTATTTCTTATCACCAGATATGTCTACCCTTATACCTTAAACATTTTTCCTTACCCTTTCCAAGCTAGCTAGTGAGCAATGTGAGATTGTCCTATGAGAAATGTTTGTGAAGTACTTTGAAGGAGTTTGGCAAAAGAATAAGTGTGGGGGTATTTCATGTTTGTATTTAGTTATGTTCAAAAATTGATTCAAAAAAAAAAAAAGGAAAGAAGAAAAAAAATAAATAAAAAGAAGAAGAAAAAAAAAAAAAAATTGTATACAAAGCAAATAAAAAGTTTAGGGGTGTGATTGGAGGTATTAGTAGAGTGGTTGGAGAGCTTGAGTTCTTATAAATCTCAACAAGAGAATTGCTTGCAATGTAGCTTGGAACTTGTGTTTACCTATCCTTTCATTTCTATAACCCTGTCCCTAGGCCTCATTATATCCAATAAAAGTCCTCTTGATTTTAGTTTTGCAATTATGATTGTGGAGCTGAGATCTTTATGCAAGCTTCTGGTAGATCTTTCACATTTGATTCTTTGAGCGAAACACGTTAAACTAAACATATTTGTGATTGAGTGTATATCCCATGAGAAGGTCACTAGTTTGCATGTGGTGTTTTAAAACAAAACTTGAAATTGCATTAGCATGGCCATTACACACACTACACTTCAAGGATCATTAAAAGGTAGTTGTTAACATTTGAATAAGGAAGATGAGCTTGGATTAGCTTGTTTGATGCTAGCTAAGGTTCTTGATGATTTGTTTCCTTGAATGAAATGCTATGAGGGTCACATAGGGGGAAGCTAATGTTTTTCATTGTTTTGCTCGAGGACTAGCAAAAGCTAAGTGTGGGGGTATTTGATAAGCTCATATTTATATATATTTTATATCAAATCCACTTGTCTTTTCTTAGTTAGTTCCCTATATTTTTGAGCTATTTACTTTGTTTTTGTGTTTTGTATGATTTGTCAAGTAAAGAAAAGAAAAATAACACAAGTGAAATTTTAAGTAACAAATTCGCCAAAACTGCCTGTGCAGATCAGCTGACTTTCGAAGCAAGTTGCGGACAGCTCAGAATGAATTAGAGAATAAGCCTTATATGCTTGGAAAGCTACGGATGTCTATTTTCTGGAGCATTTCACGGATTGTTAATATCATTTTTCTAGAAGAATTTATGGCCGTTTTAACACTAAAAGGTTCCCAAGAGGCTGAGGAGTTTGTTACTGACAAGAAAGCATTGAAAGCAATAAATCCAATAAAACTAACAGCCAAAACTGATGCAGCCAAGGACAAGCCAGCTAACACCTATTCAAATATCAGAGGAAATGGAAAATTAAGTGAGAGTAATGGGCATAAAGGCTGCCCAAAGAGTTACAATTGTTTTAGCATTTCCTCTCACTTATTGTCATCACTAAATGGCTGTTAATGGGGTGAGTTATGGAGAAAAAACTAAGGCAGCAGAAAGAAGAAAAGGGCTGCAGGTTGCAGCGGAAAAGGGAAAAAAAAAAGATAGAAAGAAAGGAAGAAAAGCAAGGAAAAAAAAAGGTTGTTGCGTTGGGGAAGGAAGGAAAGGAAGGAGGAAATCTTGGCATTCTCTTCTTTCGGTTTTATCTTCTCAAACTCATGTCTTTCTTTTGATTTAATTTGAGAATTATGTGTAACTAAATTTTTAGTAGTTAGGGGCTGTTTGAAGCCCCGAATATGATTGCAATTTTGTTATGACATTTCGTTTGAATTACTTTTATGAATGGATGAAAATTGGTTCACTACTTGTCTCATTGATGAATTCTTTATGTGTTTTCTACGGATGCATACTTAGTAAGCATATCTAGGTTTCTAATGCTATGAATATGTGTGTGCCTACCCTTGTCGAATGAGGACCTACATATGTTCTAGAGTAGTACTTGTTGATTGCGATTAACATGTGAACCAATGTCTAGGATAAGTAAGACAACACTAGTACTTACGATGCCTTGTGATGACTCAAACTCTTTTCATTCTTAATGATTTCTTTTTATTAAATCTATGAACACACCATTCTAGATTGCATGTTAGAGACTAAGTTAAGTTGAAAACGCCATTCTCTTAACATACTACATAAGAAAGAATAATAGGTTGAGTTATAAC
Organism: Pyrus x bretschneideri; assembly: GCF_019419815.1. Lineage (NCBI taxonomy): Eukaryota > Viridiplantae > Streptophyta > Magnoliopsida > Rosales > Rosaceae > Pyrus > Pyrus x bretschneideri. Next base: position 199,252 of record NW_025999404.1, on the reverse strand, counting down.
ATTGAGCCAACTTGAGCATCTTCATCCGGAAATAGAAGGAATTTGAATGAAACATAACATTTTTGCATGATTATTTGGTGGTGGATAGCAATTCCCCTAACTCGTTTTCTTAGCTTGTGAACTACAATCTATTTTTATTATTTAAAATCTATTTATGTTCTGTTTTTGTTCGATTTAATTTAAATAGCAAATCAACTCCAAAAATCCCAAAACTTTGTCTGAGTGTAGCTCTGTGTGTCTACTATCTATATATAAAATTTCGTAGACTTCAGATAAGCGTAAGTCGATCTAATAATTATTTTTCAGTGGCTGGTCAGTAGGGATAGCAGCCCAGTTTTTGTGACATTTTAAGTAGTTAGATAAAACAATCTTTTGCGGGAAAAGCCCTTATTTTCATATGCTACAATTGAAAAATATTATTGTTAATAAGGAAAATTAATAGGACATTTGTGTGCTACTTTGTGGTGTGCTTTTAATCCTATCACCCGATGTCCTCATCGGCACACACGAGGCCAGGGTTAGGCTCTGATACCAAATTGTCACATCTCGGCTTGGACCCCCACCACAACCCGGGCCCGCTCCACCACCGTAGCATGATATTGTCCGCTTTGGGTCCCGACTACGTCCTCACGGTTTTGTTTTTGGGAACTCACACTAGAATTTCCCGATGGGTCACCCATCCTGGGAATGCTCTCGCGCGCTACTCACTTAACTTCGGAGTTCCTATGGAACCCAAAGCAAGTGAGCTCCCAAAAGGCCTTGTACTAGGTAGGGATAGGAATATACATATAAGGATCACTCCCCTGGGAGATGTGGGATGTCACAAATGTTGTCCTTGAAAATAGGTATCTCAAATCAACGTAGTCCTTCCATCACAATTTTTTTTTTAAATTTCGTTAAGTGCTGATGTGGCACATAAATGGGCCCCACAAGATTTATGAGTATTAATCACAAATTATCCCTAAAATTGACCCATACTATCCAGATAGTCCCTGAAATTGAAAATCGATCCATATATGTGATAGCCCATCCCGAATTATTTGTACCGTAGGTGTGAAATGACGGTTTTGCCCCTAGTGGTTATGTTTTGTTGTGTGGTTGTTTTGGGGATTTGATTGGCTACATCTGGACCACACACACATACCCACACTCTCATCCTCATCTCCTTCCCTGTCCCGTCTCTCTCTCTCTTTCTCCTTCTATTCTTCTTCTTCGTATGGACAAGACCCAAAACCTATGAAAATGTTGTAGATCGAGGTGGAAAACTATATCTTTGTGTTCGTGGGGACCATACGAGTCCAACCATACCCATTTCAGGTAGGGAATCCTTCGATTTCACGTTGAACCATGGAACCCCGATTATGGTTACTGTTCATGCACACGTGAAATGTTATTTTTCAGGGAATTTGAAGCTTGTAGGAAGCTCAGTGAGGTCCTTAGGAAGCTTGGGGTGGTTTGTTGGAAGGTTTTGGACGTCGGGATCATGAGTTGCAGGTTTGGCCGGATTTTGTGAAGTTTCTCCGGCGAGATTTCGTGAATTTTAGGGCTTGAAAGTGGTAAGGTCTTGTTCTACTTGTTGTAAGCTTCATTTTGGTGCAAATTTCATGAAATTTGGTTGAAAAACTAGTGATAAACAAAGGTTTGAAAATTTCCCGATTTTCCGGCAGCGGCGACGTCACCAGAGGTGTGCCGGAGAAGAAGACAGAATATTTTGTCAGTTTGGACGGAATATTCTTAACGGTGTTAGGTTAACTTTAACGGAATCTGTTAGTTTTAACAGAATATTCCTGACGGCGTTAATTGACGCAGTCAATTTGCCTGGCACGTGGTCGGCGCGTTTAGCCGCGCCTTGGCCGGCTTGTGGAGGCGCGTGGGAGATCAGAAAATTATTTTAAAAATATGGGGATGTTCGTGAGGTTGAGTAGATCACATTGATGTATTCATACACCCCATTTGAGCATTGTATGAGAAGTTATTACCTAGTTTTGGTTATGTGCTTTAAATTAACGTTTTTATAGTTGTTTCGCATATAGGTGAGACCTATCCCGAGGACAAGTGCAGTCACTCAAGGCAAGAGGGTTGCGACCCTTCCACATACCAGTGAGTGGGCTTTTGGTTTTCCGTATATACCTATATACTTGTGGTTTTTCCCAGAAAATGAAATGAAATGTTTATATGTTTTAAATGCCATGCGTTGCGTTTGGCTATTTATTTATGCATTAGTAGTTGCATATATGTATGTTCGGTGCTGCGAACGCATAGGTAAGTGCCAGGTAAGTTATGGTTTATAATGATGATTAGTAGATATGTGAGATACATAGAGAGCTCATAACCTACACCCCCGGTGTTAGTGTTCCCGCCCAGAGTAGGGCACAGTCTTTCACGTGATGTTCACCTCCCGCACCATACGCTCATCTTGGATCCAAGTTAGGTGCACAGTCCTGTCGTACGGAACACTATAGGTGGTTCCGACTCGTAGGTAACCTGCGATTATTCACCCAGTCTTCACGTGATCGTAGCATTTGAGCGTATTTAGTTACACCCAGGCCTATCGTACAGACCACTTTAGGTGGTTCCAACTGATGTGCAGGTATAGCTAGTGAGTTGGAGATTTGAGCTCTAGATTCAGCCGTACAGGTCACGTTAGGTGACTTCGGCTGATATATTACATTGCATTGATTGACATTACCTGAGTTACGTACATTTTATGTAAAGGCATTCGACATGGCATTTTTTTGAGCATGTTTTCGATATACGTGTATATTCTATTTTCTGGGAAACTGTACAGATTTTACGGCAAGGGGTTAGAACTTTTGATAATGAAATGATTTTAAAAAGCTTTGTTTTTGCCCACTCACGCTTTCTATTTTGCGCCCCTCCAGGTTCTAGTTTGGATTGCTCTTTTGGTGGCTCACGAGGAATTCACGGCATATCTGACAGATTATCACCAGTGCAGGGCCCTCTGGGTGTGTTTAGTTAGTATTTGTTCCTCTAGACTGTACTAGGTTTTCTGTGCTCTGAATATTGTTTTTCACACTTACGCTTGCACATGTATGTTAATTACTCTATGTGTAGTTTGGTTTTTATTTATTCGTACTTTTATTATTATTCTTAGCTTCCGCACTGTGCACATGGTTGTGTCACTCTCACGTGACAGCCAACATGCCCTGATCTCGATCGGGGTGTGTCAATATAGTCCTTGAAAATAGGCGTCACAAATTAATATGATATTCCTACCACAATTCTGTAAAAGAAATTATTATGTGTTGATGTGGGTTTAATAATTAATTAAAAAAGTTGTCTAAATACCTTTTTGCACAATGAATTTTTTTTTCTTTCTTATAGTAGGGCCTACTTTAAAGAGAGATCCCTTCTATAAATTCTCAAAGGCACAAGACTTAACCAAGGCCTAAGAGGGGTTTGGAAATATTTCCAACTAACAATAGATGCACCTTGGTTATAACCTCATTATCTCAAGGTAGACCTCGCCGTTCTTTGCGTCACCAGACCACTAGGGAAGTGCCGAACAAGCTCTCCAAGATTAAGTTTGTGAGGATGTTAATCACCTAAATGTTAATGGTGATGTCCCAGAAGTCGTTGCCAATCGACCAAGCTGTCACCAAAGATGATCTCGATCTAGGCTCAATTCGATGAAGGGTGAGAGATGGGTGTATGAGATTTTTTTTTTTTTTTTTCCGTAGAGAATAGACAGTTAAGGATGTAGAGGAATGTGGACTGGGATCAGAGGTGATTGCAGGACTGAGTTTTTGGGTTGACAACTTTTTTATTCACCATTAAATTATTAAACCTATTTGTAATTTTTTTTTTAATTTAATTAGACTTGTGTGACCCATTAATGTGTCAGATCAGCACATAACAAATTTTTAAAAAGAATTGTGACGGAATGACTACATTGATTTAGGACACTTACTTGTGGGACTAAATTGATCGATTTTCAATTTCAAGGACCATTTTGATGTTGGGGATCAATTTCAGGGACCATTTTAATGTCGCGAGTCAATTTCAATTACCATATGTGAGAAGAAAAAAAGATTTATGGGGCCTATTTATGTGCCACATTAGCATTTAACAAAAATTTTAATAGAACTGTGATGGAAGAAACACATTTGTGATGAAAACTTTTTTTTTTTTTTTTTTTTCTTTATTGAGTGTAAAGATAAATTTACATATATAATGATAGTTTAGATAATAAATTTGAGCTGAAAGCGAGAATGATGGTTTATATGGTTCAAATAAGATTTCTCTAAACTTAATTGGCATGCATATTATATATGCAGGCAGCAGAATGAATCGAGACAAGAACCACAATAACTAAAATCTGTAAGATCTGTAATCTAGCAGAATTACTCCTATTGGTCGACGAGGTTGGCAATTCCGTATAGAAAAAAAAAAAAAAAAATTCCGTTTCACGCACATGAGCTTCAGTTTAGGTTATTCGGGCAAACCACCAACAATTTCGGTTACCGGGATTTGATGTTGTGCCCGTGGCTGTGAAGGACGAGTTTCAGCTCAACGGTGCACCCTACGACACCTGACCTCGAACAAAAACAAATATATAGCCCTCAAAGATAGTGTCGTTCTGGGCCAGCAGCTCGGAGAACTAATCATTCATGGCGAAGGAGGTGGTGAGCTGCTGGCCTCGTATTTATCACCGGTTACTTCAAGGGTTCCGGGTGGCTGATGAAGTTGTTGGGGGGCATGGACATGGTGTTCAATCCATCTCTTGACCGTGGCATCTGTGGTAACATCACACATTTTGATTCTAGAATGATCCCTTGTATTCAGAAGTGGAAGGAAGATTGACCGCCAAGTTTCCGCCTCCACCGAAGAAATACAAGTGAGAGCTTAAATCGATGGATCAATAGGTGAAGTAGCATATGTACACTTCTTTCTAACCATAGCAGATCCAGGACGAACCCAATTCCACATCAAAGCCAAGGCTTGCCATGAAAAGAACCAGATAGCCAACAACAGGCGTAAAAATATGATGGTGCGAAACGAAGACAATTCAACCAAATCATGAACACTCCTTTCACCATGAAGCAACAATATAAAGAGTGCCGACCAACTTTCTCTGGATATGCCAAATGAAGAAATATCAGAAACAACTGGTTAACAATCAGCACACTAATATCAGAAAAGAAATATTACGCATAATTCAAGTCCGAAAAAGGAGGAAAATGGAAACCACATCTAATCTACTCACATAACCTCAAAATCTATCAACAAAAACAGTAAAATGCTCGAGAGCAACACATACATCATTAACGACGATTATAGTAACAGTGAAACATAAACGTACACACACAACGGAAAACATTTCTCATTTATCATTAACCCCCAAGTAACACTAAACTACTCTGAATGATAAGATCTCAATCGACCTTCACTCTAATTGCAAGGAAAAACAACTTTCATCGAACAAGGAAACTGATACAAATTCTTCACACCGACGTCCATTACAATTGATAGCTATATAGCCTATTTCTGAGCTCATCTAACCGACTTACAACAACAACTAACCATGGTTTACAATAACCCAACCAACAACTAACCAATGGAGGAATGCCATCTGGCATCCTAACACTGAAAGTCTACAGAACCTGTCCTTGAGCATTAGAATTCATATATATTTGGATTTTCGATAAGCAAAACTACCATGGAAGCATCTCCTTCTCCCATAATCCTTCATAGATATTCACATTAATAGGGCCATGGGATTGGTGGCTTAGCAAAGTCCCACTTTAAAGGCTGCACAATATGGGATTTGTGACTACCTCCCACGACCCCAAATTCCACCTCCGAGTAAGTCATTTAATGCCTTGGTCCACATCAACTTGTACCCGGGTAGTTTACTTAACTGAGTTCCAAAAGATTTCGTCTTCACTCCTCACAAAACAGTCTACTAAATCATACCAAATTGGACTTGTAAGGAAATAATCACAATAAACATTTGAAGTTCTACTAATATCAAAAGGAGTTCAAGCACTAGCCACTAGTGTGTATAAATATAGTTCAGGCACATAAGCGATCAAGTTAAATTTCTGAAACATTCTACAATTTAATTAAAATCTCAACTCAAGTTATACTAAAGTATTGTAAAGGACCAGAAATCTTACACGTATGGCCCTAAGCAGCAAATCCTACAAGAATACATTTAAGAGCGTATTATTCTCCCACAAACTTGCTTGAAAATTCCACATTTACTCCTTTTAAATTGACCTTCTAAAAACTCATCCGTAACATGTTGAATTTCCTCCCCACCCCAAAAAACAGAACCTAGTTCCATGCACATGACTGAGAGCAGTTAAAAATCAACGAGACTCCCAATCCTTCAATTTCTTGCTTCCCTTGGGTTTTGCAATTGGCACATTCATTCCTGCCATTTTAGCATTATACTTTGCCCGAAGAGGATCATTGTATGTCCACCTGAAATACAGAAAACAGAAAAATAAAGGTGCTTGTAAAGGAAACAATTTAGAGACTTTTTTTATACAATAAAATAAAAGAATGCTACTAGTAACATGTAGAACCCATCTAAAGTAACATGAAAATGGAAACATGGTCATAACAAATAGAAAACAGGAACTTCTTCAAAGCTAAGCCACAAATGGTTCGGGACAAAAGTATCCCTATGACCAAAACAGTACCAACATAGTTTATAACTCACGGTGTATAAAACTTAACTTAAATATCCTAAATAATTGACTTTAACATATTCTAATCTATTTTAGTTTGTAGTCATTCCATTTACACATTAAGGATTCTTGCTCACTCAACACAACTACGGAGTCTCGAAGTTGTCACGAGATACAAATATAATGATGTAGGACACAAGAGGAAGGGAGAGGAAGTAAATAGAGATCTGGACAATGGAATCACTACTAAATGTTTGTAGGATCATTCCAAGAGAGAGATTAGAAAAAGTTTCTGTACTATAGTACCCCTCAACACGTCAATTAAGGTGTCTTGGACTCGCCTGAAGTTCATTCAAGCTTCACATGTTAGCAGGAAATCACATAAAACTTATATTTATTTCAATCTTCACCAATATTCAAAAATACAAAGTAGGCACACCTATCTTACGTCGAATCTTTATGATAATGAACCCTAAATGGAAAAGACTTGGAGTACTTGGATCTAACGAAGACGTAGCGCATAACCGAGCGCAACGGTGTTTTAGGATTTATATAGCTGACCCCACCTAGTGGGATGGATTTAACAAAGACGTGGCACACAATCGAGCGCAACGGTGTTCTAGGATTCATATAGCCGACCCCACCTAGTGGGAAAAGGCTTTGTTGTTGTTGTTGTTGTTGTTGTTATGATAGTGAATTGATGAGTGCATATTTTGTTACTTAGTATACTTTGAAAGTTACATTTTCTTGTGTTATGTTGGTTCTAAATGAATGAAATTACATGGTTTTAAGAAAAATATGCATTCAATCCTTTTAAAGTTCAATTCAAGTAGCTGGAGTTTGGTTTTGTTCAGCAAGTGGATTGAGTTGAAGTTTGTTTGTCATTTTTTTGTTTAAGTTGAAATTGGTCTTAAGTGATATTCACAAGTTGGGTAGTTTTTAATTACATTGTTGGCTTATCCAAATCTTATGTTAGTCTTCCCTTTAGAAATTAGACAACAGCTTATTTGGTTGAAGATCATATTGTTTTACAAGTCTAAAAGGAGCATTGACTAGTCAACTAGACCATTCACTTGCACGTGGCTTCTCACCAATTATGTGGGAAAGAGTTTTTATTGTTATCTGTTCCAAAAGAAAGGGAAGGTTGCATTCACCTCTTGGCATTCTACAAGGGTAGCCGACAAATCCATTTCAAGAAAAAGAAAAGAAAATGATAGTGTTCAATTCCATAAACCACCAGAGTGAGATAGTACTTCCTCCACCAAATTTTCAGTCAGTGGATCTTTGCGAGAAGATGAGGTCAGGAGCATTGGGTTGATTATCTTAACTTTCGAAGATTGGGCAATCTTCGAAAAGTGGCAAAGACAACCTAGAAGGTGAAATTCAAGTTGCACAGTTGGGGGAGAACGGAAAATGAAAGTAGAGGAATGTTATTCCCATATTTTCTTGCTCCTAATTTGTTTGGGGAGAGAAACGAGGATGGGAAGCCATCTTGGATTTTGCAATGGTATATGATCTCTTCTTAGCCAACACCTTCTTTAAGAAGAGAGAAGAACATGTGATCACCTACAAGACTAGGTCGTCAAAAACACAAATAGATTTTCTTCTAATGAGGAAAGGGGATCGTATAACTTGTAAGGATTGCAAAGTTATACCAGGACAGAGCTTGGCTAATCAACATTGCTTGTTGGTGATGGATGTACATATCAAAAGAGAGAGAAAAAAAAACAAGACTTGGAAGTGCCCAAGAACTAGATGGTGGAATCTAAAAGGAGAAAAACAAGCCATTTTCAAAGAGAAAGTAATCACCCAATGAGTGTGGGATAGAGAGGGGAAGCTAGCCAAAGGTGGGATTCCATGGCTAGTTGTATCCGAAAAGTAGCAAAGGAGGTATTAGGAGAGTCCAAAGGCTTGCTCCACACCAAAAAGAATCTTGGTGGTGGAATGAGGAGGTACAAACAAAGGTGAAGGCTAAGAAGGAATGTTGTAAAGCCTTATACAAGGATATGACCGATGAAAATGGTGAAAGGTATAGAATAGCGAAGCAGGAGGCGAAGAAAGTTGTAAGAGAAGCTAAGCTAGCGGCTTATGACGATATGTATAAGTGACTAGATACCAAAGAAGGAGAGTTGGATATCTATAAACTAGCTAGAGTAAGGGAAAAGAAGACAAGGGACCTAAACCAAGTGAGGTGCATCAAGGATGAGGATGGAAAGGTTCTTGCTAAAAAGAACGCGGTCAAAGACAGATGGAGAGATTATTTTCATAATCTTTTCAATGAAGGACATGAAATGAGTACTTCTTTGGGGGAGTTGAGTAACTCAGAAGAGTGTAGAAACTACTCCTTTTACCATTGAATCAGGAAGGAAGAAGTGGTTGTAACTTTGAAAAAGATGAAGCATAGAAAAGCAGTGGGCCCAGATGATATACTGATCGAAGTGTGGAAAGTCTTGGGAAAGACGGGTATAGCATGGCTCGCAGACCTTTTCAATAGGATTTTGAAAACGAAGAAGATGCCAAATGAGTGGCGAAGAGCACTTTGGTGCCTATCTACAAGAATAAGGGCGACGTACAAAATTGCATGAACTATAGGGGTATTAAGCTAATGAGTCATACAATGAAGCTCTGGGAGAGAGTCATTGAGCATAGATTGAGGCAAGAGACACGGGTTTCGGACAACCAATTCGGGTTCATGCTAGGGTGCTCAACCATGGAGGCAATCTATCTCTTACGAAGATTGATGGAAAGATATAGAAATAGGAAAAAGGATTTACACATGGTCTTTATAGATTTGGAAAAAGCGTATGATAGGGTCCCAAGAGACATTCTTTGGAGGATGTTAGAGAAGAAAGGAGTACAAGTAGCATATATCCAAGCTATAAAGGATATGTATGATGGAGCAAAAACTGTTGTAAGAACTCATGAAGGACAGACCGAAAGCTTCCCCATAATTGTAGGGTTACATCCAGGCTTATCCTTAAGTCCTTACCTTTTTGCATTGGTAATGGATGAGTTAAGGGACATATTCAAGATGATATTCCTTGTTGTATGCTTTTCGCAAATAGTATAGTGTTGATAGATGAAACTCAGGAAGGGGTAAATGTGCAGCTTAACCTTTGGAGAGAAGTGTTTGAATCTAAACGTCTTCACCTAAGCCGATCAAAGACAGAATATATGGAGTGCAAGTTCAGTGCAAATGGAGGCCAAAATGAGTTAGGGGTGAGGATCGGAGATCAAGTAGTAACAAAGAGCGACCGCTTTCACTACCTAAGATCTATCTTGCAAAAGAATGGAGAATTAGATGGAGACCTCAACCATAGAATACAAGCTGGATGAATGAAATGGAAGAGTGCATTCGGCGTGTTGTGTGACCGCCGTATGCCACTGAAGCTCAAGGGAAATTTTTATAGGATGGCAATAAGGCCGACGATGCTGTATGGAATGGAATGTTGGGCGGTGAAGCATCAACACGTACATAAAATGGGTATAGCGGAGATGAGGATGCTTCGTTAGATGTGCGGGCACACGAGAAAGGATAAGATTAGGAATGAGGATATTCAAGGTAAAGTAGGAGTAGTCGAAATTGAAGGAAAAATGAGAGAAAATCGGTTATGGTGGTTTGGACATGTGCAAAAAAGGCCTACTAACACTCCGGTTAGAAGATGCGACTACAGGATAGAGGTCCAAAGCCGAAGGGGTAGAGGAAGATCTAGGAAAACTTTGGAAGAGACTCTAAGAAAAGAGTTAAGAGTACTTGGATCTAATGGAGGACATGACACAAAACCGAGCGCAATGGCGTTCTAGAATTTATATAACCGACCCCACTTAGTGGGAAAAGACTTTGTTGTTGTTGTTGTTGATGTGTTCTCTTCTATTATGGGTTTTGGAGTGAAGGCATCAAAGAGAGAGACTTGGTTGGTGCATAAATGAGTTTATTGATGGCAAAGAAACGGTTATCTGAACTAAAGGGGTAATCAGCAGCAAGGAGACGAAAGGCACAAGGGAAGGCGTTAAACGGAGAAACTAATCAATGGGTGCTTTAATGTACCTAAGAGTGGCTAGCACATAATTGAAGACTTTTATCGTTTCCTCACTTTTACTGTCAGCAATCAATTGGGGTTAAGCTTTTGTTGGTTATGAAAATGTAAAAGGAGAAAAGAAGGAAAGGAATGACGGAGCAAGTAGCAGAGACATACGGAAGACAGAAGCAGCAAAGAACAAGGATTTTTCAATGTTTTTTCTAAACTCAATTTTCTTCTCAGTTTTATTATGAATACAGTGGAAATTTCATCCATGTTTCAGAACTAATTTTCCTTAGCTAGGTCTACGATGTAGACATGACTTTGAATGCTTAAATTCTGAAGTGAATTATTTTCAAGTTTTCCATTATCATTGAGTATCGTTTGCTGTGTATGCTTGGTTTTAGTCTTGTGATTAGCTACCATCTTGACTCTTACTTAGTAAATTTGATGCAAGTTGTGCAGATGCCATGTTTTCAACTTAAGTGATAGCTTCTTGCAAATAGATACCGTAAATTACCTATTAGTAGATGCCATGGATGGTTACATAGTGGAATATACGTATAGTCTAGATGCCATAGATATTACATGATTTAGGGAAATTTGACTATCAATGAGGTTGAGTACTTGTTAATAATTCACTGCAGAAAATAAGTTGGATTAGTTATGGTGAGTCGGACACTTTAGTGTTTTACTCAACTAAATTATAATTTGTTTTCTTGGCTACCACTTTTTGCGATATATTCAAACTTTCTTACTTTTGATATTTGTTTTCACTATTAGTATCAACTCTCAAAACCATCATTATTCATCAATCTTTGTTAAATTTTACTACGTTGCAAATGGATTTAAGTCAGTTGTTTAGAATTAGATTAATTTCTGTGGGACGATATTAAGTGCTTGCTTTCTAACTATCAAACTACTCGAACACTTGCGAGCATAAAATTTGGAACTAAGTTGGACTAATTTCGGTTAGTTTATATTTCTCAACATGAACAAATGGAAGACCAAAATTAATATGCTCCAAATACTACTGGAGCTAATATTCTTTCTGATTCCCTGATGCATCGCATACATATCCAAGGAATATTACCTATTAGTTGATGACTATATCAAACCAGCTAAGCCAATCTACAAGACAAACATTAAGTGCCCGATGAATACATTCATATTTTACTATTCTATTCTACATGGCATGATATCTTAAAGTTTACTGACAATTCAGCGAGATCAGTCCTTCAATCTTTAATTCACTTAAAATAAGTAGGAGAGATGATGCAAATTTAAAACGTTCCTTAAGAAAACAAACAACATAATAATGCTTCTGGTGTTCCCATTAGAAAGCAAGTAATACAATAGTGCTTGTGTCATGTCAACTGAATTTAGCGCATATAAGAAAATGGTTAAAAAACATGGATAATTCAGGAAGGAAATTAAACTTACGGATTGTTCCAATCAGTGGTATCCTCATTGACAAGATGAGTCCACTTCGTCCTTCCACTACGACCAAAATGTTTGACCTGCATGACCTTGGGTAATATTGTTTTGTCCATCTTATCTTCTCCAGTTAGGGCAGAGACATCACGTGTGTAAATTCCATCAGTTCCAGCCGTTGCTGCATAGTCATCAGCATTTGACTGGAAGAAAGCACCCTTGTGGTAATATTTCTGCATAAACCTCCACTTCTGCTTTGGTCGTGGTGCAGGTCTTGGATTCTTTCTCTCCCACTCCCTCCTCTCTTCTCATGTCATGTTTCTGACCCTTTCAATCTCTTCTTTTTCCTTCAACATTGCTTCCTGATCTTCCCTATCCCTTTTGATTCGGGCAATCTCTTGGGCCTTCCAAGCTTCATACTTTTCTACCTCGTTTACTTCATCATCGGTATCAATATCTTCAATATTTGCTTCTAGTTCCATACCCTTCTGAATCTCTTCATCCTTTCGAATCTCCTTAACCACAATTTGCTTTGTCTCTCTCTTCCGTTCCTCCAATTTCTTCTTCCTAGATTCCTCAAGGGCCCATTCTTCAGCCTCAAGTCGCTCACGCTCAGCAATAGTATCTTTCTCCGACTTGGGAACAAAGACAGGCTTTAGCATCACCATACTAGTAAGCTCTTCGTCCGAGTCAGTATCATACTCAGATTCCTCTTCCTCCTCTTCCTGTACATCTTCCTCATCTTCTGAGGGAAGAAGCTCTTCTTCTTGCTCCCTCTGATGCAACCTCTCCCTAATCTTCCTTCTTCTTTCTTCCAGGGCATCTGCGTCCTCTTCCTCTGTTTCCAACCCTTCTTGCCTCTTGGCTTCCTCTTCAATTGTTGAAACAATCTCAGCTTGCCGGATACACCTATGATCAGCTCTAACATCCTCACGATTATCTATCCTGCTCTCAGCCAAATGACGCAGTCTAGGATCATCTTTCCTAATGATGTCAGAATTGTGAGTGGGAAAAACAACCGCCTTGGATATCCTAAACTCCCCATCTTCGTCGGCATCATCTGTCCACTCAGGAGCTTTTCCAGGCCAATACCTTTTAACCTTAGTTTGCCCAATTTTACCTCTGAGCTTATCCCTCACTGCAATCACAGTATCACTTACACCTGCTGTTACCGACATTTTTGCACTTTACACACAACCTGGCATAAAAGACTCAAAGTACCAGCAGAAAAACTCTATAGTCTTCCCTCTTTCAACTTCTACCAAGCAATGTACAGTCCAACTTTCTTAATCTCGTTTACAAATTGCTGAGAAAGAAAGTACCAGCAAAAAAACTCTATAGTCTTCCCTCTTTCAACTCCTACCAAGCAATGTACAATCCAACTTTCTTAATCTCGTTTACAAACTGCTAAGAAAGGACATGACAAAATTTTAGCCTAAAAGGGTGAAAAACCTACGAATAATTCAGAAATTATCAACATCTAAGCAAAATTCAGATGGGACTACAGTAAAACAACACTACCCAAATACATAGATGCACAATATACGAGTTCCAAGAATAAAAAAGGGAAATTAAAATATAAAAACCTGAATTCAAACAGAAAGCAATGCTTACGGTTGAGATAAGCGACTTAAACTAGGGAAAAAAAAAACCTAGTTCGAGGATAGTATAAAATTAAAACCCTGATCCATAGATTCTGAGAAATACAAAACCCTAATAAAACTGATGCGACCAAACATAATTATGATGAAAAAATGAGAGAAATTAAGAAGAAAACCAAGCAAACCCGATTACAGGAAACAAAGAAGAGATACATGATGGGAGAACAATTGGGGAAGACGCCGCACGCAGGAGGAGGAGGAGGAGGTGTGATAAGACCCTTAATCGACTTCCCTAATCAACCTACAAGCTGTAATGCAATGCTGATGGAGCAGACTAAGTAGAAGACGGAGCAAGGCTCCAATATATTTTTTTTATTTGTATTTGATTTCTTTCTGTAAAATATGTCTAATATGGTGACAGTGATCATATTGGATGGTTTGATATTGTTGTGCTTTAAAAAAAAATCGTTTCTACTGTGCTGCGAGAATAAAAAGTTATGAAATAAAGCAGTAGAGTGTTTGGTAATGACACACCTTGACTCGGAATGTCCACTAGGACTCCGAATCGAGTTGTGTTGGTTGACACCTAGAAGGTGACGAAACCATAAAGTGTAGTGATGTGGAAAATGAGAATAAATTTAAACCTAAAAGAGCCTAAATACAAGAGTGCACAGTGAGCGGGAATGAACCCAATTCACACATGACGTCAGAGCATAAGTACAATACAGTAAGATAGGGTGAGAATTATACCATCGAAGGTAAACGTCTACACTGAGATAGGGTGACAATATTTCTTTCAACACTTTATAATAATTCTAAACTCTTCAAAAGTCCCAACCTAATATCAACTCTTCCAACGGATTTAGTATGTTGCAACAACATCATAATGAAAGCACACACTAAGGCCATTTATACTATCCATTGGTAGGAGTACATAATCTGTGATTTACCCTTCCAAGGCTTATTTTAAGCAATTTGAATCCTTCAGGGATTGTCTACACTTCATGACACATACTCCTTTGGAATCTATACAGAGCAATTTTCTTCTATGTATATTTGAGGGATTTACTTATGGAGATATGATTCGAGCATTTCGTAAACATTCGTACAAGTCTTACAATGAGAAATCATGTATACATGAGTTTACTACAATTTCAGGTTTCAACTAGGAACATTGTGTCGTATCATGTGATTATATTTCATAGTATTACAAATGGGCATGTGTAACCTTCTGGGTTCAACATCATTTGGCGATTTGTACTATAGATCTAGTTTCCCCTGTTTTTAGGCTTGATTTGGTACTGAGGCGATTCTGAAAAAAGCTGGTATCAAAAAAAGCTGGGAGCTGTTTTTGTGTTTGGTAAACATTCAGCTTCAGCTTTTTTTCACAGTTTTGGGTGAAAAAAAACCAAAAACAATAAGCTGCAAAACCCAGCTTTGAAAAACCGGCTTTTTTTCACATCTGTTTTAAAAAAAAATTTACCAAACACTATAATACTGCTTTTTTTTTTTTTTTTCAAAAGCACTTTTATAAAAAAAGTTTACCAAATAGTTTGCTGCTTTATTTCACAGCTGCTTATTCTCACAGCACAATAGAAGCATTTTTTTTTTCAAAGCACAGCAATACCAAACCAGCCCTTAATAGTAATGTAGTTGCCTTTCTCCATTTTGTCAATAATTTTTCTTTTTGTCAACGAACAAAAGAACATGGCTCAACATCAACACAACTCATTGATGAATTTAGTAGTTACTGTAAAACCAAATTTAACATTGGTTATCAACAATTCGTGATCCACAATTCTCATATGCATGCGCATGCATATTTATAAACATTTCATTACTTTAGATATCCTTGCCTCTTTAGGGGCTTTACATTGTCTCTTATAGGACAGTCATCTCTTATTAGATGAATTGTTTGGAGAATTTGGATCATAACCTCCTCTAGAGCGTTATAAAGCTTGAATTTTTAATCTCCACTTCTGGAGAGTTGAATCATTGGAACCTATAATTTTATCATGCTTTAGACAAGAGACACAGCACACAATAAAATTGCCATGTACATAGACTGTCCTTTTGGGACTTGAATCCATACATCGACTATCATGCTTAGGCATGCAACAATTTAGCAATGCTAAGTCCATGGATATTCTTATTGAGATTAATCCATATGACATCTTTATAACTTATTAATACATTTGGTAATTAATAAGTAATTTTCAACAATTGAATTGCCTTTTTGTACATCATTTGAATGATATAAACTGATGAGACAAAATAATTTGTTGAATCCGTTCTCATCATTTGGCCATTGTAGACTCAGGTAAAGTTTGATGTGCCTATGAGTATGATTCCCATCATTGAGCTTTGGTCTTCCATTCACTTGGCCACCCTCTCATTTTCTCCCTTTGAACTTCTATGCATTCATCATTGATCCTTCAGCTTTAGACTCGTGTATAACAGGAGTGGTGCGCAACCCTTGAGCAGCGGCTTATGCAACCAAATGGTTAAGGACAAGTATTATTTTTCATTAGAAAACGAAAATAAAAGTGGCCGAACCATAATGAAGAGAAGGTCAATGATGTTTTACTCTGAGCTAAAATCTTTTTGTATAAAAAATTTTCAATTCGACCTCGCTCAAGCCGAATAAAGGATTATCTCTAAATATTCTTGACTTGGCAAAATGTTTTCGATTTTTGGCCGCCAAATGCGCTCAGTTATTATGGCCCGAGCATAATTACTTTGCTAATTTCGAATTTTATCTTGAACAACTTAGCCGAACAGGATTGCTCCATATCGAGGGTATCACCGATAAATGTATCAAACTGACATGGCTTCTTCGTTTGAAGTTGTCTTTTGGCTTTGGTCGTCATCTAAGCATTTATTTGATGAATCACCTTTTGAGTCAATTTTTATATTTGGCATAGAAACTTGAATATTTTTTTCCAGGCCAACCATATTTTCCTTTTCAAATGACAAAACAGGTCGCTTAACTCTTTCCTTGGCCGAATTGACAATCTCCATCGGTTGAAGCTTGATTGTGGCAAGAACAGAAAATTGAACCCCGGCTTTTCGATCCAACCAAACTTCGAACGAAATTGACTTGTATGCAAAAATAAAAGGAAAAAAGTTTCCTCATCTAGGCACGCATTAAAACGGGCTTTATCTTCTTTTAACCATTGTTCTTACAGGGTGCTATAAGCTTTCACTTTTATCATTTGGGAGAAAGATTTTTTCTTTTCTTCATGTGCATCATGTTTCGCCTCATGCTGAATTCGGAGGTCATCCAAATTCATAATATAGGAATATCATATAAGCTTCGTCGTATTAGCAGTAGATCCCACCGGGCGTGCCAAAATGTTGCCCCAAAAAACTACCAAGACTACATGCTGCGTAGACCGAGCAATAAACAAGCTAACTGCATCTTTCGTGTGAATGAGGGCATGCCAACTCACGACCAAACTTGGTCGAGCGAGTAAAATAGATATGGTGGCGGTGTCGAATGCGCTGCTGACTTCTCTTCTCGAGCAATCACGACAGTGGAAGAACACATCTCGGCCTTGGGTTTTAGAACCTAAAGACGAGGTTACTAGTGATAGGAGCATATTCATGCGACTTAATTAGCTTGTTCTCGTGCATTTATGTTGTGTTTCCTTAGTGATTTTAGTGTTTAAAGTCACTTTTGTGTGTTTTCAGGTAATAAAGCCAAAGTGTGCAAGAAGATGCGAATTGGAGTCTTTTGGAGCAAAAGAGGAATGAAAGAGTTGAAGACTTGAAGAAATATGAATCCCGAATTGAAAGTGGATTCCTACTCCAACGAGGACTCCTACTCCAACAAGGATTCCTACTTGAAGTAGGAAAGTTAAGCCTAGGTTTCCCATTTTGGTAACCTTTCCTAATCTTAAACGTCCGTATTTTCTAGCCACTTTGAAGGCCTTGTAGGCACTTTAGGACACAAAGCAAAGGCCCTAGCCCCTTAAACCCCTTTGCCGTGGCCTTTCCCCTTCTCCCCTTGCCTTGCCGTGCAAGGGGGGGCATTTTTGTCCCATTTTATGCACTTAAAACACATGCTCCTACCTAAACTAAACCCTAGCCGCACCTTGCAGCCACTTCCCTTTTAATTTCTAATTTATTTTCCTAAATTCTAGCAGCCTTTGACTTAATTTTAGTTAATAAAAATAAGCTAGGGTTTTATTTTCTAAAACCCTATATAAACCCTCTTTAGCCGCACCCTAGGGAGACTTTTGATTCATTCTTTTCATCCTTCAGCCAAAAACACTCTATGCCGCAGCCAACCTTCCATCTTCTCCCTTCAATCCGTAGCCTCCCATCCATTCCAGCCACTTCCCTTCTCTGCCGCAACCATTCCCACCCTTCCAGCCACCATTCAAACCTCCATACACCTTCCACAACCCTTGCCGCAACCCTTCACCTCCCTAAATCCATCTAGAACCCAGAAAATCATCCAAACTCACCCTAAAACCCTCTCTGCCGCAGCAAGAAGAAGAAGAAAGAGGAGCTTGAAACGCGCAGAAATTCAAAGTGGATTCGTTGGGCGTTCTAGGTGTAATCAATCTTTTGTTCTTTATGTTTAATTTCAATTTTGTTTCTCTTTCTGTGAACATGAGAGGCTAAACCTCTAGTTAGCTAGGGGGTGATTCAAAACCATGTTTATGCTTGCAATATGAATTGATTACCTTTAGTTGGAATTTCATGAGTTGTGGATTCAATTTGTTTAACTACTTGATTGATAACTTATTTGTGTATGTTTATTGAGAGTGCATGCTTAGTTTTCATGCATGAATATGATGCTAGAATATAAGTGAGTTTCACCTAATAGTTATAAACTTATATTCACAAGTAGTGGAGGTTACTTATAAACAATCGCGTTAAATGAATTCTTGGCACTAGTTTCATGCTCATCATAGTAACGAATGCCTCGTCAACACTTATAGTTTTCATGTTGCTTAATGATCTTTGATTGTATCTTTATTGTGCTTTTCACGTAAAGGACCTTTGGAGAATGTTTTGAATTGTGTATGCGCTGTCCCATCCAATTCATTAACTTAAGGAGAACTTGAAGGTTAATTTAAGCGAACCTAATTAACTCGGGGTGTTGAGTTTCATGATTCATCAAAAGACTAACTAAAAATCATATTGTATGCAAGTGTGACATGTGTGGAGAAGAACCTTCTAGCTAGCATTCCATCCATATTTTCATCAAATTCGTATTTACAATCTGTTTTTATTACAATCTGTGCACTTTGTTTAATTTCGTCAAAAACTAAATCCCCCTTTACTTTAGTGTTCAATTTAGTTAGAAAGTGTCTTAGTTTGTGTTTCTAAGTGTTTTGATTCAATTTATCACCCAAATTCGTCCAAATTAGTGTAAGTGCTCAAAACTGCCCAGATTGTGTTTTTAAGGCAGTTTTGAGTGTTTTGGTGCTGTTTTGAGTCTTTTGGTTTGTTTTAGTGTTTTGAGTGTTTAGTTTTGCATTCTTCGAGTCTAGTTTAGTGTTTTAAACTTTGTTTTACATTTTTGAGTCAGTTTCCAAGTGATTTAGTAATCCCTCATAATCCCCGGTTTAGAACGATCTCTACTTATACATATACTACAATTGTCAAAAGAGGGTTTTAATTTGTGTGCTTATATATTTCGCATCAACTAGATCACTGCGAAGTTAAATAACTAGTTCGAGTTTCACTGTGATGAACACGGGGTAATCTCATGACACATCACTTTGTCGAGAAGCTAATGAGATGACCTCTTTATAAGAAAGAGTTGGAAATTCTTCGCCTGTTGAGACTTAGATAGATAACCAAATAACCATAAGCAGTGCTGTTAATCCAAACTAATGATGTCGACGGTTGTCGATATAATGCTGTTAATCCAAACTGAAGATGTGTTAACGGGAAGGTCATGATATTTAGTAATCTCTCAGGGTGTGAGAAAAGTTCGTGTAGAGCGAGATCATGTGTAAAACATTTGTTTGTTTGTTGAATTAAAGGGTTTTTTTTCTCGTTGCAGAGCCACTTCTATTTATAGGATGGCTATAATTTGGTGATATGTTATGGGAAGTGTTATTGGCACTCCAAAAATCTCATCTACACTCCTCATAGTATATTTTCCTTTCCAAATATAAAAAATTTAGAATGTATAATAAAAATTTTAAAGTGCCAATAACAATTTCCTAAGTTCCAAAGCTAATTCGAATTGCAGCATGCTCCCAGAGCTTTATCCCATTTTACTGTCTGACTATTTGATGCCCAAGTTCAGATAATATTTCAAAACAAATCACATTTGGGGCTACGTGCCTGATGAGATTTACTTCCCTTTTCGGATGAGACTTTAGGCTTGATAAAGTCCATCTGCTCATTCTTTCTTTGCCTCATATGTTGCATGCATATCCACATAAGAAGAATCTCAAAACTTAAATGTGCTACTCACCATCTCCTATAGTTTTCTTGGAGATTGCACACGTGCTTATCACCAAACCATTAGCACAAGCTAATCCTCATCCCATCCATTCTTAACCGAACAATACTTGGCTACTTAAAGATGATTAGGAACTCCTACTCAAAACTCTTAGTGTTTTAGTCACAGAGTTTTATGCTTATGATCAGAACCGTTCATATTATAAATCACACTGTAAAGATCATCTATGCAAAAAATAAATTAAAACTAAGGTCGTTTAGTCAATTTATTGTAGCAAATACATAGATGGTCCATAATGCTTTTATCAATACCGTTCACTTGTTTTTAAACAGTTTGATGACTAAACGACCTTAATTTTAATTAATGTTTTGCAGAGACGATCTTTATAGAATGATTTATAATATGAACGGTTCTAATTATAAACATGAAGTTCCATCAATTGACAATGAATAATTTTGAGAAATTTTAAGTAGGAGTTCTCACTCATCTTTGAGTAGCCAAGTATTGTTCTTCTTAACCTATACAATTTTTATCCAGCAACGGAATGCACGGCATGGATGATCATTATCTTGCTGTTGAAAATGTTTAAGATGATTTTATACAACATTAAAAGATCGAAGTGTTATTGTCACTCCAAAAATCTCATTGTACACTCCTCACAAGTGTATTTTTCTTTCCTAATATAGAAAGTTTGGAGTGTAAAATGAGATTTTTGGAGTGCTAATAACAATTCCCTAAAAGATAATGATTATGATTGAAAATCACAACATTATCCTTCAATAATCACATTAGAATAATTATCAGAACAACGCTCACATCTAACAGTCTAGAACATTCATCCAACGGCCTCGATTGCTTGGGTCATTCATGTAATATTTGGTACAAAAAATTTTAAATCAGAATTCAAATTTTTTTTATAAAGTCAATAAAAAAGTTAATTGAACAACCGCTCCTATTTTTTCATTATCTATTAGTAAACCTAAGTAAAATATTAGAATAATTCTCTTTCCTTTCATATTCACAAAAGTCATGTATATTTGATGTGATAAAAGATAGCACTCAAATTAAACCCTCTTTTTGATAATTGTAGTATATCTATAAGTAGGGATCGTTCTAGGCCGGGGATTAGGAGAGATTGCTAATCTAATGAAAATTGACTCAAAGATGTGAAAATATGCTTTAAAACACTTTAAATAAACTCACAAGACTCTTACTAACTTGTATGACTCAAAACAAACGTTAAAGACTCAATTTAGACCTTAGGACTTAATTTGGACGAAAATACAATTAGTTTTGACTCTAAAAACTCAAAAAGACTCTTTTGGACAGATTTGGAACAAGTAAGAAAAGGGGTTTTGATTTTGGACGAATTTAAAAGAAAACAAGTAACTTAAAACTTCAAAACAGATTTTGGACGAATTTAAGAAAGATCAATGGATGATGGGATAGCCAAGGGATACTTCTCCACACATGATACATTCAAACATAAATTGATTTCCAGTTGCTCTTTCGATAAACCATGAACCTCAACACCCCAGATTAACCGTGACATCACTAATTAACCCTCAGATTTCCCTTAAGTTAGTGGATTGGATGACATCATACGACAACCTAAAGCATTCTTCGAAAGTCCCCTACATAACATCATAATAGAGATAAAATCAAAGATCATTACATTCAATGGAAATCATAAGTATTGACAAAGCACTTGTAACTATGACATCATGATACTCATGCTAGGAATTTACTTAACATGATTGTGAAAACAACCTTAACTACTTGTGAATATTAGTTTGTGACGATTATGTGAAACACCCTAATATTCTAGCACCAAATTCAAGCATGCAAATTAAGTAGGCCTCCCTAATAAACATACAAGAATAAGTTATCCGTCAAACGGTTAAGTAAATTGCATTCACAATTTATGAAATCACAACTGGAATTTATCAACTCATATTATAAATGCAATCATGGTTTCAAAGCATCCCTAGGCTAAAACGAGTTTAGCCTCTCATGTTCATGACAAAACAAAGCAACATAGATTTAAACATTTAAAATAAAAGATAGATTACACCCAAAAACGTTCCAACACTCCAACTTGAATGCACAAACACCCAAGGCTGCGTCTTTCTTGTCCTCTTCCTTGCTAAGTCACGACACAAGGTCTAGGGTGGTTTTATGGATGATTTTCTGGATTTTGGATGGATTTAGGAGGGTGTGGTGGTGCGGCAAGGGTTGATGGTGGTGTATGGAGGTTTGGATGGAGGTTTGGAAGTAGGGGAATGATGGAAGGTTGGGTGCAAGGGTGCGGCAAGGGGTGAATGTGTTTATGAATGAATGTTGTGAGAAAGGGGATGGTCTAAATGGTGCGGCAAGGGCTGTTTATATAGGCTAATTTGGCGCACTTAGTGAAGGAAAAGGATTATACAATCCCATTGAAAAAGGGTTAATTCAAGGCATAAATCAAGTGGGAATTGGAATAGGTAGTGCGGCTAGGATTTAGGGAGTTCTAGAGGGTTAGGTGCGGCACACATGTAGGGATAGGATAAGGTGTTCTAGAAGAAGTGTTTAAGGCAGATTCCTAATCCTAAAGGGCCTAGGACATGTGATATAAGAATAGGAGAAGGATTGTAATTCCTAAACCTACAAGGAATGGTGTCTTGCGGCATTTAAATGGATAAGTCTTTTAGAAACTGAAATAGGTGTTTAGATGTGTAATTAATTCCCTCTAATTAGCTAGGTTTAAGTCCCAACCTGATTTGGATAAGATAGAATAGGATAATGTTAGAGATAGGATAGGATAAGGTTTCTAGGATAGGATAAGATTTCTAGGATAGGATAAGATAAGGTTGGATAAGGTTGGATAAGGTTCCTTGTTTCTTGCTTCTTCCTCATCTTCATTGCATTAGGACTTCTTCCACCAGATTTGTAGCCTTTCCTAGCTCTATTTATCTTCAATTTCGTCCATCCTCTTTGCTCCATAGTTAAGCTATCCAATCCATGCCCAAAAATGCTCCAAATAGCCTCAAAATGCACTTTCTTGCTCCTTTTGCCATTAGGACCTAAAAACAACCAAAAATAACTTAAAAGACTGAAATACATAGTAATTAACTCACTAAATGTAAGGAAACATCATAACTAAGTAGCATAAATATGCTCCTATCAATATTCTTTTAAATAAATTGACATTTTATTACAACAATGTTAATTGTTACCAAATTCGTTGATTTGTGCAATACATATAGGCGACTCATAATCTTTAAATTTAAATGAGTATTTGCAAGATGATCTCTACTTGATGGTTAAAAAAATGAATAGTTTCGATTGTAAAATTATATGGTAAAATACCCAGTCTTAGGACTCAAGTTGAATTATACCATTATGGGCTGAAAACCATTAGGCCTGTGAAATCGCCATTGGGCTGAAAATCACGACCTTCAGCTCAAGTTATCTTTTCTCAGCCTCAACAACCTACTTAGTGGCTGAGCATTACATGGTGTAGCCTAAATCTCCTTCTTTAGTAAAATATTTGCACAATGTAACAAAAATAGGATGTATATGAAAATTCAAAATTGTATCTCCAAAATGTAACACAAATAGAATTGTATTACCAATAAAGAAAGAAATACAATTTTTCCTTTAGGAAAAATCAAAGAGGATCCAGGAAAAAATACCCAGAAAAAGAAGAGCATTTATTCTAGACTTTTCACTTGTCCTCTATTTGAGCGGGTACATTGAGTGAGTGGCCACGTCCCTGCATTTTCATGGTGCAGCAGTGCTTGTCAGTGGCAGAGACCAGAGAGAGGGGGAGAGAGAGAGAGAGAAGGGAGAGTGAGAGGAACAAGAAAATGGCAAAATCACCAGAAGAAGAACACCCACAGAAGGCTTTTGGGTGGGCTGCCAGAGACTCTTCTGGAATACTTTCCCCATTTCGTTTCTCCAGGAGGTATATTTTCCCTTTGTTTTTTTTACTTTTTTTTATTATACATAGATGTAGGTATATCTCTCACCTTCTCTTTTTTTTTTTTCATAAATATTACATTACCATTTTTTAATATAAAAGGACAAGGTTGATCCAAAGTTCCAAACCAATCCTGCAAAATGATCTTGGTTAGAAGACTATATTAAAAATTTGAGATCTTTGTTTGGCTTATAATTTAATATTTTTATTTTTATTTTGTAGCTTGATAATATTCTATGCGGTTTGAGATTTGACCAGAAGTGGCCATCCTATATCAATGTCATCTGGCATGCAGCCTTTTTTTTCTAATATTTATTTTATCGTTTATTTGTTATAAGTTGTGTGGTATGGTTATCTTTGCTTGTGTAATGCTTGTGTGGTGTGGTTATCTTTGCTTGGTCATCTTTTACGTGGGTTTACATCCCGTTAGTAATTAATTTAACAAAATTTATTGTTTGATAAAAAACAAATGTTTGAAGACCAAATTTTAAAATTAAATTTGTAAATCAAATGATTTGTCACCAATAAGAAATAAACAAGTTAATCAACATTTACGTGATAATTCAATCATTAACAACCTCATCATTTACAAAATTTAGTTTAAAATTTTGTCTCATTAACATTACCCTCTTTTTTTTTAATTTGTTTTTTTATTTTTTAAGGGTAGAGGAGTGTGCTAAGCCTTACAATGAGTTAGCACTAATTTGGTTCAAATTCTCTTTTGGCTAGAATCGAACCTAAAACGTCTCACTTACAAATGAAAAGAAATACTATTAGAACGTAATATTAAGTGACGAGGAGCCTAGCATTACCCTCTTTGCTTTGCTTTTGGAAATGCTATACTCAATTAAAAGCCTTTGAGTCATTAAAAATGGCTGCATTGAATTCAATTTTTTTTTTTCAACTAGAAGATATTGCATGTAATTGAGAAAATAATTTCAAATTTTCTCATGTGTTTTCTTAACTTAATTGTCAAAATATGAGTATGAAGGTCATTGTTATTGCCGGTTGATTCAAATTGGTGTATAAAAGTCTTATGAAAAGGTGATTACTTTGTTTGAATTTACATGATATTGGACTATTATGTAAAACTACCTTTTACCTCTTATAATTTGATAAGGAAATTATTTTGGTCTTCTATGTGAATTATAATAGAAGAATCATATGGATTGTTGAATAAGTGTAGCACATACAATCTATTTGTACTATCTCTCTAATAGAGGTGAGGTCCACAAACACATGTTGCTCCCACCTCTATTAGGGAGATGATATAAATGATGGTACTACTCTCATAGCATGTAAGAATAACAATTTTTATGGATTGTTTGTCTATACAAATAGTGGTCACTTCTCTCATAGCATGTAAGAATAGCATTTCTTTATGGATTGTTTGTCTATATAAATAGTGGCCACTACTCTCATAGCAAAACATGCTCTTTATTGGACTTAGACCAATTGTAAGTCGAGCATATTTTTCTACAAGAGAGGAGAAGTTTACTACTGAAGTCAACTATGACTTCATCTTCTTCGTTTGTTAAGTCAAATTTATTTCTTACACTTACAAGTGAGAAAATTAACAAATTAAACTCTTTCTGTTGTTACCTTCAAATTAAACTTACATTTATGTTACTCTCCAGTAAGATTTTTTTTTATTTTGTTTTGATACAAGCAATATTCATTTTCTAGTTTAAGCTAATCTGAACTACGTATAAAGATTTGAACTCGGATGTGTACGCGAACAACATTCGCTCTAGGCAATGTGGTTTCCCCGCGTCTTCCACAAATGGTTGTTTCTAAAAATAAAATGCAAAACTCTGAATCTTTTAATGTAGTTAATATTAAAGATAGAAGCTGGGGCTTGATGAAGGGTATCACTCCCCAAGTGATAAATGTTGTTTTACCAAAACATACCGACACAAATAGTGATAACAACTGAGGTGATGATGTTTATGTCTATTGTAGGGAAAATGCTGATGATGATGTAACAATTAAGGTCCTCTTCTGTGGGGTTTGCCATTCAGACTTACATTCTGCCAAGAACGAATGGGGTTAACTCAGATCACCCTGTAAATTTCTCCAATTATATCTGATGGCAATGTGGTTTCATTAATCGCAAAACCGAGCACAATAGTATTTTAGAATTCATACAGTTGATCCCACTTACTAGGATAAGGCTGTGTTATTGTTGTTGTATATCTCGTGGCTTTGAATTTTTTGTCTACAACAACAACAACAACAACAACAAAACCTTATCCCACTAAGTGGGGTCGGCTATATGAATCCTAAAACGCCACTGCACTCGGTTTTGTGTCATGACTTCCATTAGATCCAAGTAGTCCAAGTCTTTTCTTAGAGTCTTTTTCCAGGTCTTCTTAGGTCTTTCTCTACCCCTTTGACCCTGAGCCTTAGTCTTATAGTCACATCTTCTAACCGGAGTGTTTGTAGGTCTTAGTTTCACGTGTCCAAACCACCGTAACTGATTTTCTATCATCTTATCTTCAATTTTGACTACTCCTAATTTACCTCGGATATCCTTGTTCCTAATCGTGTCCTTTCTCGTGTGCCCACACATCCAACGAAGCATTCTCATCTCCGCTACACTCATTTTGTGTACGTGTTGATGCTTCATTGTCTGTAGGTCTTTGAAGATTTTTTGTGGTAAAATTTATTGAAGCGTCGCATGTTCTGTTATGTTTTACATCACTTGACCATTTAGAATTCACCTACTTAGAATCTTAGATAAATGAATTTCATTATATTGGATTGATTGGAGAACAGCAGTATATATGAAATGATAATAGGTGATTGCCACTCTTGCAGAATATCAGCTTAGCATGCATATTACCGTTAATTAATATTTTTCATCTAAAAATGGTTGTTTTTTCTGACCAAATATCATCTTAAAAGTTGCATTGACGCGTCCGAATTGCTTGTGGATTCTATGCTTTTTTCAGCAAATCGTTTCTATTATTCTTAAAAAAGAAAAAACACTTTCCTTTATGCGGTTGAGATTTTCAGTTGATTTTGCAGGCATGAAATTGTTGGTGTTGTGACCAATACTGGGAACAATGTGGAGAAATTCAAAGTAGGTGATCGTGTAGGAGTTGGGGTCATAGTGGGTTCCTGCATGAAATGTGATACTTGCCAAGAGGGCTTGGAGAATTACTGCCCTCAAGCAATATTAACCTATAACTCACACTATCATGACCGAACAAAAACTTATGGTGGTTATTCTGATATGATTGTTGTTCACCATCGCTATGTGCTCCGCTTTCCTGATAACTTACCCCCTGATGCGGGTGCACCACTTTTATGTGCTGGGATCACTGTGTACAGTCCAATGAAATATTATGGAATGACCGAGCCCGGAAAGCATTTGGGTGTGGCGGGACTTGGTGGGCTTGGTCACATCGCTGTGAAGATTGGTAAGGCATTTGGTTTGAAAGTGACTGTCATAAGTTCCTCCCCAGCAAAGGAGGATGAGGCAATTAAGACACTTGGGGCTGATTCTTTTCTTCTTTTAAGTGACCCTGCCAAATCGAAGGTAATGATAAACAATAAAAAATTGAAAATATATGTAATGTGTGTGTTTCAGTGTATTTGGATGTGTACATATGCGTGTGTGTGTTTTTGTATAGACGTTCACCTTTAGTTAAAGGACGGACGTCATGCAGAGAACAACTGTGAATATTTATATCACAACAAAGATTACTGCGAATGTGAGAACGAAACAAAGCTCTTTGATACGACAATCTAAAGGCACTGTTCTCTTGAATTTCAAAAAACAATCTATAAGGAAAAGAAAGAATTGATTGTGCTGCGTGTTCTGCAGATGGATGCCACAATGTTCTTATGGTTCCTCTTCTCAGAATACTAGAAAGGGTTTAGTCCATTTCCTAATTACTTGTACTAAATTTTTGCTTAACTACTCAGGAAGCAATGGGTAGCATGGATTATGTCGTAGACAGTGTCTGCAGTTCATGCCCTGGCTCCATTAATCGGTCTACTGAAGCTGAACGGAAAGCTGGTCACCGTGGGTTTGCCCGACAAGCCCCTGGAGTTGCCTATCTTCCCTTTAGTTTTGGGTATGGTTTTACAACAACTTGACTGTTTCTCTGATAAATTATCTTCTGATAGAATTTGCTTTTTTTTTTGTATATAGGAAAGGATATACCACTTAGTGGGATGAGGTTTTATTGTTGTTTTGAATAGGAAAGGATATAGATGTGCAAATTTAACCTGCTTTCCAGGCTTATTTCTGGAGAAAGATAAAATGTTAAATGCAAATTTCTTCCCCCATTACTTTTGGACAAAATTGCACCTACAAAACAAATGACACCTTAGGTCAAGGCCAAGTGCCTTACGTGCCCACGATGAATTTTGGGGGGGGGGGGGGATGCTTTGGCTGAAGACCCTTCCAATGCCAAAGTTAGAATTTAGAGAGAAAAAGTGTTTGGAGAATTTTGAGTATTTAGCAAGAGTGTAGACCTAGGTTTTTAGAGAAAATGGGGTAGTATATATAGGGCATGGGGGGAGAAGGTGGCCGGCCCTTTGTGGTGTTTATGATTAGCCATTAATAGATTAATTAGGTAATAAATCTATTAATTAGCTAATTAACATAATTTAAAATGCATGTTTTGGGGGTTATCTTGTGGAGAAGATGGATGAAATAGGTTTTGAATAAATAGCTATTTTGGGCACTTTTGACTTGATTGTGGGATGATTGTCTACTACTCGCGCATGGGAATTTCGGTGCTCCTCAAGGGTAATTTTGTCCTTTCTATCCAAAAATCCACGTGTCATCTCTTGATTATTTTTGGCTCCACAAATGCCCTCACACCTGCTAGGCTGCTCGTAGAAAAGGGCAGTAGGTGTAGAGATCTCCAACTTTGATGCAGATTCTCTCTTGGACTTGGAATTAGATTCTTCTAGGAAAGGGAAATAAATCGCCTCCAAAGCCTATTTAAGCCTACCTTAAGTAGGGGATTAAATCAACTTTGGAAGGTAATTATTTATCACTACAAAGAAAGAGAGAAAGTTAGAGGATATTTGTTCCCCCTCCCCTAGCACTCTTCTTTGCTTGCCCGTGCAAAGAACCGTCTTCCGTTGATTTCTTTGCCTTCTTCGCGCTGCACGAATGTAAGAAAAACTTAATTCTCCTTGTCTTCTTCTTAGGAGGTGTTGCCACAGGGCAGTCGTCGGGGTGGTGCAGTACGTAAGCTAGCAGGGGGTCAGGAGTCAGCTTGGTGTGGCAAGGGCCATTACTTGTGCTGCTCGGCTTGATTGAAGCTAAGGATTGGCTCAGCATGGGCCGAGGAAGTGGCGTGGGCGTCTGGGTTGATTGCCAAAAATGAAGAAACTGCTTAAGTTTGATTTCTCAGTTGCCGTAAATGGAGTAGTGAAGGATGGAGTTACCAAGATCGGAGCTGCTGAAGATGAAGTGTCAGATGAATG
The DNA here is from genome assembly GCF_019419815.1 of Pyrus x bretschneideri. NCBI lineage: Eukaryota > Viridiplantae > Streptophyta > Magnoliopsida > Rosales > Rosaceae > Pyrus > Pyrus x bretschneideri. Next base: position 169,691 of record NW_025999404.1, on the reverse strand, counting down.
AACTACTAAGTGCAAAAGTGGCTGTTACCCCTTGACCATTTGTTGTCGAGTTGATCTTCAAGTATTCGATCTTTTGAGTTATGTTGCCTTCTCGCACTGGAGAGCTTACTCAGATGGGTGTCGGGGAATTAATTTACCCTCTCGCATTGGAGAGCAATTAGTTTATCCTCTCGCACTAGAGAGCAAACCCATATTGGTGTCGAGGAATTGGTTTACCCTCTCGCACTGGAGAGTAATTAGTTTATCCTCTTGCATTAGAGAGCAAACCCATATGGGTGTCGGGGAATTGGTTTACCCTCTCGCACTGAAGAGCAATTAGTTTATCCTCTCGCACTAGAGAGCAGACCCATATGGGTGTCGGGAAATTGGTTTACCCTCTCGCACTAGGGAACGATTAGTTTATCCTCTCGCATTGGAGAGCAAACCCATATGGGTGTCGGGGAATTGGTTTACCCTTTCGCACTGGAGAGCAATTAGTTTATCATCTCACACTGGAGAGCTTACCCAGATGGGTGTCGGGGCATTGGTTTACCCTATTGCATTGGAGAGCAATTAGTTTACCCTCACGCTGGAGAGCATGGAAGTCGTTGTCGTGAGTGTAGCTGAGGAAAGCTGGATTACTGGGACAATCGAAATAATCCTTAGTCTGCGAGGTCATGTTTGGTGATCTGCTTCAGACTTTGAACACCTTATGGACCCTGCGTAAGGGTGTAAGCGCAGTGAGTTGCTTCCAGAATTATTGTGCCATCATTAGGTGTTTCGTCATGTGCCCTTTTAAGGCTTGGTTGACACGTGCCACATGGCAAGATCGACATGATTGAGAGCCGTGGTGCAAGATTGGCACAGTTGTGAGCCATGGTGATAGATCAATGGTTGCTGGGAGCTGTGGAGTAGACAGGCATAACTGTGAAAGCAGAGCTGGGGCTGGCTTGGGCCAGGTTGTGCGCAGTAGGAGGAATTGTCTGGAGTGTTTAGAACAAGGCCTACCCCCGATTCTTGGTAGTTGGGCTGTTGTGTCCTTTTGGTACTCGTATACTGATGCGACGTAAAACAAGCACACAAATTAAAACCCTCTTTTGACAATTGTAGTATGTGTATAAGTAGGGATCGTTCTAAACCATGGATTAGGAGGGATTGCTAATCTAAACCAAACTGACCTAAAAACATAAAAACTAGACTTTAAAACTCTAACTAAGGTTATATGACTCAAACAACCTTAAAAGACTCAAAACAGCTTCAAACAATCAAATTGACTCAAACTAGACACTAGGAATGACTTTGAACGAAAATTGATTTGATTATGACTCAAGACACTCAAAAACACAAAATAACACAGATTCTAACCTAATTGACACTTAAAACAAAAGGGGGTTTTGGTTTTGACGAATTTGAACTAAAACAAGACAGAAACTAAACTAGACAAAGTTTGGTACGAATTTGGATTTTTGGATGGTTTGTGGGCTTAGCTAGAGGTTCCTTATCCACACATAACTTATATGAACATGAATCGATTTCCACTTACTCTTTTGTTGAATTATGAATGACAATGCCCCAGATTAACCGTGTCAATCACTAATTAACCCTCAGATTTTCCTTTAGTTATTGGATTGGATGACATCATTCGACAACCCAAAGCATTCTTCAAAAGTTCCCTACATGACATCATAATAGAGATACAATCAAAGATCATTACGTTCTGTGAAAATCATAAGCATTGACAAAGCATTCGTAACTATGACATCATGATACTCATGCCAGGAATTTAACTTAACGTGATCATGACTAGCAACCTTCACTACTTGTGAATATAAGTTCCTAACGATTATGTGAAATTCTCTTATATTCTAGCATCAAATTCATGCATGCAAACTAAGTGTGCACCCTTAATCGACATACAAGAATAAGTTCTGAATGAAACAGTTAAGCAAATTGCATTCACGATTTACAAATTCATAACTGGATTTAGTCAATTCATATTGCATATAAAATCATGGCTTCAAAGTCTCCCCTAGCTAAAACAAGTTTAGCCTCTCATGTTCACAGCAAAAGAAACAAAAGTGAATTTAAACATTGAAAACAAAAGATTGAATACACTTAAAACGCCCAGCGAATCAACTTGAATGCCCTGCACGTTCAAGCTCCTCTCTTTTCTTCTCCTTGTTGCGGCATAGAGGTTAAGGGATGATTTTGGATGTGTTTCTGGGTTAGGAATGGATTTGGGTTGGTAAGGGGGTGCGGCAAAGTAAAGGGATGGTGTATGGATGTGTGGTTGAAGGTATGAATATATGGGAATGGTGGAGAATGAATGTAGGGTCCGACAGAGTAGTGGTATGAATTAGGGGTGTGTAAAGATGATGTATGGCGTGATGGATCTCCAAAGGGTGCGGCCAAGGTTTATTAAAATAGCCAAGTATCTAAAACACCTAGGGAAATAAGGTAAAGGTGCATCAGAAATTAAATGAGAAAAGGAAATAAAGTTTTATTAATGTCAAAGGATTTTTATTCTAAAACCACTAGGAAAAAGACTAAGTCAAAGTCAGAAATTAAAAGGAAAGGGAATATAGGGTGCGGCAAATGCAAAGGGAAAGAGGAAAGGTCTTAAATTAAAAAGGGAATGTGATTTGGTGCAGAAAATAGGAAAGGGAAAGTCTCCCTTGTGCGGCAAGGAAAGAGAATGGAAGGGGAAAGGGAAAGGTGGTGTGGCAAGGGCTAGAATGGTGCAAGGAACCTTTGGTTTGTGTCCTAGAATGCATAGGAGACCTTCAATGTTGCTGGAACTTAGGGACATTTAGGATTAGGAAAAGTCAAACCAAAATAGGGAACCTTGGCTTAACTTTCCTACTTCAAGTAAGAATCCTCATTTGAGTAGGAATCCTTCTTTGATTAGGAATCTTAATATCTTCAAGTCTTCAATTTCGTCCATTCCTTTTGCTCCAAGCATATGCTATCCATTCCAAGCCCAATTTTGCTCCAAAAGGCTCCAAAATGCACCTTATTGCTTCATAAGGCCTATTGACCTACAAACACACGAAAATAGCTTAAAATACTAAAATAACTAAGAACTAATTAAGTAAATGCAAGGAAACAAGCTAATTAAGTTGCATAAATATGCTCCTATCATATACCCCCAACGTGCCATTAGGCTGAGCTGTTACATTTGTCGGAACAAAAGTAGTCTTTATATCCAGCAATCTATATGGGGTAGTCCTGCCTGCTAGATCTTGTCATTGAAAGATGACTCGTTTATGTTGGTCATGTCTCATCAGAGCGCCTTGTCAATAGCTTTGTTGTCTGGGAAATTGCACAATTGCTCGGTCCAGAGCCTTTCTACTTCTTCCTGAATTTACCTTTGTTAGGGGTGGCAGAGCTCTCGGCTGCCCCCGGTCGTGACCTGCTAGTCTAGGCTGCTTTTCCATGTGTTCGGCTCGTCTATGCTGCTGCTGCGGTGGGTGTGGTATGTTCTTAGCAGGTGAGCGGGTAACTCGCAGACTGCTGGTTGAACTTGAGCTGGATTGAGTGACTGCTTCTCTCCGTCCACTGTGCTGCCTACTCTGATGTGAGATGGAGGATGCTTCTTGCGGGCCTTGCTGCAAATGAACACTTCGCCTGGAAGGTTGCTCATGTTGATTATTGGAGTGTGGCCCCAACCGTGAGTGTATGTTTGTCCATGGGCTTAACTGAAAGTGCACGCTCCTCCACTCGTTAAGACGGGAGTATACGCTATCTCGCGGGTCCAGTCGGGAGTGTACTCCGTTAGAACGCTCGGTTCATGACTGGTCAAATGGCTGCTTGCTAGGACGTTGGTGGAGAGGTTCGTCTGCCCTTGTCCTTCTTCGGGACACCTCGTTCGGGGCATGTTGGATCTCGGTTCGTTGCAAGAGTTGATTCACCAAGGTTGTCTGTTGTGCAAGGGCTCTCGTTAACTCTATGACTTGTCGAGACAAGTGTTGTTCGCCATTTGGATTGGAAGGGCTTGGAAGGAATATGCCTCTTTGAGCAGTGGAAGTGTGGTAGACTCCGGGAGCGAGAGTTGAATTGGGAAATATCAAATCCGCGGAGAAACGTGGTGAAAGTGCCCCCGGCTCGATGGTTGAGATAGTCTTGGGCCGATTTGGGCTGCTTGGAATGCTGCGGGAGTAGGCTGGGCCGCGAGAGCAAGCTAGGCCATGAAAGTGGGCTGCTCGACGGGAGCAGGTTGGACCACAGGAGTGGGCTGCTTGGCGTATGATGCACGCGGGTGCTCGGCTTGGGCTCGGCTTGGCAACGCATTGGGCGTGGAATGACATGGCTTAGGCCGTGGCCTTAGTGCCGTGAGCCGCCTTGGATGGCATGGCTAGGGCTGTGGTGGTGACACCGTGGACCTCACCGCGGATGGCTACCATGGTCACCACGGTGGTTCCTGTGGTGGAAACTTATGGTGGTGGTGGCACTCCACCTATTGTCACATTTAGTCTCGTGGATCGCTATGGTCCTATCTCTTGAATGTTGAAATTTTCATTTGTTGAACTTTCTAAATTTCTAGCCATTGTATTTCTCTTTTACGTTTTATCAAAGAATTTTTGCAAATAAAAAATTCTAATAATAAGAACATATGAAAAATCTACAAATGGACAAGAAAATAGAAAACATTGGATGCGAGTGTCTTCTACAAGTGTGGGAGTCAACTCTCAATGAAAGCACCAATTTGTGGATGCAAATTTCTTCCTTGGACAAAATTGCACTTACAAAACAAATAACACCTTAGGTCAAGACCAAGAGCCTCACACACCCACGATGAATGGTGGGGGGCGGGGGAAGTGTTTGGAGAATTTTGAATATTTAGCAAGAGTGTAGACCTAGGTTTTTAGAGAAAATGAGGTAGTATATATAGGGCATGGGGGGAGAAGGTGGCCGGGCCTTTGTGGTGTTTTTGAGTGTAATTTGTAGTTAATTGGTAGTTTAATTAGTCATTAATAGATTAATTAGGTAATAACTCTATTAATTAGCAAATTAACCTAATTTAAAAGGAATGTTTTGGAGGTTACCTTGTGGAGAAGATGGATGAAATAGATTTTGAATAAATACCTATTTTGGGCACTTTTGACTTGATTGTGGGATGATTGTCTACTACTCGCGCATGGGAATTTCGGTGCTCCTCAAGGGTAATTTTGTCATTTCTGCCCAAAAATCAACATGTCGTCTCTTGATTATTTTTTGCTCCGGCTCCGCATTAAATTGCTTCAAGATTTATCCATGAATTCTAAACAAATAGTAATTAACAAACTGCTTAATTTTATCTCTCTGGTGGTTTGTTTGGAACTTTGGTGCTTGTTACACCCATCCAGGGGTATAGTGAACACCGAGCGTTCTAGAAACATGAACTAATACTCAGTTTCCGTAATTTTTCTAATTAATCATGGCATGGCATTCAGGGCGGAAGCTTGTAGGGGGGAAGTGACGTAGGAGGGGTGAAAGAGACGCAGGAGATGCTTGACTTTTGTGCCAAGCACAACATTACCTCAGACATCGAGCTGATTCGAATGGATTACATTAATACAGCAATGGAACGACTTGCCAAATCGGATGTCAGGTATCGGTTTGTGATCGATGTGGCAAACTCCCTGACTTGGTAGACTGTCTATGATGCCTAGACGGCTATGGTTTTGAGTTGCTGGTGATTAAAAATAAGCTATGTTTGGTAATGATATGGAAGTTTTCGGTGGAGGTAACATATCCTGGACACTTGGTGGTTGTGCCGGTCTAGTTATATTGATCTTCCGCCATTTTCGTTTGATGTTTCTGAATCTGACGATAGCATATGAATAAACTTTCACCTGCTCCTTTTGCTATTATATTTCTTGTCTCTTTACTGCTTGGATTTTGTTGATATGCCTTAGTTTTTCTTTTTCTGTTTCTTATTTCCTAGGTCAAACCAAAGCTCCTATAGTTTTTGTTACTTTAACATCTCTAATGAAACAAAGTGTCGGTATCGTCAAACAGTCTGACATGTTACGTTATGAGACGGTTAATTTTATACTATTGATGTTAATCTAAACTACTAATCCAACGGATTTTATTACTACACTTGGGCTATTTCTACAGTGGTTACATATTTGGAAAGAGTATTACGCCCTGCAGATTTCTAGGTCTCTTGTTGTTTGCTTCTGTTTATGGAGATCCTTAAGATTGGTTAACAATTTAACAGTCACCTTTCTTGTTTTCTTTTCAAATGATTGTCATAAGTGATTGTTACTACCACAGATTTATAGAATAATTGCTCATTTTTCTCATCAGAGTACATATATTTAATTTGCCATAACAAGTATCACAGATATATATTTGTTCACTGTTGAGACCATTGTTCCACATCAAGAAACTAAAAAGCAAAACTTATTGGGTTTTGCATTGGACGTTCTAATTCCATTATCCCTTCCAAAGACTATCAATATCATTCATATCTCATTTACATTTTCGAGATATGTAATATGATTATAACTTATACATTAATAAGGAAGATTAAATTTTGAGATCCCATTTATTTATCTCTTCAAATGGCGGGACAAACTTCTTAGGGCATCTCTATTGGAGAGATGCAAATTTTAAATGTAAAAGCTATATTTACATCCCAATTTATATTTATGGAAGATGAAAATGGGAGTTCTACTCTAATGGCGAACTTTACTTGTCTCAAATCCAATGAGAGACACTTGAGTGGACCTACCATTTAAAGTTCAATTCAACAATACACTTGGTTCCACAAAATTGTAGAGGAAGTCCTACACAAAAATAGTTCGTGATTGATTCATAAAACATTTTGCTTAAGATCAGAATTGTTCATAATATAAATCACTTTGTAAAGATCATAAATGCGAGAAGTTAATAAAATATAAGATTGTTTATATCAAACTATATAAAAACATAAGGTTGTAATCTGAAAAAGAAATATGAACCCCTTAACTATTTAAAAGTACTAGACAACCAAGTTTTAATTGAGTTTTTCCAGGTTAATTTTTACAAAATATTTTTGAATATAAAAAGATTCTGATCATAACACGGTGTTATGTGAATCAGCCACAAATTTTTTTGAGGAGTTCCTTAACAATTTTGTTGAGCCATTTAAAGTATCTCTTCCAATCGAATCAGTTCACACCACCTCACTATAAATATGACATCCATATATCTACACCATTCCATGCGAATGCAACATTTTAGTGAGGGAGTCTTGTACTCACAAAAGAATGGCATATTATTCTATTCAGTGTCTAGCCGGTTTCTTCTGTTTGATAAGCTTTCTTCATATCCTACTCTTCCAAGCCTTGGTTTGGGGATCTCATTTTCCAACACAAGGGTTTCTTTCCCTCCCTTTTAATCGATCATACTACCACATTCAGAGGCCTTACGATGTTCCCGAAAATCAGCGCTACAGCTTCATCAATGGAGTTCATAAATGTTGGGTCTACTCCACGGACAAACCTCACACTACTACTAGCCAAACCCTGCCTCGTACTGAGATCGCCATACAAGTAAGCCATACATACCAAAACACAATCGACTAGCCTGTTAATGCTCTCGACATATAATCTAAATCGCTTGTTATATAATGATTATGTGCAATCTAAATTTCTGTATATATGTGTTTATATTCTTGCGTATGGATTGCATTCACAGGGATACGGTTACTCTTCTGGTGTGTGGGAATTTGAAGCATATGGGTATGTTCCTTATGGGACATCAGGTGTGTGCATAATGCAAGTTTTCGGAGCAACTGCTCCTATTAGGACAGATGATCAATCATCTGTATCTGTTGAGAAAACATAGCTTGTATAGCTTGTAAAAACTAAATGTTGTTAGTTTTGTTATTAGGTGTGGTTAGTTAGAATTGTAACAGTTTAGTTAAGGGCATAAATGTAAAGAGCCCAAGGCTATATATACATACATCCATGTAATTGTTATACATAGAAAATGAAATAAAACTTACAGAGGAAGTTTTGTTTTCTTTATGGTATCTCGCCTTCTTGCTTCACAGCTTTCTTTCCACCTTCCGCATCGATTGATCTTCTTCTGATCGTTTCTTGCTGATTCCACTCTGATTCTTTGCTTTTTCTTCTCCGATCTCTTCTCTGTTCGTTGATTGCTTCTTAGTTTCTGGGATTATGGCTTCTCCATCTGAATCGTCCCCAATTGAATCGTCTCCAAACCCTAATTTGACTTCTCATCCTCCTTCTCTGAATTCGTATACTTCTCTTACGATTCACAACATTGGAAGCATGGTGCCGATCAAATTGAAAAGCTCAAACTATCTTCCATGGCGAGCGTTGTTTGCTCCTATTTTACGAAGATACAAGCTTCTTGGTGTGATTGATGGCACTGAGATCTGTCCACCGCCTTTCTTGGCTGATCGCTCGCTGAATCCTGCTGCTGAGGAGTGGTATGAAAAAGATCAGAATCTTCTGATCTGGTTGAATTCCACACTTTCTGAAGAGATCATTCCGTTCACGGTTGGGGTTTCGTCTTCTCGCGAGCTTTGGGTGAAACTTGAACAGCGCTTTGGTGGTGTTTCGGAGGCTAACATTCATCAATTGCGATCTCGTCTTCAATCGGTTCAAAAAGGCTCCAATTCTATCTCTGTTTATCTTCAGCAAATCAAGGAAATTGCTGATTCATTGCATGCTGCGGGTTCTTCTGTTTCTGATCGTGATCTCATTGCAGCTACTTTACATGGTTTACCAGATGAGTTTGAGTCATTCATCGACTCTATTATGCTTCGCTTGTCTTCTACGTCTCTGGATGAACTTCATGGTCTCTTACTTACTAAGGAACTTTCTATGGCTCGACGGAAAACAGTTGCCTCTGTGGTTGAACCTTTTCAGGCCTTCTCTGTGCAATCTCAGCCTCCTCTACTTCCTACTCCATCTGCTGCTCAGTTTTCCCCTCTTCAATCTGCTTCTCGTTACAACTCTAATCGTGGCAAGTCTTCTCGGGGCCAATTTGTTTCTAATCGGGGCAATCGCAATTATCGTGGTAATTTCAATCCTAATCGTGGTAATCGGATCTATCAAGGCTCCCGCAATCATTCAGGTTCCTCTCACTTCAAAGCCCCTTGTCAGATTTGTGGCTCTACTAGTCATGAGGCTATTGATTGTTTCGATCGCATGAACCCTGAAATCTGTGGTCGTATTCCTCCGGCCAAGCTTGCTGCCATGTGTGTGCATCATTCTGCTAAACCCTCTCAGCCGTGGTTGATTGATTCTGGAGCTACATCTCACATCACCAATGATGTTGCTAATCTTTCTTCTCCCACTCCCTACACTGGCGAGGACAAAGTGTATGTTGGCAATGGTAAAAGTTTATCCATTTATAATGTTGGTTCTTCTACTCTGCACACTCCTCATCACTCTTTTAAACTGCAGAATGTTCTTCATGTTCCATCCATGGCACATAACCTTGTATCTGCTTATCAATTTCTTAAGGATAATGACTGTTCTTTAACTCTTGACCCTTATGGATCAACTGTCAAGGATCGTATTTCGGGGAGGACGCTTTTGCGGGGAATGGTTAAAAATGGTTTCTATCCACTGCCAAGTTCCAGTAACTCTTCTCCTACTCTTCATTCTGCTTTTCTCAGTGTAAAAGCTCCTGTTCAAGTCTGGCATCGACGCTTAGGTCATCCCTCTTCTTCCATTTTTCGCAGGGTCATCTCTACTACTTCACTTGCAGTGCATGGCAAATCTACGGTTGACTTCTTCTGTTCAGACTGTGCTTTAGCTAAGAACCACAAGCTTCCTTTTGGAGTGGCTTCTTCCACTACAACTCGCTGTCTTCAACTGTTGCACTGTGATTTGTGGGGACCTGCTTCTGTTAAATCTAGCAGTGGTTTTCAGTATTACTTACTCCTGGTTGATGATTTTAGTAAATATAGCTGGTTTTTCCCTTTGAAGGCCAAATCTGATGTATTTTCTACTTTTGTTGTCTTCAAAAACTATGTTGAAAATTTACTTGGCAATAAAATACAAGTCCTGCGTTCAGATTCAGGGGGTGAGTTCACTGGTCATTCGTTTGCATCTTTTCTTCGTACCCATGGTATACTTCATCAATTTAGCTGTCCACACACTCCTGAACAAAATGGCTGTGCTGAGAGAAAGCACAGGCATCTTGTTGAAACAGCTCGGACTTTACTTGTTGCGTCTCATGTCCCTCATGTATTTTGGGTTGAAGCATTCTCTACTGCCATATACCTTATAAATCGCCTGCCCATCTCTGGTATTACCCTGTCTCCTTGGGAAATTCTCTTCCATCAGCATCCTGATTATTCCAGACTCAAAGTATTTGGCTGTCAGTGCTTCCCCTGGCTCAAACCGTATGTTTCTAGCAAATTGGCTGCTAAGAGCAAGAGTTGTGTGTTTTTAGGATATAGCCTTCAACACAAAGGCTATCGATGCTTTGATCCTCTTGACAATCGCATCTACATCTCCAGACATGTGATTTTTAATGAAGATACATATCCTTTTCAGTCCCTGCCTCTTCCTCCATCTCCTTTTACAAGTGTTTCTCCAGTCTCCTCCTCTTCCATGGATCTTTATTTTACCAAGTATACTCAACAACCTCTTCCTGCTGCTGCTGCTTCTTCATCATCTCCTAGCCCGAGTTCATCAATCCCTGATGCTGTTGCAGCTGTCTCTCCATCTGCACCAGGTCCTCTACCTGTTTCTAATAATGCTCATCCTATGGTCACCAGATCTAAGGCAGGCATTTACAAACCGAAGGCGTATGCAGCGACTAAACATCCACTCCCAGTTCCTCTTGATTTTGTTCCCAGCACCTACTTACAGGCATCTAAGCATGCTCACTGGCGAGCTGCTATGCAGGATGAATATAATGCTTTACTCTCTACAGGAACTTGGTTTTTAGTTCCTTCTCATTCTACTCAAAACGTAGTAGGCTGCAAGTGGGTCTTTCGTATCAAGACAAAGGCTGATGGTTCTGTTGATCGCTACAAAGCCCGGCTTGTAGCCAAGGGTTTTCATCAAAAAGAAGGGGTTGATTTTCATGACACCTTTAGTCCGGTTGCAAAACCGGTTACTATTCGCATTCTGCTTACACTTGCTGTTCAACACAATTGGTTTTTAAATCAATTGGATATCAGTAACGCCTTCCTTCATGGCGACTTACATGAGGATGTTTATATGCAGCAACCTCCTGGTTTTACTGATCCTCTCTTTCCCAGTCATGTCTGCAAGCTCAGAAAATCCTTGTATGGCCTCAAACAGGCGCCTCGGGCTTGGTTTGATAAACTGTTCCAGGCATTACAGGCTCTTGGTTTCACACAGTCCTCCTCTGATGCTTCCTTATTTGTACTGAATGGTCCTCACTTGGTTATAGTTCTCGTTTATGTGGATGACATCCTTGTTACTGGGCCTAACTCTGATCTCTGTCATCAGTTTATTACTCAGCTTAGTGCCAGATTTCCAGTGAAGGATCTCGGTCCTTTACACTACTTCCTGGGGTTGGAAGTACAGAGGTCTACTAAAGGGATCTTCCTTCACCAAACCAAATATTTACTTGACCTTCTCAAGAGGACTAATATGGAGGGTGCAAAGCCTTGCTGCACACCTCTTGGCTCTCAGAAACTTGATCACAGTGGGTCTCTTCTTTCTAATCCGACTGCTTATCGGTCTCTGGTTGGAGGACTTCAGTACCTCACCTGGACTCGCCCGGACCTTGCGTTTGCTGTCAATCAGTTATGCCAATTTATGCATGCTCCGCGTGACCAGCATTTTCAAGCTGCTAAGCGTGTTCTTCGTTTTCTTAAGGGTTCGGTTTCCCAAGGTCTATGGTTTACCAAAAGTTCTATTGCTCTTTCAGCATACTCGGATGCTGATTGGGCTGGTTGCACGTTTGATAGGCGCTCTACTAGTGGCTATTGTGTGTTTCTTGGTTCCAATCTCATTAGCTGGAGTGCTAAGAAACAAAGCACAGTTGCTCGTTCCTCCACCGAGGCAGAGTACAGGTCTCTGGCTCACACTGCTGCAGAACTTACTTGGGTCTGTAAAATCTTGCGTGATCTTCACTGCTCTCTTCCTCAGCTGCCTACTCTTTGGTGTGATAATCTCTCCGCCATTTCCTTAGCTTCTAATCCCGTCTTTCATGCTCGTACTAAACATATTGAACTGGACTACCACTACATTCGTGAACTGGTTTTAGCTCATCTGCTTAAAGTGCAGTTTGTTTGCAGTGAAGATCAATTGGCTGATCTCCACACCAAGTCTTTGTCCAAAACAAGGTTTCGCTACTTGTGTTCCAAGCTCCCTCTTGGCATCAATTCTGATTCCACCTCTCGCTTGAGGGGGTGTATTAGGACAGATGATCAATCATCTGTATCTGTTGAGAAAACATAGCTTGTATAGCTTGTAAAAACTAAATGTTGTTAGTTTTGTTATTAGGTGTGGTTAGTTAGAATTGTAACAGTTTAGTTAAGGGCATAAATGTAAAGAGCCCAAGGCTATATATACATACATCCATGTAATTGTTATACATAGAAAATGAAATAAAACTTACAGAGGAAGTTTTGTTTTCTTTACCTCATGCTACAACCCTAATGCTTAGGGTTTATAATGGCTCACTCACATACTACAGGGAAACGGTTTTGGTACCCGACATCTACGATAAATGGTTCAAGCTCAACGTGATTCACGATGTCGATGCTGCGAAAGTGAAGGTCTACATCGATGGACGCCTCAAATTAGAGGCAGATGGTCGCGGAGGGACGTCTCATGCCTTCAAATGTGGTGTATACGCCCAGAATAATGATTCGTGTTATATGGAGTCTCGTTGGAAACACATTAAAGTTTTAACGAAGTGCGGGCATTGAACCATTTCCTATGATGTATGGAAATTAATGTGAAGTAATGTTGAAGCTTCTGTGCTCGTCATCACTCATGTATGCATGAATAAATATTTAAACGCTTGATGCATGCATAAAAGAAATAGATTGAAGTTGAGTTATTTGCAAGTGGAAAAATGAGATCATCTTCAATAAGGCAATGCAAATTATCTCATCCTTTTTCAATAATGCATTTTCACTGTATAATTTTATTATCAAAACCATTCAATTTCAGAATACTCTCACAACAGAGTCATTCGATCTCTTCTAAAAATTTTATTTTCTGATTCTTTTATTTTTTTTAAAGATAGTTCCTTTAATATTTGTTTGTTGTAAGCTTCAACGACAACATAATAATGAAAGTTGAAAGCTGGAACAACAACATTGGGCAGACAAAAGAATTCACTAAATTATTTAAACAAAATTAAAAATGATGTAGACTAGTAAACAAAATTTGCTTGTAAACATATGACGAAACTGAAATTGTTAGAACGAATAAGCCAAATACAAATGATGTTATCAACTGATAATATATTTGATATATCATCATTACCTTGTTAAGTTAGAAGAACAATACTTGATTACTTAAACATGAGTAGGAACTTCTACTCAAAACTCTTAGGGTTTTAATCACAGAGCTTTGTGCTTATGATCATAACCGTTCATACTATAAATCACACTGTAAAGATCATCTTTTGTAAAAGATAAATTAAAACTAAGGTCGTTTAGTCAACCTATTATAGCAAATACATAGACGGTTCATAATGTTTTGACCAATACCGTTTATTTTTTTTAAACAGTTTGATGACTAAATGACCTTAGTTTTAATTGATATTTTGCAGAGGAGATCTTTATAGGATGATTTATAATATGAACGGTTTTGATTATGAACACGAAATTCTATTAATTGACAACGAACAGTTTTGAGAAATTTTAAGTAGGAGTTCCTACTCATCTTTAAGTAGCTAAGTATTATTCAAATTAGAAGCCCGTTAACCTCACTATTCCATTGACCCAAAAAAAAAAAAAAAAAGACATAAAAAAAAGAAAGAATATGACGCTTACAATTCTTTATTTTTTGTGGAAAATTTTACGGTACCTATTAAAAAAATATTTGTACCCTTTATTTTAATAATTTTTTTTTGTTGTAGGCCTATTTTTCTATACTATTCTAGAGGAAATAAGGAGAGAGGGCCGGCGGCAAAGAGGGAAAGAGTAGAGAGATTTAATTGTGAGGTATGTTGTATTCCATCTTATTGTGCCTTTATTTATAATAGTAGGGAAGGTTAATTCCTTACCCTAATAAGATTACAACTCTAATAGGATAATATCTAACCCTAGAGAATCTTCTAAAGATATCCCAAATACATTAGGATATACACAATCACATTCCTATATTAAATATGAGTGCAACACTACCCCTTTGAGTGCTTAAATACTCAAACAAAACATGCATCAAGTCTTTAGCAGATGAAGTAGATCAGTTGATGAAGTCGTCGGCACAACGGGCGAATGTGAGTATCAAATTAAAGAAAGTATACATTGGTAGTAAAATTCACAAAATCTCCCTATCGTAAAACCTAAGGTAGGTACAAAACCCTTAGACTAAGGAGAAAAACGAGAAGTATGCAAAATGTCTAAAACAAATGTCATACAGGATGAAAGTAATGAACCTCAAAGAATATGATGATCGCAGGGTGAGTGCCTCATCAAAACCTCGTTAGGTAGCAAAAACCCGATGGGGAAAAATGTTCATAATCGTAGGAAAAATAGTACATTAAGATAAAGTGAGTATACTAAGGGATACTCCCCCTGAGTTAGACATAACTTCTAAATAAGAGAACTGCAAGCAATTTAACTCAGATATTTTAAGCATACCGATTCCTTGGACGAGCTTTTGAAAAGTAGACTTGGGCAATGATTTCGTGAAAAGATAGGCCAGGTTAGACTGGGAATGGATTTGCTTGACTTCAATGTTTTGATGTTGTTGCTGATGAAAGTAAAAGAATTTCGGCGCAATGTGCTTGGTGTTGTGTCCCTTGATGTATCCTTTCTTTAGCTGCTCGATACATGCTGCATTGTCTTTAAATATCATCATAGGAAGGTCAATGAATGTAGAAAGACCACTAGTGCTTCGAATGTGTTCCATGACTGCTCTCAACCAAAAGAATTCACTCAAGGCTTCATGCAAGGCAAGAATCTTAGCATGGTTTGAAGAAGTCGCAACTAGTGTTTGCTTGGTAGACCTCTAAGATATTGCGGTGTCTCCAACAGTAAAGACATAACCTGTTTGAGAACATGCCCTTTGTGGGTCAAACAAATAACTTGCATCTGCGTAACCAACAAGGTGGGAATTAACCCAAGAATCAAGGGGGCGGTGGATCCTCTCAAGGATTTGTGGGTGTAGAACAAACCAAAATCCGTAGTACCCTTGAGGTAGCAGAAAATATCTTTAACACCATTCAAATGACTGCATGTAGGCACATTGCTGTATCTTGCCAAAAAATTAACATCGAAGGAGATGTTGGGTCTAGTGCATTGAGCTAAGTACAATAAAGGACCAATTACACTTAGGTATGGAACTTCAAGCTCCAAAATCTCTTCCTTATCCTCATTAGGACGGAAGGGATCTTGTTTAGCATCTAGAGTCTGAACGACCATATGAGTACTTGAAGGCTTTGCTTTATCCTCATTAAAACGTAGCAACACTTTCTAGGTGTAGTTCAATTAATGTATTAGGATTCCATCCAAATAGTGCTCGATCTCCAGGCCAAGACAATATCGAGTTTTCCTAAGATCCTTCATCTCAAATTTCAATTTCAAGTAAGTGGCAGTTTCTTCAAGCTCTTTGGGAGTTCAGATGAGGTTTATGTCATCGACATAAACTGCAAAATTGAAAATCTGGAATGTGACTTCTTGATGAACATGCATGGGTATAGATCATTGTTCACTTAACCCTAACTTGTTAAATATTTACTTAGATGGTTATATACCACATCCGCCTGGATTGTTTCAATCCGTAGAGTGATCTCCTCAGTTGAATCAAAAGGGTGTTTCATGGTTTAGAACTATTTGAACTAGTCAATGAAAGTCATTCGAGAACTTTCATATAGATTTCCATATCTAGATCTCCATAGAGATAAGCGGTTACCACGTCTATATGCTGCATATTCAATTTTTTGGAAACTACCAAACTGATAAGGTAGCGGGACATTATGATGTCCATTACAGGGGAATATGTCTCCTCGTAATCAATCTCAGGGCATTGAGAGAAACCTTGTGCTACGAGGTGTGCTTTGTATTGCACTATTTCATTCTTCTCATTACGTTTCCTTATGAAAAACCCATTTGTAGCCCCACGAGCTTCATATGTGGTGGAGTAGGAGCTACGGGTTTCTAGTTTGGGCAGTCGGTTCTACGTCGACATTCCTTAACGGAACGTGGTTCAATGTCATCGCTAAGCATGATGTCGGTAGCTACTGTATACGCATCGTCGACGATCATCTCATTTCGATTCCAAACCTCATCCAATATTGTGTAATGGATTGCAATCTTGCGAGTCTTGGGAGGCCGGTTTGTTTTGTCTAAGACATCACCGTAATCTATAATAACCTCATGCATTGGAACAGATGAGTAAGCGATGGTTAGATTCATCCTAGGTTCACTAGTTTGTGCCATTTTCCTCTTCTAGGGTTGTGAATCCTTTTGAACCAAGGAATCTTCCATACATCAGGGTAGGACTAGATGATTGGCTAACCGTCAATGTACCGGACCACATGGGAGGTGCGGCCGACCCTCATTTGGGGATGGCTTGTCCGTCTGGGGTAATGTTACAGTGTACTTTTGGTACGTCAATCATTGTAGGTGTTTTTGCAACAGGTATACATGGAATCTACAAAGTGTATGTTGGCGTATGGATGTGTTTTCATTTTGAATGAAAGAGCTGTGAGTTGGAAAAGCAATATGTAGAAGTGCATAATACTATCCACATGAGAAACATAATATGATTATGCTTCAAAAGCCATTCAAGAGGTTGTTTTGGATAAAGAAGTTCATAATTGAATTTGGATGGTGTGATACTCGGGCTCATATGTATAAGTATGAAGATAAATGAATGCTCAATAAAGAATCTACCACCATCTAGTAATTGTTCAATAGAATGAAAATCCCTCGAAGCCACTTGAAGATTTATCTCGGTCATGTTCGCCCAAAGTACCTGTTGGACAAGCTATGTTTGTATGAATTACTTCAACATGAGATACACCATGACAATCATACATGACTACATGTGATTTGACATATTCAGATCACATTAATCTTGATCAGGATATGAATGATAGAAGAACTGAATTTCATTGTAACTACAATCAAGGTTCGAAAGAGTACCACGATTAGTTAATGTATACTTCTATAATCAAGGTCAAGCTCTTGACATCAAAACCTTAGGAGGGGTGTGGTAAAAAGGGGCAATGTGTCTATAAATACTCCTTCTGTTTTCTTTCAAACCCTAAGAGTATCCAGTTTTATACCTTAAAGAAAAGGGAGAAAAAACCTAAGCCAAATACACCTTATGTGTCGCCCATTCTATATTGGGAGCTTCACGTGGTCAATCATGAAGAGGAAGATTGCAAGCACAGGGATGATCCAATCATGTAGCATGCACATGGCTAGATGTTCAAGTAAGTTAATCTCTTCGACTTGTTCTTTGTTGCATCACCAATTACAACCAACCAGATATATAATTGAGATAACATATTGTGTGTTGCTATTATTTTTTTCGCTGTGTATGAAATTATTCAAATTAAACTAATCCCAATAATATGCTCGGAAACCCAACACTTTTTTGAAATGTGGCTGTTCTGACGGCTATCTATCTCATGAATAGGATGCCATCTAAAGTATTGGATTTCATACTCCCTTACAGCCTCTCTCTCAGTTCGGGCCCCTCCCATCACCCCTAATGTTGCCACATTGAGTTTTTTGGTGTTTAGTGCTCGTCCATCTCCATAAAAATCAACGCACTAAACTTGACTCTTGTGTCGTCCATTGTGTATTAGGGATATAGGGCTCATAAAAAGGTTATTGCTGCTACCATCCTCCCATTCGATGTACTTGTGTCACCATGGATGTAAATTTCTTGGAGGCTGATATGCATTATTCTTCCTCCCCTTCTAACTCTACTTTTTAGGGGGAGACCGCAACTGAAGAAAAGACTTGGACAGAAGCACACTGACCACAACACATCCATAACCAATATTGACCACGACAAAACCACAGTTAGCATGACTGGCCACGGTCCAACCACAACTGATAACACAACTGGACATTGCAGGTTCATTAGTCCAGATGCCCATGATATTGAAGTTTCTTCCCCCTATCTTCTCAAAATATAGTACCAACGGACGACCTTGCTTTTGAGAATATTCATGAGGTAAAGTCTAACTATTCTGATTAATGTTCAAACTGTTCAACTTTCTAGTTGCCTTACAGGCATAACCAAGGGAAACCACCTAATCGATACTCATTGGATAAAGGAAAATGGTCTAAATATCTTTTCAACAACTATTAGTTGGTAGTGTTCTACGTTCCTTGAATGAGGCACTATTTAATACTAGATGGACCAAGGCAATGCAAGAAAAGATGAGTGCGCTTCAAAAGAACCAAAGATAGGATTTAAGTCCCATTTCTAAGGGGAAAGAAAAGAGTGTGGTGCAGGTGGATTTACACAATTAAGTATAAAGCTGATAGGTCCATGAAGAGATACAACGGATGATTGATTGCCAAGGGCTATACTTAAACCTATTATTGGAACTAAATTTGTGCACCACCGTGTGTGGTGGAAGTGCTCCAACTCGACTACCTGCAAAGTAGTAAACAACCGTGAACAAGCCTAGAACCCGAGTAGAGGGAGGTATGCTAGCCAAAGGCTCTCTGATGGTCAAGTTAGTGAATAGTTTTGGACTCGAGGCAGTGGGCAACCAAATTCAAGTGTTTACATTACGTTACCAGAGGTGAACCCTAGACAAATGTATTTATACCGTTGGGAGAGAGACCTTTTTAGGATAGAATCCTTGATCTAAGTTGGGAGAATCCTAGAGGATATCTAGAAGTAGATACTGCATCCTCTTAGGACTTATGATTACTTGCGACGTATGCCAATTCCTAGATTGTAGGAACTCAAAGACTTAAAGGATCTGATTATGTCCATATCTGAATTAGATCGCGTGTCTTGCTGAATAAGCATGGTCATCCAGTAGAGTTGCCTGGACTCCACCTATGCCTTGGAATAAGGTGATGGTTGCACCTCTACTTTGTTTGATCTAGCTCTGCCTAGAGTTGTAGGTCCATTACTGGACCTCTAGGGCACGTTTGTTTGGCTTCACTAACCTGGACTGGATTGGATTGGACTAATTTTTAGTGTAATCCTCTGTTTGTTGGCTACTAGGACTAAGTTTAATGGTATTAAGTGGGACTCGCTTTCACTAACTCCTTTGTTAGGTGGTCCTAGCGAGACCCCCCCAAATACGAGCGAACTAGCTAAGACCGTCGTCATCCACCTGCTCGCTCGCCTCTTCGTGTTCGTCTTGTTCATCCTGCTCGCCCTACTTGTCATGCTCGTCTTGATCGTCCTGATCGCTGGACTAACTACATCGGCCACACTCGCTCGCTCGAGCAGGCCAAGAAATCGTCAGTCTTTCTCTCACTGATCATTTACAGATTCCATTTGTTGTTTTGATTATGTGAAATCTAGATTGCTTTGATTATGTGAAATCTGGGTTGGTCTTATGTTGCGAAATTGCTTGTTCTTCAATGATTTCTGCTTCTGGGTATTTTATGATGTAGTTGTATGAATTTGATTTTTTGCTTCTATGAAATTGCAAATTCCATTTGCTGCCATTGTAAATTAATTCATCTGTCTCTCTTGATACAGTCTTTGACTCCTTATACATTATTTAGGTGACTTTTAACCTTCTGCATGGAGTTACTTGATATTGTATCTGTCAATCTATGCGAGCTCCAAGGTTTATCTTTCTATTTACTAATTTATCTTTGGGGGAATTTTGTCATAATGAGTTAGATAAGGGTGTTCTTGGGCTTATTTAGCATTATAATCAATTACTAAATGGATCATATGGATCATTATTGTTGCATAAAGTAGTTAATTGGTTATCAATATCATCTGTAAGGAGTGATGTCTGGATTAAGCTTGCAGTTCTGCTCCTTTGTTTGGCAGTTTTGTATGGGTTGGATGTAAGCATGAGTCCTGCATTGTAAGATTATGGTGCCCTTTAACTGAAGCTTGTCATGTATTTGATTGAAATAATATGAAATAAGCACAACTGGTTGTTGATGGTGATCCAATGTAGTTTTTGGGACCTAATGAGACAATGTTGTGGATACCTGAAATATCAGTACTGAAAATGAAACATGATTGAGAAAGTCTTAGAAAAACATCCTACCTTTATATATTGATACGTTAGATAGGCACACTCTTTCTTTTGCTTTATTCTTACAGCCAATTCTCTATTTCTCTCTGATAGAATTGATGATATCAGAGCATTAATCTCCTTAACCTCATTTCCTTCAATGATTGGCTATACTTTCTTATGATATCAGAATAGGTTTTGCAGAAGGGGTATGGATGGTAGGCGTGATTGATGAGATTAAAATGCCTGTTACAGAAACCAACCGAAACCCAATATTAGTTGACACAAAGACTTGTGTGAAAGATACACTTCCTGCTGAACCACAACGAAGAAATGGAAGGTATGCACCTTTATTAGCTTCTGTTTTGGGCTGATGTTTTGTTGCCGTTGATGAGGAAATGCACCAGAATTAAGTGCGAAGTCTGCGGACTATACTAATACACCAAGTTAGAGAAAAGCAGTAGCATTGGTGATGTTTTAATCAGCATCCTCAGTAAGTGTACAAAGAAGCACAATTCTTGGAGTTGCTTCTTTGTGGTAATTGCTATGTTGGTTGTGCCATGAATGTATTGTTCATGTTGTATCGTAGCCATTGTTTGATTCAATTGTTGTAAGTTATTCTTTGGATGAAATCGTTAAACAAGAGTTGTAAAATTCAATTGTTTTGTATGGAAAGCTACGCTCAAAGTGCAAAGGATGTCTCTCTATCAAATTTAGCAAAGTCATATAGTGATGTTACAATTGTATGTTAAAATTGGGATGAATGAATATGGTATTATTCATGGATTTTGGGAGGCTGTGAAGAAGAAATCGAAATTTTCTTCCTCCAAATTTATGGTCTGATAAGTTAGAGTTTTTAACAATTTTGGGACATTTGGGTTGTTGAATGTTTATAGATTTCTCAATTTTAGAGGCTTAGAGGGATTTTAGACCAAAAAGTGAGAAAGTTTGATGTATTGATTCTGAATTCCTATGTTGTAGGAAAGTGTTGTTTGTTTTTGCAAATTGCAATGCTACAATGCACAAAAACTCGATATTTTCTTTCGTTTCCAAGCAATTGCCGTTGAGTTTAATGTAATTATCATTTGATTTGACTGTGGGTATTTTGCAGTTGAGTTAGATGTTATTTTATCGTTAAAATTTGTAATTTCACTATTTTTCATTATCTTGGTTTTTAGTCCGACACTGCACCAAACGCTTCACTAAATCAGTCTAGCTTAGTCTATTCTAAGCCAGTCCAGCTTAGTCCCTGAAGCTAGCCCAGTCCGAGATAGTCCGATGCAACAAACGCACCCCTAAGGTAACTGTATTCGGATCAACCTTACCCCAACCCTAGTAAATCATGGTCCCACAATTGCCAATAATTATACATCTGAGAGGCAAGCCGTTCCCCTTGATATTGGATAGTTATCCAAAGACCATGCCTTTCAGAGTAAACTGGAATACATACCATTTAATCTTCTATCTGTGTGTGTTGATTTGACTCTTGGCATTAAAGTGAGGTAGCTGAGTTGCTTCGATTTCTGTCACGCAACCTTTAAAATCGTACATAATTAACCGTAATGATGATAGATGACTCCATTTCGTGTTCACAAAATCAATCGCACGTTTCTTTAAGTAGCTTTGATCCTTGCACTCATCAATTTGAAGGCGGAAAACTTTTCACATTCAATGGCAAGATCTTCTAGTGACTTGCCTTTAATATCTATTCCTACTTGGAGATTTCTAAATCCATTTTTACTTTCACATCATGGAACTTATGCGTTCCAACAAAAGCTTTCTTTCTACACCTAGTTTCCTCTTTGATCTTTGGATGTTTGGAATCCTTAAACCAAAAATCTTCCTTTTTTCTCAACAATATCTTCCAAATGAAGCTAAGCAATTCCCAATTTAGCCATAATTCCATGCTAATATCCCTTGCTTCTTGCAATTTATTCCATAACATTCATCCCCTCTTAGCATCCTCCATGCAGTCCTTGTGTATGGGTGGAATCTCAGCAAAATGCTGAGATTCTTAAGAGGGTTTTTCATCATCGCTTTCTTCCTCATCCTTTGCTTGTGGACGATGACGGCGTCAGATCTCCATCAAAATACTCAGCCTCAATATAATATTATGCTTGGAATGCAGCAAGATGGGCATAGTACATAATCGATCCTGTAGTAGTATCTCGATCAACACTAAAGATTCTTGCCAAGTAGCTTTCAAAATTTTCCTTTTGTCAAGGGTGAAGGTTTGTCTCCCCCAAACTCTTCTACCTATTTGACCCCTTTCATTGGGACTTTGATAATAAACATGTACTTGTGTGAACATTTTACTTTGTCTTGCGTCTTCTTTTCGAAATCTAATAAATCCTTCCAAAGTAAACAAACTTGTAAAAATAAAATAAGCAACAGGGCAAGATACGAGTAAGTTTGTGGTCCCGGGATAGAGCCAAAAAAAGCCCCCTCAGTAATGTTGATTCGGAGAAACATTACCTCCCAAACTTAGCATCCATAAAGTTTTCTCATCGCGATATCCAGAACAACACTTTACTTTGGTACCAGGAATTAAACATTAAACCCATGAAGAATCTTTCATTTTGTGCTTACTAATGCATTTATCAGACTTAAGAATCTCAAACAACTTACAAGAAACAGATCAATAACAACTTTTTACATTGCCCCAGTTTTTGGATCAAGGATTTCAATACTTGCAATGTAGTACTAAAAAAAGGATTTATTTCCTAGACTAGATTATGTGTCTATTTCCATTGAAGCTTAAACAACAGTTCTTTGGAAACTTGATCGTCGGCTTGTGGATCAAAAACACTTTTTGAATCCTTTTGTCAGACCCTATGCGTTGGACTAGAGGGTTTCTGATCGGGCAACCTTAACTAGCTGAGTCAAAGCATTTCCATGTATCGGAGCTCCAATGGAATAAAATTCCTCCTGGGGATTTCGTAGTTTGGATGCCCTATTCGGACCTACTAACATACGATGTTGTAGAACATACTCGACTTAGTACGTTGGTTCGTGATAGAAGTAGTCCTACTCAAGGTTGGAGTTTAGAGCCACCTTTGAGTGATTTTCGAATAGCCCTTCTGATTATTCCCTTCAATGGCGTAGAGACCTGGGTTTGAAGGTTATAACCCACAACTTTACTAGTTGTATAAAATTTCCATAGGCCAAATGATGCAATGGACTTCCAGATCAGGGGGCCATGTGCTTATGCTTGTAGTCCACCCATCATAAATGGGCTTATTACGGAGTCTCCCAAACTGTTTAACATGGAATGGGCTAAGAGAAACTCCACTAACAGTGCTGTTTTTAATTTTAGACTTACATTCGTGTGAAGTTTTCAAAGTTTATGATTTGTTTGGGACAAGTGAGGTATTCCCTGCATCATAAAAAAAGAAATAAAATAACATATATTGAAATCAAGACAGATAAAATTCCATTATTCATGGTAAAGATAGGATTGATTAACAAGGGGTTGTGATTGAATCTGGGAAGACAGATAAAATTCCATTATTCATGGTAAAGATAGGATTGATTAACAAGGGGTTGTGATTGAATCCGGGAAGAATTACCTACCTATCTATAGGGAGGATAATCAAATCACTAGTGTAGTTTTAAGAAGAAAAAAAAAATGATATTATGTAAAAATTACATCAGAGATCATTTTTCACGACAAGCCTATGATGAGGCGTTCGAAGATGAGTTCTCCATGGACTTGTCTTTGTGCAGACAACAGCGTTGCGATTGAGTCTAGAGTGGACATCCTACATAACCCAAGAAGGAAATCAAACTACATGTAGGCCGAATTACCTTTTCTTTTACTCGATCTGAAGATTTAGGTGGAGAGTCCATCTCAGGATAATGGGAATTCAGTTTCTTATGACCCTTTCCATAGCAAAGGACAACAAAACTCTCTAAACAATCAATGGATCTGGCTGGTAGTTTTGAGTACCATCTCATAGCAGGCTTCTCCAAGTGGATGGGAACATTTTGCACATCTAGTCATCATTGTTGCTGTATAAGGCCATGGTGTTTTAGTAGTATGACATGGTAGTCTGGGTTAGAATCACCATGGAATGACTTGAACCTAGGTTGGAAAAACTTCTCTGGTGGGGGAGGGCCATCGAAAATGAACTTCTAATCTGGACTGTTGGCCTGCTAGAAATGCGAGGGTGGTCTTTCCTGACCAAACTCATGGGGTTTTCTTTATCCAAGGGACGTTGCCTCTTTTGGTTTTCAAGAAATTCAGGTTTGTCGAATCTTAAATGACAAGGCTTTACTCTCGGAGTTCCTATTGCATTCTAGAGGGTAGAATTCTGCAATTCCTGGAGTTTGTCTTTGGCGGCTACATTGGTGACTTGTTCATCGCGTAAGGGACTTATGCTTAAACTAGTTACATTTGTGGAGATTGGGATGATAGGTGACACTACGGGTTCTGCTTCGGGGGTTATGGTGCTTATGTTTCCACAACTAAGAATAAGACTTTAGGTTTGAGGAGTTGTTCTGCTTGAGTTGTACAGATTCCTCATACGCTTCTCGATGGCCACAAAGTTGGAGTGGGTTTCTACTCGAGCGGAAGTTTAGTTCTTTTGCAACTTCTTGATAGAGGTGTTGATCTTCATCAGGGTTTCCCAGATCTGGTCCACGGAATGAGGTGGCCTGTTGACCAAGTCCACATTGTTTCTTAATACAGATGTTACTCCTTGCAGGCTTTTACTTGCCCCTAGGGTGGCAGTGACCTGGGGTAGCGGGTTGTCTGCCTTAGGAATAATGGACGCATTAGATGGTAGGTTATCCCCACTAATGGGGTTAATGTTGGTGTTAATCGAGCTTTGTTCGGCAGACATGTTAGTTGGTAGAGTGATATGGTCAAAAGAAATATAAGTTCACTCTCAATGAAAGCACCAATTATTGGAACCATATTCGTGCATTGTCGTGTGTGGGGGAAGTGCTCGAACTCAACTACGTGCAAAACAATAAACAACTATGAGCGAGAAAGAGAGACATTTTTAGGACAAAAACCTTATTCTAAGCCGAGAGAATCATAGAGGATATTTAGAAGTAAATATTGCATCCTCTTAAGAGTTATGATTACTTGTGGTGCACGCCAATTCCTAGATTGTTGGAACTCTAAGACTTATAAGGATTTGACTGGGTTCATATCAGGATTAAATCACTTATCTTGCGAAACAAACATTGTCATCCAGTAGAGTCTCAAGAACTTCACCTATTGCCCCAAAATAGGGTGATGGTGGCACCGCTACTCTGTTTGATCCATGACCAAACTTCTGAGGTAACTGGGTTCGGATCAGCCTTAGTTCGACCTAGAAAATCATGGTCCCACATCTATGGTATTGACTACACAAGACATCTGCTCTAGTAGCATAGATAAATACGATGAGAGTGTTGTTTTCTTTGGCTGCAAATCTAGGCTACACTACAACAATTTGATGTGAATAACGCTTTCTTACATGTAAATCTTAAAGAAGAGGTGTATATGGACATTCCACCAGTATCCATCACTTACACAAGTAGGGTAGTATGTAAATTGAACAAAGTTTTGTATGGACCGAAGCACTTGCCTCGTGCGTGGTTTTGGGCGATTTTGAATGGCCATAAGAAAATATGGGTTCAGGCAGAGTAACTCATACCGTACGCTTTTCTTAAAACTCAAATGAGTAAGATAACATCATGATTGTTACTGGTGATGACAAGAAAGAAATATCGAGCTTGAAAGATTACTTGGCAACTGAATTCGAGATGAAGGATTTTGGTAGGCTTCAGTATTTTTTGGGTGTAGAAGTGGCTCAAACGAGACCTGGCATATATCCCCATCATGGATGCTTGATTGCAAACGTGCAGATACCCCCATAATTCAAAATCACCACCTTGTTGTGTATTCTAATAAGGTTTTGACCAATAAAGATCGTTATCAGAGATTGGTTGGACATTTAGTACTTACCTCATATTAGACCAAACATCCCATGGTGTTGTCAACTAATTGATGCACTCTCTGAGTGAAGCTCACATGGGTGCGGTTGATAGGATACTTCGCTACTTAAAATCAGCACCAGGTAGAGGTATCATGTTTCCTAAGAATGGACTCTTGAAGGTAGATGGTTATACTAATGCGGATTGGGTAGGACACATTATTGATAGACGATCTACTTTTGGGTTCTTTACGTTTGTGGGAGGCAACTTAGTAACTTGGTGAAGTAAGAAACACAAAGTGGTGGGTTTGTCAAGTGCATAAGCGGAGTACAGAGGTGTGATGAAAGGATTGTGTGAGTTACCATGGTTTCAGAGATTACTCACAAAACTTGGGTATCTACAAACGTCTGCAACAAACTTTTTTTGTGATAACCAAGGCTGTCATTGATATTTCTCACATGTGAATCACACAATCCTTGGTTGTTTCCTTGTAATTAGAGTAGACTTTATTATTTATTTTTTCCTTGTAAGTTAAAGTTGTATTATATATCTAGCCCCCTAAGTGAGAAGAATAAAATGAAAATTCTAAAATTCAAGCAAAATAGCAAATTATAAGGAGAGACAAAGATTTTAATCGACATTTTCTTGTATAGCACTTTAAGGAGATTTCATTTATTACTATTTTGTTAAATTGATGGGATTAAAAATAAAATAATCGATGACATTAAAACCATAAGAGATGTAACCCTAGCCAAAAACTGATACTTTACACCGCTTGATACGATACATGGAACTCGAAATGATAGAGGTGTAATTTTGAACATGATAATGTACAAAAAAAAAAAAAAAAAAAAAAAATATGTAACTCATTACGAATGAAACCTTTGGATCAGATCCGGTTACCACTTATTCTAACAAGTGATGTAATTTTAAGCATGATAATGCATGACTGATAGTAATGGAAAAGAAAGGGAAACATAAAATGAGATTTGGAGTTAAATAACGTGTCCTGTTTTAAGTCGTTAGATTACCATAAAGATTGAGCATAAGTAAAATACGTGACAAAAATCTAAATGTAAATACTCTTAATCTTTTATTCGATTATTCAAAAAACTACTTGACTATCATGACAACTAATTAATTTTTAGGTTGCCATCCGTCATTTCTCCTTCTCATTAATTGAAACTTTATTGCTTTTTCATTTTTGTTCAAGGTCTCTTGACTTTTCTTGATGTTATTATTTGAATATTAAATTATTTACAAGTCATTATATGTTAATTTAAAATTTGAAAAATTATTAATCATTTTCAAACATAATTTTTGTAGTATTTTGTTTTTCTTCAATATTTCTATATTTGTATCCTTTTTTTAATTTATACCAATATTCTTTTTAGTTCTAACTTGTACCCATAATTTTGAATAATATGTACCCATATTTTCAATTCAATTTGTACCCATAGTTTTGAATTTTAATATGTACCCTTATTTTAAATTTAATTTGTACCAATATTTTTTATGAACGTTGTGACAGCCCGTCCCGGACTTTTCGACCGTAGGGGTGAAATGACGATTTTGCCCCTATTATGGTTGTTTCGTTGTGTGGTTGTTTTTGGGTGTTGCTTGGCTGGTTTTGGACCACACACACACCACACTCACTCACACTCTCTCCCTGCCCTGTCCCGAGCCCTCTCTCTCTCCCATTCCTATTCTTCTTGTACAGACGACAACCAAAACCATTGAAACCTTCACAGATCAAGGAAACAAATTACATATTCGTGCTCGTGAGGTCCTTGGGAGTTCAACCATACCCATTTCAGGTAAGGATACCTTCGTTTTCACGTCGAACTCGGGATACCTGAATTTGGTCACTGTTCATGCACACGTTAATTCTTGTGTTTTTGGGAATTTCAAGCTTGTAGGAAGCTTGGTGAGGTCCTTAGGAGGCTCTGGGTGGTTCGTTTGAAGGTTTTGGACGTCGGGATCGTGAGTTTCAAGCTTGGCCGGAGTTGGTGGTGTTTTCCCGGCGAGATTCCATGGGTTTTAGTACTTGAAAGTGGTATGGATTTGTTCCTCTTGTTGTAAGCTTCATTTTGGTACCAATTTTGTGAAATTTGGTTGAAAAACGAGTGAGATACAAGGTTTTGAAGTTTTCCCGGTTTTCCCGCGTTGGCGACGGCGCCGGAGTTTGGCCGGAGAAGATGACGGAATATTCCGTCAGTTTGGATGGAATATTCCTAACGGCGTTAACGAAATTCGTCAGATTTAATGGAATATTCTTGACGGCGTTAACTGACGCCGTCAGTGTGCCAGGCACGTGCCTGCGCGTGTGGCCGTGCCTTGGCCGTCGCGTGGGGGCGCGTGCGGCGTCAGAAAAATTTTCTAAAATTATGGGGATGCTCCTGAGGTTGAGTAGATCACGTTGGTGTATTCATACACCCCATTTGAGCATTGTATGAGAAGTTATTTCATGATGTTGGTTATGTGCTTTAAAATTAACGTTTTTATAGTTGTTTCGCATACAGGTGAGACCTATCCCGAGGATGAGCGCGATCACTCGAGGCAAGGGGGTTACGACCCTTCTACATACCAGTGAGTGAGCTTTTGGTTTTCCGTATATACCTATATACTTATGATTTTCCCAGAAGGTGAAATGAAACGTTTATATGTTCATATGCCATGCTTATTGTTTGCCATTTATTTACGTATTATTAGTCGCATATGTATATATATGTTTGGTGCTGCGGACGCACAGGTAAGTGCCAGGTGAGTTATGATTTATGTTTATGTTCAGTAGTGATTTGAGATGCATAGAGAGCTCATAACCTGCAACCCCGGTGTTAGTGCTCCCGCCCAAAGTTGGGCACAATCCTTCACATGATGTTCACCTCCCACACCACACGCTCATCTTGGATCCAAGTTAGGTGCACAGTCTTGTCGTACAGACCACTTTAGGTGGTTCCAACTCGTAGGTGACCCGCGATTAGTCGCCCAACCTTCACGTGATCGTAGCACTTGAGCGTACTTATTATACACCCAGTCCTGTCGTACAGACCACTTTAGGTGGTTCCGACTCGTGTGCAGGTATAGCTAGTGAGTTGGAGATTTGAGCTCTAGATTCAGCCGTACAAGTCACGTTAGGTGACTCCGGCTGACAGATTACATGGCATTGATTTGACATTACCTGAGCACTTGCATTTTATTTCGAGGCTTTTGGCATGGCATATTTTTGAACATGACTTATATATATGTATATTCTATTTTTCTGGGAAGTATACAGGTTTTACGGTGAGGGGTTAGAATCTTGTTTATGAAATGGTTTTTGAAAAACTTTGTTTTTGCCTACTCACACTTTTTGTTTTGCGCCCCTCCAGGTTCTAGTTGGCTAGCACTTTTGGTGGCTCCCCAGAGGATTTTCCCCGGCATATCTGACAGATTATCACCAGTGTAGGACCACCTTCGGGTGTGTTTTTGCAGTGTTATTTCTCCGGGACTGCATTAGGTCTTCGTGCTCTGAACTTTGTTTTTCACACTTACGCTTGCACATGTATGTTCTTACTTTGTGTAAAGCTGGTTTTTTTTTTATTCGTACTTTTATTATTATTTTATTAGCTTCCGCACTGTGCATATGGTTACGTCACTTTCACGTGACGGCCAGCATACCCTGATCTCGATCAGGGTGTGTCAAATGTACCCATGCTAATTATATGTGTTTATTTTATATTTAAAATAAATCAATAATTATTACTTGCACTATATTAATAATTAAGTGGGTACAATTTTTTTTAATTTTATTTTTTTCGCTAGAACTATGTGAAGAAGAAATTACTCTATTATTGATTTTTAAGTAATTGTTATATTTGTAACAATATTATTTGGATTTGTTTAAATTTCATAATTTGTGGGATATTGAATGCTTAAATACATGAGTTAAATCCCTTAAGTGATGCTAGGGATATTGATCAAATTATTTAAACAAATAAGGTTTTATTCTAACAACTAGGTTAATTCGAGACCTGAACCAAAATGACCCTAATTTTAATAACCAAATTAAAATTTAAAACTCCCACGTACGTTAACTATTACAGTCGTCACTTAGTAGAAAAGATGTATAAATTCTAGCACGGACCATGTTTGTCCAAATTAAAATTTAAAACTCCCACCTACGTGAACTATTACAGTCGTCACTTGGTAGAAAAGAAATACAAATTCTAGCACGGACCATCTTTGTCCAAGGTAGATTAAAATGAGCTTAGGTTGTCCAGGTCTTGTTGTCTGGTTTTCCTTGTACAGAACATAACGCTTAACCTATTAATTGCTGAAATCACATAATCAAGACAACACAACAAATCGTGTAATTTGTAATATTTGTTTCATTTTGTAATATTTGTAATATTTGTATTATTCCTGGTACAGACAAGATCTATATGAAACCCGTGAACCTGACGTCATTCACTACAGATGCAGCTAAGTTTGCTTTTTATTTTAGGAAAACTAATGAAAAGAGCTTGAAAATTTTGAGTTTTAACGATAAGGACAAAATAAAGAGTAAAGTGAATAGTACTAGGATTGACTTTTTAGTGTAAAAATGTGGTTTTTCGTTAAAGTGAACAGTACAGGAAGCTTTTCGTTAAAGTTCCCTTTTATTTTACTATCACTTGTCATTAATGATCAGCGATGACTAGTGAGTGCAAATCTTTTGTACCCAAAAAGATGTGGCCTGTTTGTGGCCTGGCTAATAATTTGGCGAAGTCAGGTCTGCTGTTCTGTATAGTGTGTCTTATTTGTATCTCCTTGTTAATATGTTGACACATGTTCTTTAACTTAACTTAAAACTTAACTCTGTTAACTTTATTTATCTAGCATTTAAATTAAAAAATTCAAAATAATCATAAATTGTTGGGTTAACAAGGTGAGCAAACACAAATTGGATTTTTCACTTTCCTTTCCGTGGCTGTTGAGTTGCCTAGGTGAACAAACTTCTCCGTTCAAGCTTTTCGGTAGAGAGTGAGTATATATGTACTATTGAATCATTTATAATTTTCTTGCATAAATATTCATATATAAATTTGACTCTTATATGTTGTACTTTTCATTTTTCCTTAAGGACATGGATGGAGAAGATAATCTTAATGAAGCGTATGAATGCCACTTCTGAAATAGAAATTTTCACCTTCTTTCTGTAGGTGTTGAGTTGCCAAGGTGAACGAACTTCCCTGTTCAAGCTTCTGGGTAAAGAGTTGAGTATTAATGAATATAAAAATGATTTTAAAAGTCGAGGATTAATGAAGACAAAAACGATTTGAAGCAGTGGTACTACTTACTAGGTAAAGAGTTGAGTAGCCGAACTGAGGGCTTTAATAATTATCGATTGTGTGTATGTTACTTTTGCTAGAAAATACAAAGCTCCATTTTTCACTGTATAAAAAACCAAAACTGTAGTGCTCTATATTTCAGTTTAAGGGGACTGAGATTATAACAAATATAGAATCATTGTTCATAGTTGAGGTGACTGAGTTATACAAAACCACAACTATAGTGACTAGAAGAAAGCTCTTGTAGGTGATTGGTGTCAAATGAATTTCACTCTGAAAACAAAGTAAAATTCATTATTTTCAATCAAACTATTTTATGAGTCATTAGCAAATTAGAAGAACTGATAGTCACTACTTTCCAAACATCAAACTAAATAAAATGGATCTTTAATAAAAAGTATTAACTGAAACTTTAGTCCCAAAACAGAGTAAATTCCTTGAGCACTCTTCTCATATAGCATAGCATCTTGCACTTTCATATCATTATCATGAGTCTTTGTGGTGGTTGTCATTTGAGAGCTCATCAAAGCCTAATCCTTCGTTGTAAGCAATTGTATCTGGGCCTATATGCATATATAATGACATAAAATTACTCCTTCGAGAAAGAAATTATAAATGGGAAAACAAGAAAGTATTAACCAATTACAAGGGGTTACCTGCTATAAATTAACCATGCTACTTGGACCTTGCGGATAACTGCTTGTAGGATTTTGGATCCCTAAATAGTATTGCTAATATACATACAAACACAAGTGGATAAAAAATTTGCTTATAAGTCAACAATATATTTAAGAAAATATGTGCAAGCTTGTTGAAGTATAAATGAACCTATATACCTGTGAAAAATCATGTGGTTGTCCAAAATGCATATGTCTAGGCATTAGATTGGGCTGACAACCCTAAATTTATATAACCGTCTAAAATTAGATGGAATTCTTCACTAAATGAAATTTAAATAGATGTTCAAAACCATAAGTTTCAATGAATCCACAAATTGAAGGGCTACATACTGATTGCAATATGGTAGTATGAGGTAAAGTTGATTGTGTAGAATCGGCAACAAAGTCCATAGTTGTAAATTTTTGTTCCTTATCCCGGGCTTTTTGTTTTTTTTTTTTTTTTTTTGGTGGCATTTTCTAGTGTATTTCTTGGCCTCCTAGAACTTCCAACAACTTTTTCCTTAGTTTTGATTCCTCTAACTTGGATGACATTATCATCTATGCATATAGTCTCACTAAGCTCAAATGCACTCACTGGGTTGGTTGTTGAGTTGCTTTCTCCTTCAAACATGCATCAATCTCTCCCAACGTTTTGATCAAACTTGATATAGCAATTTCATATGCTTCTGGCGTCTCTGCTGCTCGTGTTGCTAGTTGAATATGCAATCAACATAGCTCTCTATAACACCTTACAATGTTGGCATTTGGGTCATCTTTACTTAAGATCTTGAGAGTAACTTTTGCACTCCTAGACTTGATATTTTTTGTCCATCTCTCCAAGATGTACTGAGTTGGAATACTTGTAATATTTCTTGTAGAAAGAACCTTTAGAGCATGTGCACACGAGATTCCTACAAAATCATACTTTTTACAACTACATAATTCAAACAGTATTGTCTGTCGAGTCAAATGTGACTGTATTGTGCCAATTCTTCCTATGAGGGATAATTAGGCTTCCAATCTCACCATTGGAGATCAAGATACAATCATGAGCTTTGCATTACTCGTTTTGAAACCATTTAAGCATTGTTGGTGTATAAATACTTACTACATACTTAAATATTTCTATTGGAAATGACAATGCAGAAGAACTTTGACTTACTTTAAATTCAGCTCTCAACTCTTGGTACTGACGATTGTCGACCAACCCTTCAAAATGTTTAACAAATCATAGCAAATCATATTTGTAATTGACATACTTCTTGATAGCACTATTCGTACTTTCACTGCGTTAAGTCGTAGTAATATCAACACAAAAAGTTTGCAGCCCACAAACTAATGCCCATTTCTTTTTTATAGCAAACGATCAATTCAACCAATAATTGTCTGTAAGATTATATTTCTAGAACATTATTCCAAGCATCTAGAAAATCATCTTCATCCTAATGGTCGCATTTGCAACTACCAAACTCCTTAACGAAAGCATTAAAATTCTCAAAAACACTTTTAAGTTGCTTGGCTGCATTTTGGTACATGTGCCAGATGCATAAACGATGACATGTTTGTAGCCACTTCTCAAACAATGCTTTGGCCATTGCTGCATCTTGATTAGTTAGAATAGTTTTAGGTTTTTTTTTTTTTCCAGACATAGCCTTGAAAAAGTATCAAATAACCAATTGAATGTTGCAGTCGTCTCTGCATGCAATCATACAACACCAAATACAACCTTTTGTTTATGATTGTTGACACCAACAAACATCGCAAAAGGCCTTCCTTCTTTATTTTTTCTATATGTGGTATCAAAACATACAACATCACCAAAATAATCATAATCCAGCATCATCCTTGAATTACCCCATAAGATATTAGTAATCAAATCATCTTCATCCACTTGTATAGCATAAAAGAAATTAGGATCCTTTAACTACATTTTTTGTAAATATTCCAACACTCTGCCTGTATCACCTAACTTCAACTCTTTTGTTTGCTTGGAACACAAATAATTCTTATAGTCATCATGAATGAATCCAATATTTTGACGACCAACAGCTTGTCTACTTATGAATTCGATACTTTCTCTTGGAGCAATTCATGAACTTCAGCCATATCAGCTTCAGCTTTTTGTGCAAGAGACATGTTCTTATGCGACCTTAAAAAATGAGTGTTACTAGGTATTGACCCTAAAAACTATCAAGCCTACGTGGTGCGCAGGCTGAGTAATTAATAAGCTAGCTATGTCGGTTATGTGCAGGGTGTGCCAACTCATCGGCCAAGTTCGGTTGGGGAGTAAAATATGTTGATATGGCGTTGGACGCGCTACTGACTTCTTGATCTTGCGACTGCGGCTGAGGAAGGAGCACGTCTCGGCCTTCGGGTTCTAGAGCCTGAAGACAAGGTTGCTAGTTTCTTCGAAGTTCACAAATCGTCAACGCCGGGTTCGGTCTTGGTAATTATATTCGTGACAATATAAGTACACTAAATTGGTACCAGACTATACAGACACAAATACTCGAAAGAGATGAATGTCTTGATTGTAAATGTGGTTCGGTTGTTGGAATGCTGAACTCTAAAATGTACTTGCAAATATCCAATCATGAAATAAAACAGGTTTTCAATGTGCTGACCCTAGTAACCTGGTAACACCTCACTTCACCGAGAATGCTGATGAGATGACCTCTACCAATAAGGACTCGAAAATCCTTATTGACCGAGACTTGGATAAATAACTAGTCGGTTTCTAAGCAGTACTGTCTATCCAAACTGAAGATGCTCCTCAATCGGCTGATTCTACGGCTCCAGTGTTATCTATCCAAATTGAAGATGTCGTCGGTTGACTTCACAGTGCTGTCTATCCAAACTAAAGATGTGTTTGCGAGAAGAAAGGGGAAAAGGAAAAAATCTCAAGGTTGTTGAAAAGGTTTGCGCAAGGCAATTTGTGTGTTGATTTGAAGAGGCCTTGAATGATGCACTCTCTTCTCTATTTATAGTAGTGAATCCCCTTATGGCCGAACTAGAAACTTACTTGGATTAGAACTCCTTAACCCAATCTGATCAGGTTTCGACCAATCCTAACCCCTATAGGACTTCAAACCAAACTCCTTAATGAACCAAATTCATCCCTTAATTCTAAGCATCCTTAGCTTTAAGACTCCTTGTTGCACTAGGGTTCAACTACCTTACCCTTATCTAAACCAATCCTCTTTGTAATAGGATTCGACCAACCTTGATTGGACAGTCTATGACAAAATTCTAGATGAAAGTTATTGGACCGAGAATGACTCTAAGCTCGGCCCAAAATAATATTTTGGGCCCAAACATTGGCCCCTCACTTTTGAGGTCTTCAGCTTATAATTCCTGGCCGAGCCTCGACCTTGAAGAAGTGATTTATTGCCAAAGAATAAACCCTTAGCATATTCCTTCTAGAAAACCAGAGAACATTGCAAACCTCAAATATTCCAATCATCCAGACGCATTTATTAAGCACGATCTCTCACCCTTGTCAATTTTCTTGAAACGCTGCAAAACTTGACACATAGCAGCTTCTCGTTGCGACTATCCATCTTTAATAATGCATACACCCACGTTCGAGGCGTGCAGACATCTAAACGTCTCTTCGTTATAAATTTCGTTGTTACACACAATCATGTTACCTTAATTTGCATGCTTTTCGGCCTATTCACCTAGATTTTCAAAGGTCTGTTATGATTGTGAAATTCTCTGGTCAGATTTACCCCTCATCTTTTAAAACTAAACCATTGATCTTCTCCCTTAATTGCCTATAAATACTCTGCCCAGCTTCATTTGAACTTTCACACTTTCAACTTTCAAAAATTCTTGCCATTTGCTCTCATCCCAGAAAAAGAGATAAAACTTCAAAACCCAGAAAAACCTTCAAACCTATCAATGGCCTCCAATACCTTCATTACCAAGCTCACCGAGGAATGCAACAAATGCCTTTATCATTAGAATGCAATCAAAACCCTTCGATTTGATGGTGATTCAAGCGCCTATCACTAGATTATGGGACCACTCTTTAAGGATAACATCCCAAAAATCATCATCGAAATGTTGAAGGCCTACTGCCTAAAACCCTTATTCCAAGGGTATGATTGGTCGAAGTGGGAATCGACCAAACCTCAAGGAGCTTGGCCCTCGACCCCTGTGACCTGGGTTGCTTGGGTCACCGGAATAGAGCCACGCTTTGGTGATGACTGGAAGACTTTCAACATCTTTGACGTTATCAAACTTTCAACCCTTGAGATCAATATAGACCGAGAGCTCCTAATGGCCGCCCTGAGCTTCTGGTTTTTTAGCCACCAATACTATGGTTCTTCTTCTTGGCCTCATTGGTCCAACCGTGCTGGATATCATAGCCATACTCGGCATTTCTCCCTCTGGTCTCCCAATTGATACTACTCTTTCATCGGTATCAATTCGACCTGGATCTGAAAATAGTCTTCGACGAGTGTGCCGTTGAAATTTTGACAAAGAAAAATCAGAAGGCATCAAAAGAAGATGTGCATAAACTGCACAAAAATTTCTTCAACTACAGCACCTTAATCAGCCACTTTGCTGGCTCAAAAGAGGAAGATCTCAAGAAAGAAAAGTACGACGCCTTCTTGTTTTACTGGTACAATAAATTCATCTTTTGTACTAAGTCGAACAAGTGTTTGGCTGAAAATATGCCAGTGGCCATGTCCTGGCCCTCAACCCAGCCATCATTGCCAACCTCACTTAGTGCTTGGTCGAGGCCTCTGTTGGGAAAATCGATCCACACCAGAACAGCCTATTCTGGGTTTTTCAACTCTGGTTGTAGGTCTACTTTTCCACATTAAGACCAAAAATCCTAAGCTTCAACTCTTTTGAAGTGATGGGCTTTCAACTGGCATCGCGCCCTATTCCCACTCACTGGGTCGAAGACATCTTCAAATATTTCTTCAGCCTTGAAGATTTGTCAGATGAAAAATTTTTGGTTTGTCGTCGCCAAAAATATTCGTCTTCCATCAACCTCCCTACATCGGCTTGGGAGGAAGCAGAGGAAGCCAACTTTCAACAATCTTGGGGGTCATTCACCCTCTCACGACCTTCCTTTTGGTTACGATACCCGCCACTCCTTACCTCTCGCTCACTTTTGGGCCGAGAATGCCTTTCTGGCTGCTTAGAGAGAGAATGTGAGGAAGTCGAGCAGGAATTTCAAGAGCGATGTACCAAATTCCGCCTTCGCCTAAATACTCTAAAAACTTCAAAGAAACTTTTTGGCAATCGACCAAAGAAGTCTCTTGCTCCAAAATCCAAAGAAATGGCTTAAGGTATATATATTATTTATTTCTCTATTCATCTATTCAAACTTCATTCTGACTCAGGCTTATCTTTTATAGGTGGTCATGCAATAAAAGAGGTTGATGTGGTTGCAATGGTTGCAACCAAGAAGAAACTCACTCTTCCTCCAAAAAAGGCTACAACTATTACGGCTCCTTTAGCCAAAAAGACAACCACTCCAACTCTAGTACTGGCCACTACTGCACTGATTGCACAGAGCAAACGGCCTCGCCTGGAGGCCGAGACGACTAGTAAAGTTGCCCAGCCTCAAAAGCGTATCAAGAAAAAGGCAAAGAAGGGAGAACTAAAGACTCAAGTTATTTCAAGTCAGAACACAGGGGCAACCATTCCTAGTATCCCTTTCCCATCTCATGTTATCTAGGTCTCGACAAAGGTACCGCAAAACCCTTTGACCCCAACCATGGGCTAGGCGACCATGGTTCTACCCACCATGCAAGGCACTGTTGAAGTTGAACTAGTCATCACCCCAGTGGTCAAGGAACTTGCAAATTTAAAGTCGGGCATTACCCCTGCTGATGTCGGCCCAGCAGCTGTTACTCTGGAGAAGGAGGTAATCACGGCCAAAAGAAACGTTTCCCCCAATCTAAAGAAGAATCCAATGATCATCTTGGAGGAAGAAGTATGACAATTTCGTTTAGTAATGTTTTCCTTTCATTTTGACTGGATCTCCCAACTAATAAACAATCCTCTTTTATAATTAGGAGAACGAGAGCGAAGTACCTTCGCTGGTGAGGTGCCCTCGATGGGTTGAACCACCAACTACAAGTCATTTACCTCTGGGCAAAGGCAAAGGTGTCGAATTTCCTCAGGTGATTTCCAACTGGCAGTTGAGGTGGCTAGCCAGGTCAACCCCCATGCGGCCAGAGTAGGTCCAGGACATGAAGCGATGCCTTTTGTTGAGGCAGAAGCAACGACAAAGACGCCGGTTCATCCCCAGGACAAGAACCTCGGCATCCTTCCTCAGGAGGTCTCTTTGACATTTGTAAGACTCATCATCATTTTCTTTTATTAATTTCCTGCATTAGAACTTTAAACCAAGAAAAACATTAAACACCAGGTGCTCAATCGCTCATTCCACCGAAAATTCTATACGCCGAAGGGCGTTATTTATATTTCTTGGCCACCCCAGTGGTCATTAAACGTAGATAACCTTCATCGGCCGCATGAATTGAAAAGTTGCCTTAAACACTAGGCTTGACCATTGTGATAAAGGGCTCAACACCTTTCTACCACTGTGATAAAGGGTCACTTGCTGGGCGGGCATATGTATGATTTTTAGGTCTTCGATACATTGGAGAGGTTTAAACTAAAATATAATATTTCAGTCCCAAATCATAAAATTTTAACTCGACCACTATAAGTATTTATTATGAGTCAATCTAAGTTCAGTTCACGTGTATTATAGATTATAAGCAATGTGGTTGATAAGGAATGATGTCAATGACAATTACCTTTCTATTTTCCTTGAAGCAACTTTTAGAATTGCCTAGAAACTAGAAAGTAGCAATGACATGTGATAAGCTTAAAAAGTAGCTAGCTAGTCCCATAGACCATATGGAAATTGGCAAAAAAAAAAAAAAAAAAACAAGCGAAACCACTGATTGAGGTGGAAACAAACGTAGGTATTCCAAATGGAGTAGGATTCTCTCACCTCCTATTCTCATCCCCTTCCCTCCCCTCCTCTCACACATTGCTTTTTGTCTCATTGTCTCTATAAAAAAAATCAATATAAGATATTGACGTGGCTTAACCGTGATTGTTCAAATAGGAGGGGAGTGAAGAGGAGAGAATCCTCCTCCATTCCAAATTAAGTCAAAGTCACTTTATGCAGAAAGTAGGTCATTTCTAATGAAAAGGCTAAAGGTCCAAAAGTTACAGAATGATTGACTTATTCAAAAACTCATCTCCAACCGATGACTAGACTATAATTCTATCAAGAGGCCATTATTTGCCAAAAGGGGCACCGGGCTGGTCAAATGTAGCCCCCTACTTAGCCCCTTTTTTAGGGCCGCCTAACTCCTCAATTGCAATAATTGATTCAAATTCAACTGTACTTTAATTAAATTAATCAATAAATTTAAAATATAAACTTAAAACTAATAAATTACTGAGGGGCTATGTTTAGCCATTTCGATTGAAGTTGATATATGAGTATGTCGTGACACAGTTTATTTAAAAATAATATTTTGCAAAGAGTATAATTTTGGACAAGACTATGTTTAGCTCTTTCAGTTGAAGATGGCATGAGATTCATGCCCATGAATAAAAAATCCCTCCCCCATTATTTTTTTTCACCAGCAAGGTAACTTTCTCATAGTTAGTCTTCCACTTTTTTTGTGGAAAGTACTTTGGAACGAGTATTGGAAAGTAGGTGAAGAAATAAGATAGGTTGGTGGCTTTAGCAGCACTAAAAAAACAAAGAGATATGATTTTATTTCCACCTCGCATCGTGTTTTAACTTTGTGGCAGGACAACAGGTAATAGGTGGATTGCACAGTTATTTTGGCATTCCTGTTTCATGTAATTCATTGTTATTTTCCACATATAACGTTTTCCGTTGACATATTTTTGGTTTTGTTACTTGATGGCTTGTGTCATGGTGTTGGTTAGAAATGTTGGCTGATGGAGCTGCTTGCTAAGTCCTTCAAACTTATCTTTGGCTCAATACTGGATTCCAACGTTTCATTGGTGATGTTCTCACTAAATTAGTATTTATTTTTCATTTTAATCGAAGTTTATCTTTATACTTATGTGATGAACATTCAAAT
Organism: Pyrus x bretschneideri; assembly: GCF_019419815.1. Classification (NCBI taxonomy): domain Eukaryota; kingdom Viridiplantae; phylum Streptophyta; class Magnoliopsida; order Rosales; family Rosaceae; genus Pyrus; species Pyrus x bretschneideri. The sequence continues at coordinate 129,398 of NW_025999404.1, read as the reverse complement.
CAGTCAAATGAAACTAATATGATTCAATGAACTTGTAGTGTAATTTGATTAAAACGGTTGAGCTCATTTTTTTAGTAGTAAGCATCGACCAAAGCAATCAAACAAAGATCATTTAACCGTTGGTTCGTGTGACCAAAGCTGGAAAGTAAAATTAATCAAAACCAGTTCTTCTCTTAATACCTCTTGTATGCAAAAGAGAGTGAGTGAGTATTACTAATTGTTTAACAATTTCTCATCTATAGCTTCTTTGTTTTTTCTGGAATTTTTACGGTACTTAGGAGTATGAGATTCTCCAGATGTTTTAACGTTAAATAATTCACCATAGATCACACTAAAATTTTGGTTCTTTTACTCCTACTTAGATAGAACAGCCATACTAACTTTTCTTTGTCAAAGAAATAATTCTCATTTGACACTATCACCGACACTAAACAGTGTGGTCTCCACCACCACCACTACCTAGTAGTACTCGACTGTCCATCTCTCTCCCATTTATTTTCTTTCCTCCTTTCTCAATTTCCTTTCTTGCTACAACTTTTCTGTGATAATTTTCAGTGTGATTGTCAAGGGTGGAGCCAAGATTTTTTCCTTGGGTGGGCTAATCGAAAATAGTACTATAAAATCATATGTTTATTTTTTGCTTGTGTAAACTTATATAATAATCAATATAAGAGAACAACAATATAATATAAATTATTCTCAAAATTATAACCCTAACCGATAAATTCATGGACCATATAAATAATTAACCTACTAATTAAATAAGAGATTAAGAAAATACCAAAGGTGACATTTATTGGAAAATCGCAACGGAAATTAAGGAATTGCAGAGACAAGGATTTAATCGTGGATTTAAAGAAATTATATTTCTTTTCTTGAGTAAGAAGCACAAAGGCTAAATTACATAGGGTAAATGGTCTTTTTCTTTAAAGAATATGATAAAAAAGGATTGTAGATATAACTAATTTATAATTTTTAGCATAAAATGTATTATTTATTACCTATCCTCTGTAAAATATACATTAAATAATAATCTCTATTGAAATTGAGTAAACTATAAACATGATTTTACAAAAGAATAGTTCTATTTACAAACCCATTTTTACTTCCAACACAGCCTTATTAATTTTCTATCAGTGATCATCTCCAACTCATTCGATTCGAACAACCGAAAATTGAGAGGGGTGTGTGAGAAGTAAAAATAAATGCATAAATAGCACTACTCTTACAGAAAACCTTCTTGGGCAACAACCCACCTTAGCTTTGTGGGTGGCTACGCTATTGATGATTGTTATGCTACTTTCCTTGCCATTTGTCACTTCTCTCTGCCTTTGTAAGTTTGTGTTGATCCTATATTTTAATTTTTTTTGGTATATTCTCTGAGTCCATAATCTGTTTTGCTTAATATTCATTTTCAATTACCAAAACAAGATTAAAAGTTTCTATTTTCTTTCCCTGCTCATTTTCGTTTTACTTGTCATTTACTACTGTTTTTGTTTGCAGAACCCATTTTTCCGGTAACTCAATGTGATTCAACAGCTTAAACTGAGTTATCGAAGGCTGTAAGATCAAATCAAATTGTCAAATGTGTATTGGCACTAGGCCAAATATCTGACCATATTGAGTCCCTGTAGATACAAATAAAAATTGTATCTTGTAATTACCAAAAGAAGATTTAACGTTGCAAAAATTCTTTTCTAAATTTTAAAACATTGATCTTCAATCTTTTTACTTGTTCATTTAGTTAGTCATTGCAGCACCCGATTTACAGCAACTGTGTTTTCCGATGGCATTGACTTTGAGCACCCGAAGAGCCTTTTCATCTTTTCTTTCGAATGAGTGCCAAGGAATTACGACTTTCTTTGACGATCGAGAGCTTGAAGAAGGAACAAGTATTCCTCTTGAGATCCCAAGTGCGATCAAAGAATCGCATATTGCAATCATTCTTCTCTTGCCAAACTATGCTTCTTCCAAATGGTGCTTGGACGAACTCACAACCATTCTGCAATGTATGGAAGGCAGGAACTCAGTTCTGCCGGTCTTTTATGAGACAGATCCATCTGACGTTGAAAATCAACTGGATGTTTTGCTAAAGTCTTCGCAGAGCATGAAGAAAAGTTCATCACTACCGAAGACAAAAGAAGGTGACCCAGTGGAGAGTTGATTTGAAAAAAGTATCCAAAATTGCTGGGTGGCATTTGAAGAATTTTAAGTAAGCATGGATGGACAATTAACTTCCCATATCTCATAATGGAGTCAAACGGGAATGCTTTGTTTATCTTCGATTGATTGGGTATTTTACTTTTCTTCCTTGTAGATCTGGAAGAGAGCTGATTAATGACATCGTCAAATGCGTGTGGAGGAAAGTGCAAGCTACGTTCACGCTATCAGATTCCTCATGGAAGTTAGTCGGAACTGATTATGCACTCGAGCAACTATGTTTGCTATTACCTCAATATGCCAATGATGTTCGCTTTATTGGGATAACAAGGATGAGTGGAATAGGCAAGACAACCCTTGCTAAGCTAGTTTATGACGAAATCTGCCATCATTTTGAAATTCATTGTTTTATTGCAAATGTTAGAGGGGTTTTTGCAAAAATATGGTGTAGTTGATTGATAAGGATTTTATCATCTACAAAAGTAGGGATAAAATACTTAAAAATACTTGCAAGAGTACAAGGTTATCGTAGTATAGCAGCTCAAGTAAGGTCGTTTTCCACAGGGATTGAATGAATAATTCATGCTAAAGTTGATTTTATGACCTAAAATATTAAAAAAGAATTTAATTAAAAACAATTAAATAAATTGACAAAGTAAAGAAAACAAAAGAAAATAGTTTTGAAAATAAATTTGAGCACTAGGGTTCTGCCGTCACCTTAACAATTTTACGTAGTTTTTTCAATTACTTATGAATTACACATGCATATTTTGAAGGTTAGGTTTTTCTAAAGCATGCCCTACTTGGAACCTCCAACATAGAACGTATATCCAACATGCAACATGTCCGTGGTGTCTAGATCGAATGTGAACATGCAGGACTCTTTAGCTTTTGTGAAATCCTTCTGAAAAACCATATAACCCTTAAGATGTGTCGTCTATCCTAAGAAGTTACACATATTAACCATAAGAAGCCTTAGTCAATTCCAGGGACAGCCCTCCGCCAAAATTGCATCAAATTACTTTTCTAAATATCCTAATGGTGGCCAATCGTCAAGACAATTAGATAGTTTCAAACACGGTGATTAATAATTCAAAACTTGCATGCATAATATTTGTTTGGGCCCAAAATATTATTTTAGGCCGAGCTTAGAGCCGCTCTCGGCCCAATAATCTTCTAAAATTATCAAGGGCCATTCAGTCATCATGGGCCATCCAATGAGGACTGGCCAAATCCTGTCATGAGGGGGATTAGTTTAACTAAGAGTGGGGTAGTCAAAACCTAGTGTAACAAGGAGTCTTTAAGGCTAAGACCTAGGAGATGAATTTGGTTTGTTAAAGAGTTTGGTTCAAAGTCCTATTGGAGTTAGGATTGGCTGAGACCTAATCGGATTAGGATGAGGAGTTCTAATCCTAGTACAATTCTAGCTCGGCTATGAGGGGGTTTGCTACTACAAATAGAGAAGGGAGTGCATCATTCAAGGCCCCTCCAATTCAACATACAAATTGCCCTGCGCAAAGCTTCTCAACAACCTTTGAGATTTTATCCTTCTCCCATTTCTTCTTGCCAACACATCTTTAGTTTGGATAAACAGCACTGTGAAGGCAACCGACAACATCTTCATTTTGGATAGACAGCACTAGAGCCGTAGAATCAGCCGATTGAGGAGCACCTTCAGTTTGGATAGACAACATAGCTTCGAGGTTGACTGGTTATTTATCCAAGTCTCGGTCGAGAAGGATTTTCGAATCCTTGTTGGCAAAGGTCATCTTATTAGCCTTCTCGGTGAAGTGATGTGTTATAGATTACTAGGCTTGGCACATTGAACGTCGAGTTGTTTTACGATTGGATACTTGCAAGTAAGTTTCAAAGTTCGGCATTCCGACAACCGAACCATATTTACCATCAAGACATACATCACTTTTGAGTATTTGTGTCCGTCTAGTCTAGTGCCAGTTCGACGTGCTTATACTTTCACGAATATAATCACCATGACCAAACCCTACGCTGACAATTTGTCAACTTCGCAGAACTAGCAGCCTTGTCTTCAGGCTTTAGAACCCAAAGGCCAACACGTGTTCCTTCCTCGGCCGCAATCACAAGACGTAGAAGTCAGCAGCGCACCCAACGCGACATCAACACATTTTACTCCCTGGCCAAGTGTGGCCGACGAGTTGGCATGCCTCGCACATAACTGAAGGATGTAGTTAGCTTATTAGTTACTCAGCCTATGCGCCACGTAGGCTTGGTAATTTTTAAGGTCAACAGTTTGGCATGCCCAGTGGGACATAATGCTAAAACTACGAAGTCCATGACCATTGAGACACAGTCGGTAAAGAAGAAAATAGTCATGGGAAAGTCAACAACTAGTCTTCCAGTCTAAAATCTAGGACAAGATGGCTCGTTACAGGCATATAATCCTCCTGCTGCTGTGACACCTGAAGCCATAAGTGCGACACGCCGAGAAAATGAAGTTAATCTCGGCGGCCAGCCCCGTGATGCAGAGATCGCTATCAAAACAACAAAGGGCTTTTTTGTTGAAAGATTAGTGGAAGATTGTGATGAAAACGACGGTGAGGCATTTGATCCACCATCTTGGTCGTTTCTTCGACGACGATTTGAAGAGCAATCTCGGCAATTCGAACAAATGTTTAGCCGAGAGATAAAAAGCATACTCGAAGAGACGCGCGATAATAATGCTATACATACCAAGTTGCTTAAACTACTGGTTAATAAAGCCCATGAAGGTGGACCCGTCGATTGTTCCTGATAGCCTACGTTTAAGAATAATCCATTGCCAGCAATACAAGCCGAGATAGGATCTGCTCAGGTCAAAATGATTAACTTGGAGAAAAATGGAGGATCAACCAGCAGATCGAACGAATTTGAGCAATGAACAGAAACGACATCTATTGATATGGTCAAGGTTCAGACAATGATTGATTCGGCCCTAAAAAAGGGGCCGAAGTTTCTGAAATTCATTCACCCATATCCAACATTCGTAGAAAAGTTCGAGTACCCCAAGGGATTCAAAATTCCAGACTTCAGCCTTTTCACTAGAGAGTTATCCCTATCGTCGTTAGAACACGTGGCTCGATTCACTGCCCAATGTGGGGATGTTAATAGTGATTTCCATAAGCTTCGACTGTTCAATTTCTCGTTAATCGGCTCAGCATTCGCGTGGTATATAAACCTTCCACCCAACTCTATCCAAAGTTGGGAGGAACTAGTCAAGAAATTTCATGAAGAATTCTATCAACCAGGGATGGACGTGTTAGTATCTTCTCTGGCCAGGATGGTTCAAGCTTCTGACGAGTCGCCGATGGAATACTTTATGAGGTTTAAGTGGCCAGAAATTGGTGCCGAGTACCTCTCCCAGAAGTCGAGTTTGTTAGGCTTGCCTTGAACGACCAGGATGTTGAATACTAAAAGAAATTCTTGGGGGAAAACTTTCGAGACATGTACGAATTGGCTCAACATGTCGAGCAATATGATTATTTGCTCCGAGGAGAAAAGATCTCAAAGTCCCCATCTCGAGGAACGATCTATAAGAACACCACAGTCAGTTATGCATCGACCGAAAACGAAGAATCCCAAATGCCAGTATTGACATTGCTAAGATAGTGATCAACAAACCATACATATGCAAAACATTGGCTCATCCTAACTCCAAGGATGCCAAAACCAGCTCGGCCTCTGAAGAAGCTACCATCAAAACATCGAAAGTTTATACTTTTGACATCTTCGAACAATTGTTGCTTGCGGAAATTGTCAAGCTTCGGCCAGGGCATAACATTCCTAAGGCTGATGATTTAAAAGGAAAGACATATTGCAAATACCACAATTCAAATAAGCATATGACAAATAATTGTGTCGTATTTTGTGATGCCATTGAAAGCTGGATTGACAAATAATTCGAAGAAGCAAATAGGCGTTAATACCAATCATTTCCCTACGGTAACAGTAAACATGGTAGATGCTCATCTACCTAGGGATAAAGGAAAAGGAAAGGCTGAGTTTGTTCCAATGCAATTCGTCCCAAAGTAGAACTTTTAGCCACGATTGAAGATTGATTTATTTTCAAACAAGCCACCCGAAGATTTGACGGGACTAGCTATTGTTGAATCAATGTCAGATTCAGTGCAGAGGAAACTAATGAGCTGATGGTTTTATATAGTTGATGCAAAGCAAGTGTCGCCTTAGCTCAGCCAAAGAAAAAGCCATGTCGGGTCGAAATACTTCACCCAGTGCCCATAGCTGCGGTAACATCCCAAAAGATGCTCGGTACAGGCCAACACCATAAAGTTTTTGATAGGCTTGGCCTTCAAGTACAAGATAACAAGCTATCTTCAGCCAGACGACGTCTTGATTTCGACGCATCGTTTTACAACGAAGATTATTATGTGCGCAACTTTGGCGATAATGCGCAAACCAGCGCACCTTCAAACCTCCTGAGCCATGTGATCAGCGTTAGAATACCTACAACTCCCCTACCGGTATATATACTGCATTGTCTAAATCACATAAACATCAGCGCCAAAGAATCGACTGAAATAAAAGCTCACCTCAAGCACTTCTAGAAGCAAGTTGAGAGCAAACTTCCCCTGTTACCTACACATGAACCATTGATCAAAGTTATATGGAATCTCCACCCACCACTCCTTAGTAAAGCTTTGGAATACATCCGAGAGTTTCACAAGAAGCATTCGACAAATGATTTAAACGGCTTGCTAAAAGCGTGCCAAGATACTCTTGATCTCATTCGAAGTTGCCCTGATGCAGAACATATCATCTAAAAGACCTCGGATCCAGGGATGAAAGCTAGGTTCCAGTATATACGAGAAGCTCGAGTTCTCGGCTTTGAGGTAGATCAATATACTAATATTGACACTGCTTAACTTCCCTTTTCTTTTGAGGACCTCCAATATTTACGATACCATTTTGAAGTCTTTTTAGCTATCTTTCTCTTCAGCCTTACGGTCGATGAAAAAGAACAAGTAACACGATTAGATGCTTACCTTGACATGATAGACGCTCGCATCACATATCATGAGCAAACTCGTATGTCATCACAAGACTAAAACCCAGTTCCAATGCCGAGCGAACCCGAGGTTGACATGTAGAACGAGAAGACTCTAGTAGACGTACCGCATGAACATACCCTGGCACCAGTTGAAGAAGATCGAGTAGATATTGCCCATTCACCAAATACATTGCCCGAAGGTCCAGAGGAAAAAGATCGCGACCCAATAGGTCATTCGATCATCTACAACATGGAAATCAGCATGGTCTATATATTACCCGTCGAGTTCCAACCAACCACATCCCAACCAAATTTCCTGGACGGCAACGTGGTTGCCAAGGAAGCCATACAAGTCGATTTTGTGGCCGCCAAAGAGGTTGAGCTGGCAATAAAAGAAGATAAACTCAAAGCAGCTCTTGATGAATTGTTTCCTCACTCTTCATCAATTAATCTCCATCATTTGAAGTCGTTATATGTTACGGCTCATATTGAAGGACATCCGGTTTTTAAAATTTTCGTCGAGTGTGGAACAAAGATCAGCATCATGCCCGTCGCTGTCATGAAGGCATTACATCATTCCAACAACGAACTTATTCCATCAGGGGTCACCATAAGCAATTTTGTCGATGACAAATCCCAGACCAAGGGAGTGCTTCCATTGGAGGTAAATATTACAGGTCGTAATCACATGACCACATTTTTCATAGTCGATTCAAAGATCGAGTATAATGCATTGCTGGTTATGATTGGATCCATTAAACGAGCTGCATCCCCTCGTTATTATATTAGGTCCTTATCTTCTGGGACGGCAAATCGATCGTGGTTCATCCGACCGACAATCAGCCGTTCAAAGCTAATATGATTCAGACTCGCTATTATGACGATCACCTTGACTACATCACCTTACAAGGTTTTAACGAGGAAGGACGGCCGACTCGGATCTCAGTTCAGAAAGCCATTGAGATAGGCACCTAGACTGTTCACCAGGATTCGGTGAGACTTCGGTTGGCTGACCTGATTGTTGATCCTGATGTCTGATACCAAACAAGACAGGTGCTGGGTTATGGTTTTATCCACCATGGAACGACTGTTGGTCTATTGGTATGCTATTTCCAAGCAACTGAATTTGGGCGTGAACTTGGTAAAGTTTCTTGCCAAAAGAGACATCGGTCCAGTTTTATCACTTAACAAGGTGCAACCTACCCAGACCGAGCTCAAAGACAGTTGGCCCCAAGTCAAGGACCCTTTAGAGGAAATAAATGTTAGAACGGCTGAAGACTCGCGACCTTTATTTATTAGTGCTTTGTTACCCCAGCTTGTGAAAACCGAGCTTTGTAATTTACTCAAGGAATTTAAGGATTGTTTTGCTTGGAGTCACCTGAAATGCCTGGTTTAGACCGAACGCTTGTTGAGCGCGAATTATGCATCAAACCTGGTGCTCTACGTATTTGTATCGATTTTTGAAATTTGAATTTGGCAACCCCTAAAGATGAATATACAATGCCAATTTCAGATTTGTTAATTAATGTAGCAACAAACCACGAGATGTTATCCTTCATGGATGGCTATGCCAGTTATAACTAGATTTTCATTGCTGAGACCGATGTCCACAAAACTGCTTTTCGTTGCCCATGGGCACTTGGGACTTACGAATGGGTCATCATGCCGTTCGGCCTTAAAAACGCCGATGCCACATACCAACGCGTTATGAATACTATTTTTCATGATTTAATTGGCACCATCATTGAGGTATGTATTAATGATGTTGTGGTCAAATCAAAACATTGTTGAACACACTTAGATGATATTTGGCAAGCTTTCCTTCGTATGCGCCAACATAACCTTAAAATGAACCCTGCTAAGTGCACATTTGGTGTGTCGATAGGCAACTTATTGGGTTTCCTTGTCAATCATCGTGGTATCGAGGTGGACACAAATAAAGCTCGAATGATCATTGATGCTCCACCCCCGACAACCAAGAAGCAATTACAATCATTACTCGGTAAAATCAATTTCCTCCGTCGTTTCATTTCTAATTCAGTAGGGAAAATGAAAGCTTTCTCCATGCACTTGAAACTTAAGGATTTTGACAAATTCAAATGGCATGAGGAGCACCAAGATGCCTTCACACAAATTAAGGTCTCCCTCACTACCCCACTTGTCCTTGTGCCACCTTTGCACGATAAACCATTCAAGTTGTATATATCGACCATCGAGGAATCAGTTGGTTGTCTTCTTGCACAAGACAATGACATGAGACAGAAGCCTGCCATTTTTTATCTTAGCCAGAATCTTAAGTCGACCAAGATAAATTATTCACCTATCGAGAAACTTTGTTTGGTTTTGTTCTTCGCTGCGTCCAAGCTACAACATTACATGCTCCATTATATTATGCAGGTCATTGCTCAGACAAACGTTACTTGCTATATGCTTACTCGGCCGATAGTGAAAGGCCGAATTGGAAAATAGACAATGGCACTGTCTGAGTTTTGTTTGCAATACATGCCCCATAAAGCTGTAAAAGGATAAGTGATGGCTGATTTCTTAGCCCAACATCCCTCCTCATACTGTTTTGGGGGCAACGACGTCAAAATTGGTATGGTGGAAACACATGATAATTATTAGACAATGTATTTTGACGGCTTTAGTACTTCGACCTCGGCTGATGTTGGGATTGTCATCCAATCTCTGGATTACTACCGATGGTATTTTGCTCTCAAACTGGATTTCGATTGTATGAATAATTAGGTTGAATACGAAGCCCTTATCATCGACCTTAGCGTCCTTCATGACTTGAGGGCAGCCTGCGTACACGTCCTTGGCAATTCAGAGCTTATGATTAACTAACCTAGTGGAACTTTTCGTTGCATGAGTTGTAGTCTGGCGCCCTATCACATGGTTGTCAGCTATTTGGCCGAATCGTTTGAAGGCATCACATTTAAGCACATATCATAAGTTTGAAACGTTGACGCAGACGAATTGGCTCAAATAACCTTCGGAGCACAACTCCTAAGGGGTAAGCTAGATCGGGTCATACCAGTAGTGCGACGACCACACCTGGCCTTGGTTAATCAACAAGTTCTTCAGCACGACCATGTGATCCGTACACGAGTTATGTCCCTACCTTTATTGTTGGAACGAGAAGATCCTGTAGATGTTTGCATGGTCGAGACATTACCTGACGACTGGAGAAGGTTACAAATTAAGTAATGTACAAGAATGAGTTGTACCAAAAGGGTGAAGACGGTCTGTTGTTATTATGTCTTGGCCCGGAAGAGGTAGCCCAAACAACATAGAGGTACATGAAGGAATATGTGTGGCGCGTCAATCTGGACGCAAAACGTGTTGGTTGCTCCACTGACATGAATATTTCTAGCCAAGTATGTTAAAAGATTGCATTGAATACGCGGAAAGGTGTGTACAATGTCAAATCCATGGGCCTATACAAATGGTCCCAGCCGAATTACTTCCGGTCACCAAACCATAGTCGTTTAGAGGATAGGGCATGGATGTAATCGGCAAGGTCACGCCGTCTTCCAGATCAGCAAAGCATGCATGGATACTCGTAGCAACTGACTACTTCACCAAGTAGGTCGAGGCGAAATTTTATGCTGAATTAACGTCTAAAGAAGTTTGTAAGTTTGTGGAAGAAAACATTGTAACCAGATTCAGTGTACGAGAAACGATTATAATAGACAACGACATGATTTTCACAGCCGATAGGTTTAGAGAATATGTGGCGAGTTTGACAACTCGGCTTGATCAGTCCACGCTATATTACCCACAGGCAAATGGACAGGCTAAAACAAGTAATAAAGTTTTAATTGGTATCCTCAAAAAAATAATAAAAGAAAAGCCTGGGATGTGGCATTTGAAGTTAAACGAGGCATTATAGGCAGATCGAACTTCACTTCGATCAGCAACAAGGACGACCCCATATGCACTGACTTATGGGCATCTTGATGCTACCAGTCGAGCTAAGCATAAACTCGTTACGAGATATCAAACAAAGTAGTTTGGTTAGTGCCGAGTACAGTTAGGCCATAAGGCAAGAGTTAGAGGACTTGGAGGAAGCTCAACTCGATGCCTATAATTTACTAGTGGCGCAGAAGAAGATCGCCGAGCGAGCTTATAATCGACGAGTTAGGCAAAAGACGTTCGGCGAAGGTGACTTAGTGTGGCAAACTGTGTAACCAGTAGGGATTAAAGATCACATATTCGGAAAATGGTCATCAAATTGAGAAGGACCTTTTTTTGTCCATAAAGTTCTTGGCAAAGGGGTATACCACCTCAGAGATCGAACGGGTTTGGTCCATAAATTACCTATCAATGGAAAATTCTTAAAGAAATATTATCCAATCATTTGGGAAATGCAGGAATAATGAATTTTTTTTATTGATTTTCAAAGTACGTACAAGCAAGATTACAAAAATCAACCAGCCTATAGCTAAAAAAAAGAAGTCCTAAGGGGTCGAAGGAATGAATGCTTCAAGAGCGGGTTTAAGTCCTAACCACCTTACTTCGCCTATCGTGACTTCGGCCTGCCTTGTCAATTTATCAAGTTGTGGTTACTATATCCGCTTCGCGCCAGTTCCACATTTTCCTAGTCAAGGCTTATTTGACTCGAAATCCTTTTCAAGCTCCAAAGCAACGACTAACCTTTGACGTTGGAGTTCAGCAATTTGACGATTGAGGTCGGCCAGTCATTCCTTCTTTGCCTTTATTGCCTCGAGCTCTAGTCGAATAGCTTCATGTGTGACCATTGCAGCCTTGAGTTCATCCTCTGCCAAGAGAGCCCTCTCAAAAATAGTAAAATATTGTTAGGTTCGCTCTAATACATCAAATAGGTGAACAACACTCTCGTTGCTCAGCAAGCCGCTGGTTGCAAGGTCATTTAGGCATTCCTCCATAGAGTCGAGGCATTTGCATTGGAGAATTTGTGAGGTTGAAAAGGACAAAAGCTCCTGCAGCTTGATGAAGGCATCACACTAGGTCGCAATCCCAGAAGGCTTGGTCATGGAGGTAGAAGAACTAGGCATCCAAAAAGTGCTGGAGAGGAGGGCGTCGAGCTTAACTTCCCATGAAGGCTATACATATATATAAAAATTTGTTAGAAAAGAGAAATTTAAAGAACGGCAGATAAGGAGGTTGTGTTAGACCTACCGAGAAAAGAATACGGCCATGTCTGCTGGTTCATTGCTTGAACCCAGAGAGCTTAATGGTTGAACCCAATGTTTAAGGTAGCCTTTTAATTCATACAGCGGATGAAGGTCATCTACATTTGATGGCCACTAGGGTGGCCAAGAAATACAAATAACGCCCTCCGGCGCATAAAATTTTCAGTGAAAGGAACGATTGGGCACCTAGCATTTAATGTTTTTCTTGGTTTAGAGTTCTTTTGAGGTTTGGAAATTGATATAAGAGAACAAGGACAAGACTTACAAAGGCCGAGGTGACCTCTTGAGAAGGGATGCTAAGATTTTGGTTTTGGGGATGAAAGATGTCGTTTCTGGCTCGATTGAAGGTGCTGTTTCTTGTCCCGGACTCGCTTCAGCCACAAGAAGGTCGACCTAGTCAGCCGCCTCAACTGTCGATTAGGGATTGGTAGTTAGAAGTTCGGCCGATCGAGGGCGCCTCACCAGCCAGGGTACTTCACTTTCGTCCTTCTGGTCATAAGAAAATTGTTCGCTAGTTTGGAGACCAAGTTAAAGAACATCACTTTTAAGAAAATAAGAAAGGGCCTACCTCTTCTTCCAAGATGATCATTGGATTCATTTTTGGATTTGAGGGAAGGGTTTTCTCGGTCTTGGTGGCCGCCTTCTCCAAGGTAATAGTTGCTAGGCCGACTTCCGGAGCAATGGCCGGCCTTGGAGTTGCAAGACCCTTGACCTATGGGGCAACAACTGGTTCAACCATGGCTTGCATGGTAGGACGAACTTCAGTCGTCTGGTCTGATAGAGGGTTTTGCGGTACTCCTTTCAAGGCTTGGATAATAGGAGAAGAGAGAGGGAAACTAGAAGTAATTGTTTCTGTGGTTCGACTTGAGATAACGTGAATTTCCCGTTCTCCCTTCTTTGCCTTTTTCTTGATGCGCTTCTGGGGTCGAGCAATGTTGCCAGTCATCTCGACCTATAGGCAAGGTCGTTTGCTCGGCATGGCTGGTGCAGCAGGGGTCATCATTGGAGTTAGTTCGGCTGAAGGAAGAGAGATGGTTGCAAACTGATAGGAGCATATTCATGCGACTTAATTAGCTTGTTCTCGTGCATTTATGTTGTGTTTACTTATCTATTTCAGTGTTTAAGGCCACTTTTGTGTATTTTCAGATTATAAGGCCAAAGTGTGCAAGAAGATGCAAAGTGGAGCTTTTTGGAGCGAAAGAGGAATGAATGAGTTGAAGACTTGAAGAAACGACGAATTCCTACTCCAACGATGAATTCTTACCAAAACGAGGAATCCTACTCAAACAAGGTTTCCTATTTTAGGAAAGTTAACCCTAAGTTTCCCGTTTTGGTAACCTTTCCTAAATCTTAAACGTCCGTATTTTCTAGCCACTTTGAAGTCCTTGTAGGCGCTTTAGGACACAAAACGAATGCCCTAGCCCAAATTCCAACCAATGCCGTGGGCTTTAGCCCAAGTTCCTTCCCTTGCCATGCAAGGGGGGGCATTTTAGGCCCAAATCCATGCATTAAGCCCTTCACCCTAATTGGCCCAAATCCATGCATTAAGCCCTTCACCCTAATTCTTCCTCCTAATTAGTGCATCCCACCATTCCATTCCATAATTTCCATTAGTGCATCCCACCATTCCATTCACACTTAAATGCCCATTATCCCATTTTTTTTAGCTTTTAATTCCACACCATCCCATTATCCTTTACATCCACTAAACCATGCATCCACATTCACCTAAATAAACCCTAAATTACATCCACTAAACCATCCATCCACCATAATTCCCACCATCCACACCTTTTCCCATCCACCAAATACCTTAAACAAACATCCATTAACACCCATTCTCTTCCTATAAATACCCATTCATTCCATTCACCAAATCATCTCATTTTCCATTGTAATACACAAACACTTCCCCTTCTCCATTTTCCATTGCATTTCCACTCCATTCCACACTTCCATCCCCCCAACCAACCTATCCTTAAACCTTGTGCTACAACAACGAGGAAGAGAAGAGTGCCTAAACGTTCATACAATTCAAGTTTGAGTTGTTGGAATGTTTAGGTGTTTCTTTGATTTCAAAGTTATGAGGAACTAAACCCCCTTTAGCTAGGGGGTGATTCGAAACTATGTTTATATTTGTAATATGATTTGATTACTTTTAATTACGTTTCATAAGTTATGAATTCAATTTGTTTAACTGTTTGATTGATAACCTATTTATGTATGTTTATTAAGAATGAACGCTTAATTTTCATGCATGAATTTGACGCTAGAATATAAGTGAGTTTCACGTAATAGTTATGAACTTATATTCACAAGTAGTGGAGGTTGCTTATAAACAATCGCGTTAAACATATTCTTGGCATAAGTTTCATGCAATCATAGTAACGAATGCCTCGTCAACACTTATAGTTTTCATGATGCTTAATGATTCTTGCTTGTATCTCTATTATGCAATTCATGTAGGGAACTTGTGAGGAATGCTTTGGATTGTCGTATGCAATCATCCAATTCATTAACTTAAGGAAAACTTGACGGTTAATTTAAGCGGACCTAATTAACCCGGGGCGTTGAGAATTCATGGTTTATTGAAATGCAATTAGAAATCGGTTTGTATGCAAGTATAACATGTGTGGAGATGAACCCCTTAGCTAGCTTTCCCATCCATTCATTTCCGTCAATTTCGTATTTACAATTTGTTTTCTTTGCAATCTATCCACTTTAGTTTAATCTCGTCCAAACCTAAATCCCCCCCATATTTTGTTTTAAGTTTTAGTCTTAATCTTTCTTTCATGGTTTATTTTGTTTTAAGTTTTAGTATAGTGTTTTAAACTTGTTTTTACGTTTTTGAAGTCAAATCCAAGTGGTTAACAATCCCTCCTAATCCCCGGTCCAGAACGATCCCTACTTATACTTATACTACAATTGACAAAAAGAGGGTTTAATTTGTATGCGTATAATTCTCGCATCAAATTTTGGCGCCGTTGCCGGGGATTAGCAACTTTGCTAATCCCTTGGTTCTTTTATTTTTGTTTAGTTTGTTTTCGTTTTAGTTTCTAACTTAGTTTTATTTTCTTTGTTTGATGTTACTTTTGATATTTGCTTTAGTTCTTTTTCTTTGATTTTAGGTGCTTGAGAAGTAAGACATGGATTTTGCTAGCATTCAAGCTCAATTGGCAAATCTTACTTCTCAATTGTCGCAGATTGCTGAAAGGACCACAATACAAAATGTCCCTACATTTAGTGCATCTTATAGGCAAGGATACCAAGCCAATCAATATCCACAAAGCGATTGGAGTGATCATTCAAACTCTATGTGGTGGGAAGCTCAACAAGTTCAACATGAAGCATATTGGCAGCCATATGAGGAGTTCTGTTCAAGACCTATGCAGCCGCCACAACCTTATATGCAATATGCTCAATCAAACTCAGGTTCGTCAATAGATTATAATCAAATTCTTAATGAATTAAACTCTTTGGTGCAGGGTTCACAAAATCAAGCTAAGGAGACTCACCAAGAAACATATTGGCAACCATATGAGGATTCATATGCACCACCACAGCCTTCCCCTCAATCTTCACATCCAAATTCAGGTATATCAAATTGTTATAAGGAAGTTATTCAACAACTGAATTCTGTGGAGCAGGGCAGGGAAGCTCAACCATTTCAACAAGACGCATTTTGGCGACCAATTGAGGATTTCTATCAAGCAAAAGAGTTGGCTGAGTGGAACAGTCAATTTAGGCAGAATGCAGAATGCATGGAACAAATTCAAGAACAAATGGTTGAAGATGAGCCCATGGATGAATTGCTACTGCTCGAAGAGGAGGAGGATGCACAAGGCACGGCAAGGGAAGAACAACCCTTGCCGCAACCTCCCAATATTCCTACACCACCCCATTCAAGTAAGGTTGTTCCAAATTTAATTATTTCTAACTTTGTTCCCCCAAATGCACCCTTCCCTGGCAGGTTCATGCAATCCATGAAAGATGAGGGGAAGAAAGACATCTTGGACACCTTTCCAACAATTCACGAGGAAAAAGTGGTTGAGGAGCATCTTGAATTCATCAAGGAGGAAATTGGAGTGGATCACACAGCCACAACCTTCAAAATGTCCAATCTGAATGAAAACATCCCTTGTGCATTTGTTGAATGTGCTGCGACTTTAGAGCCAATATTGCAGCCCATAGGTAAGCCGCCTCCCCGAATTTCAATTTTCTTTTATACTAATATGTGGTTAATGATCCAGGCACCCACTTTAGAATTTGAACCATTACCGGATCATCTCAAGTATCACCCCCCATTCAAAGATAAATTCCATGCTGGGGGTCCTAAGTGAGAAAAGAAGTTCTTCGTCCGGCTGCAAGACGTAAAAGAAAGCGCTACTTGGGAGGCAACCCAATACAGTAAATAAAACTTTTGCTTGATCATTGATTTTTTTCGATAAATTACAATTGTATCTAAACATGGCAGAAAGATGGAGCCTTTACAAAGGTTGTGTACGTGAGGCCCCACTACGTGGCAACACTCTCGGAGCAAGAGGTATCGGAGCAGGAGGCATCGGAACAGGAGGTCTCGGAGCAATAGGTATTGGAGCAGGAGGCATCGGAACAGGAGGTCTCGGAGCAAGAGGTATTGGAGCAAGAGGCATCGGAGCGGAAGGCATAGGAGCGGGAGGCACCGAAGATAGATCATTCAAGGCCCCAAACCTTGGTGGAACGCTGGATGATCCAGGAAAGAGGTGCCTCTGGAAGAAAGCTGCAAGCCTTTGACGGTCATCAAGCTCATCAAGCTTCCTTTTCATGCCTGACGAATAATTGTTGGCAAGAGCGTGCAAACTTCGGTTCTCGTACTTAAGCTGTTTGATCTCCTGCTTAAGACTCTCCATCTCCGCCATCAACGATTCAACCTGACGGGAGCGAGCAAGAAGGCGTTGGCCCATGTTGGACACAGAGCCAGCGCACTGAACACTCAGAGCCAGGGATTCTTGAACGGCCAACTCATCGGACCGTCCTGAAAGCAGCTGACTGTCTTTGGGAGTGAGGAGGTTCCGAGCCACTATCGTAGCCGTTGTGGGATCCGTCATCACAGAGTCCTCATCTGTAAGAGGGCCATGGGAAGATAAGAAAGACGGGCACCATACCTTACCCTGACGAGGCGCGACCGGGTCACTGCTTAGACTCAAATCTAAGCAAATGTTCGATGGGTTGGATGAGCTAGCCATTGTTCAAGAAGTTAAAAGAAAAGGGTTGGATGGAGGAAAATCTCGACGGGCCGAAGATGATTTTTGGGAAGTCTTCAAAGTGTGCAGATAGAGGTGATCGATCACCTCTATTAAAGGAGAGGCGTTCACCGATTCAGAAATGAAGAGACACCACTCTTCAAAAACCGGATTTCCCGGCGTAAAGATGGCCAGCTCTTCAGACGCAATCCAGGCTTTTTAGAAAGCGTGTGCAAATTTGTCAAAAGCTCCCAGCTTTTCAGAAGACGCGTGGAAGGCGAGAAATCAGCTGCACACTTTAGCCGACAAATGTGGGTGACAAAGCCGAAAGCTCCCGGCTTTCCATAAAGCGAGTGCAAATTTGTCAAAAGCTCCCGGCTTTTTCAGAACGCGCGTGCCACTTTGTCGAAAGCTCCCGGCTTTTCAGAAGACGCGTGGAGGAGATTGCCGCATCCGCACTGCCATTTGCCATTACAATTCCTATATACATCAACCTTCATGGCAAGGCATACACCCACAAATGCATAATTTTCCTTCTCGGCCGAAAAATGTAAGCTGCAACCAACCCTCTCAAACATGCTCAGATTTCTCCTTCTCTTGAGAACACACTTTCAAACATGGATGTATCCCCCAAAGAAGATACCACATGCCTGCAGTACGAATGAGGAAGAAGGAAACAGTGGATCGAAACATGTGGATTCATTCGCTGCCTCTTCGAAAGCAAAGGTATCTCATATCATCAAGGGCGAAAGCAAAGGTATCTCATATCATGCTCTTTCCCTGTCTTTTCCTTTGTCCTTGATAGTACTTGCATGGCAAAGTGAAAGAAACAATCAGCCGGCACTTGGAGTCTATCTGGACTCTATTCCCTGGTTGCTTACCTAGCTTTGCTGAGCTATCCTCTAACCCTCTTCAATACGAATTGGAGAGATTGAACAAAGAAACAGATAAGAGGAGGAAGCTCAGACCTTCGGGGGAGACCAAAGGAAGCCTGCGGCCCAAGAGTAGCACAAAGGAAAATCAACGATGGGAGCAGCGCATTTCAAGAGTAAGCCTGTGGAATCACTCAAGATGAAGCCTCACTGCAATCACCAAGGAGAAGATGGAATTTACACTCCATAACCAGATTTGCATCTCTAAAACTCTTCTCTTTGTTAGATACATTATGCCATGTTTAGTATGTTTAGTTGCTGTTTTATTTGTTTTCTTTTGTTTGGTGTGTTTTAAGCTTAAAACATTGAGGACAATGTTTGATTTAAGTGTGGGGGGGTAACTAAGTATGTTGATGCAAATTTGTTGGATTTTATCACCCATAACTTCAAGTGTTGTTCCTTGCTGTTTTAAAATGTTTTTAAACTGTTTTAGTGTGTGTTGACTTAAAAATCCGAAAATACCATAAAAATTTGAAAAATTGTTTTGAAAAACCCAAAAAGAGTTGTTTTTGTGTGTTTGTGTCGTAGGTCACCTTCCAACACAATGATGAGGATTTGGTTTTTAATTGCATGATGGTTAAAGAAAGTTACAAACATGGATGGACGTTTGATATACTCTTTGGTTTATGCTTGGTTGTCGTTATAGTTTACGAATTCACATGTAATCACAAATGATAAAAATTAGTTTTTGTAACATGCTTGAAGGAAGGAACTTAAACAAACGATACATCCCTGTGAGACTTGAGCCTAAACGTTATTTGGAGAGTAATAATCTGTGCGTCATTGTTTTCTAAAGTCGTTGCATGATCTCATTATTCTTTGCTTGGTTACTACTTAGAAGGCGTTTCATCACTTAGTTCCAAATGCTAGAACTCATGCCCATTTCATTCAAAGCATGTCATTGATTTGCATACCACATATTCAAGATGAAGTTGTGTAGTGACTACTATCAAAGCCAAACAGCCATGTGCCCTTCACTCATTTTGTGTTTAAGTTTAACCCCATTGAGCCGTGTTAGCCCATATTCTTTGTTAACCCGCATTATCCTCACCTAGCCTAGATTAGGACCATCCTTACCCTTGTTCTTGAAGCATAGTAAGCAAGGAATTCCTTTTGATTAATGTGTTGCAGAAAATAAGTGTGGGGGAAGGATTATGGATGTGAGTTTATGTGCCATAGGCACGGTTGAAAAAAAAAAAAAAAAAAAAAAAAAAAAAAAAATTGAAAGAAAAAATTGAAAAGTATTGGTTGTTGAAGTAAGGACCCAAAACAATGAATTAGGCCCTAAGAGTTGTTTGTGTTTCCCCTATTTGTCTAAAAGTTGATTTTTGCATTCTAAGGGAATTCTAGGTCTTAATTTCATTGCTTTACTTGCTATTGCTTAAAGAACTTTTGTTTATCCCTACCTTTCGTTGTTAGCCAATACCCCAGGCCCCGTTACAACCCTTGACTTCTATCTTGAGTGTTGTGCATTTCAATTGTGGAGTTTGAATTTGGTATGAGCATATGGTGTCACTGGTTCTCGCATCTAAGTAGTAGCATTCCATTCATGAGATCATATCTAAACACGTTTAATTACTCCAGAAATGGTGGTTCTTTGTTATAACATATGTGAGTACTAGTCTTTCATGTTTACATCAATCTTCTCACATATAACTAGTGTAGGGTGTGTAGTCAGAAAATTTGAGTGAAAATTGAGTGCATAACGAGTGAGGAATTGAGGGAATTCTCTAAGGCATGTTACTACATTCAAAATATGTTTTTAAATGCGAACTAGTGAATGGTGACTATGAGTAAGTACGTGCTTGAGGGGAAAGAAGACTAAAAGCTATGTGTGTAATGATCTTAGACATGTCATGTTTCATTGGAAATCCCTGAGGCAAACGTTGGAAGGTTTAGGTTATGTTTTGTTTGTTTTGTTGCGTTTTGTTTACTGTAGTTGTTTTGTTTTGCTCGAGGACTAGCAAAAGTTAAGTGTGGGGGAATTTGATAGGAGCATATTCATGCGACTTAATTAGCTTGTTCTCGTGCATTTATGTTGTGTTTACTTATCTATTTCAGTGTTTAAGGCCACTTTTGTGTATTTTCAGATTATAAGGCCAAAGTGTGCAAGAAGATGCAAAGTGGAGCTTTTTGGAGCGAAAGAGGAATGAATGAGTTGAAGACTTGAAGAAACGACGAATTCCTACTCCAACGATGAATTCTTACCAAAACGAGGAATCCTACTCAAACAAGGTTTCCTATTTTAGGAAAGTTAACCCTAAGTTTCCCGTTTTGGTAACCTTTCCTAAATCTTAAACGTCCGTATTTTCTAGCCACTTTGAAGTCCTTGTAGGCGCTTTAGGACACAAAACGAATGCCCTAGCCCAAATTCCAACCAATGCCGTGGGCTTTAGCCCAAGTTCCTTCCCTTGCCATGCAAGGGGGGGCATTTTAGGCCCAAATCCATGCATTAAGCCCTTCACCCTAATTCTTCCTCCTAATTAGTGCATCCCACCATTCCATTCCATAATTTCCATTAGTGCATCCCACCATTCCATTCACACTTAAATGCCCATTATCCCATTTTTTTTAGCTTTTAATTCCACACCATCCCATTATCCTTTACATCCACTAAACCATGCATCCACATTCACCTAAATAAACCCTAAATTACATCCACTAAACCATCCATCCACCATA
Organism: Pyrus x bretschneideri; assembly: GCF_019419815.1. Classification (NCBI taxonomy): domain Eukaryota; kingdom Viridiplantae; phylum Streptophyta; class Magnoliopsida; order Rosales; family Rosaceae; genus Pyrus; species Pyrus x bretschneideri. Next base: position 108,202 of record NW_025999404.1, on the reverse strand, counting down.
ATTCCCACCATCCACACCTTTTCCCATCCACCAAATACCTTAAACAAACATCCATTAACACCCATTCTCTTCCTATAAATACCCATTCATTCCATTCACCAAATCATCTCATTTTCCATTGTAATACACAAACACTTCCCCTTCTCCATTTTCCATTGCATTTCCACTCCATTCCACACTTCCATCCCCCCAACCAACCTATCCTTAAACCTTGTGCTACAACAACGAGGAAGAGAAGAGTGCCTAAACGTTCATACAATTCAAGTTTGAGTTGTTGGAATGTTTAGGTGTTTCTTTGATTTCAAAGTTATGAGGAACTAAACCCCCTTTAGCTAGGGGGTGATTCGAAACTATGTTTATATTTGTAATATGATTTGATTACTTTTAATTACGTTTCATAAGTTATGAATTCAATTTGTTTAACTGTTTGATTGATAACCTATTTATGTATGTTTATTAAGAATGAACGCTTAATTTTCATGCATGAATTTGACGCTAGAATATAAGTGAGTTTCACGTAATAGTTATGAACTTATATTCACAAGTAGTGGAGGTTGCTTATAAACAATCGCGTTAAACATATTCTTGGCATAAGTTTCATGCAATCATAGTAACGAATGCCTCGTCAACACTTATAGTTTTCATGATGCTTAATGATTCTTGCTTGTATCTCTATTATGCAATTCATGTAGGGAACTTGTGAGGAATGCTTTGGATTGTCGTATGCAATCATCCAATTCATTAACTTAAGGAAAACTTGACGGTTAATTTAAGCGGACCTAATTAACCCGGGGCGTTGAGAATTCATGGTTTATTGAAATGCAATTAGAAATCGGTTTGTATGCAAGTATAACATGTGTGGAGATGAACCCCTTAGCTAGCTTTCCCATCCATTCATTTCCGTCAATTTCGTATTTACAATTTGTTTTCTTTGCAATCTATCCACTTTAGTTTAATCTCGTCCAAACCTAAATCCCCCCCATATTTTGTTTTAAGTTTTAGTCTTAATCTTTCTTTCATGGTTTATTTTGTTTTAAGTTTTAGTATAGTGTTTTAAACTTGTTTTTACGTTTTTGAAGTCAAATCCAAGTGGTTAACAATCCCTCCTAATCCCCGGTCCAGAACGATCCCTACTTATACTTATACTACAATTGACAAAAAGAGGGTTTAATTTGTATGCGTATAATTCTCGCATCAAATTTTGGCGCCGTTGCCGGGGATTAGCAACTTTGCTAATCCCTTGGTTCTTTTATTTTTGTTTAGTTTGTTTTCGTTTTAGTTTCTAACTTAGTTTTATTTTCTTTGTTTGATGTTACTTTTGATATTTGCTTTAGTTCTTTTTCTTTGATTTTAGGTGCTTGAGAAGTAAGACATGGATTTTGCTAGCATTCAAGCTCAATTGGCAAATCTTACTTCTCAATTGTCGCAGATTGCTGAAAGGACCACAATACAAAATGTCCCTACATTTAGTGCATCTTATAGGCAAGGATACCAAGCCAATCAATATCCACAAAGCGATTGGAGTGATCATTCAAACTCTATGTGGTGGGAAGCTCAACAAGTTCAACATGAAGCATATTGGCAGCCATATGAGGAGTTCTGTTCAAGACCTATGCAGCCGCCACAACCTTATATGCAATATGCTCAATCAAACTCAGGTTCGTCAATAGATTATAATCAAATTCTTAATGAATTAAACTCTTTGGTGCAGGGTTCACAAAATCAAGCTAAGGAGACTCACCAAGAAACATATTGGCAACCATATGAGGATTCATATGCACCACCACAGCCTTCCCCTCAATCTTCACATCCAAATTCAGGTATATCAAATTGTTATAAGGAAGTTATTCAACAACTGAATTCTGTGGAGCAGGGCAGGGAAGCTCAACCATTTCAACAAGACGCATTTTGGCGACCAATTGAGGATTTCTATCAAGCAAAAGAGTTGGCTGAGTGGAACAGTCAATTTAGGCAGAATGCAGAATGCATGGAACAAATTCAAGAACAAATGGTTGAAGATGAGCCCATGGATGAATTGCTACTGCTCGAAGAGGAGGAGGATGCACAAGGCACGGCAAGGGAAGAACAACCCTTGCCGCAACCTCCCAATATTCCTACACCACCCCATTCAAGTAAGGTTGTTCCAAATTTAATTATTTCTAACTTTGTTCCCCCAAATGCACCCTTCCCTGGCAGGTTCATGCAATCCATGAAAGATGAGGGGAAGAAAGACATCTTGGACACCTTTCCAACAATTCACGAGGAAAAAGTGGTTGAGGAGCATCTTGAATTCATCAAGGAGGAAATTGGAGTGGATCACACAGCCACAACCTTCAAAATGTCCAATCTGAATGAAAACATCCCTTGTGCATTTGTTGAATGTGCTGCGACTTTAGAGCCAATATTGCAGCCCATAGGTAAGCCGCCTCCCCGAATTTCAATTTTCTTTTATACTAATATGTGGTTAATGATCCAGGCACCCACTTTAGAATTTGAACCATTACCGGATCATCTCAAGTATCACCCCCCATTCAAAGATAAATTCCATGCTGGGGGTCCTAAGTGAGAAAAGAAGTTCTTCGTCCGGCTGCAAGACGTAAAAGAAAGCGCTACTTGGGAGGCAACCCAATACAGTAAATAAAACTTTTGCTTGATCATTGATTTTTTTCGATAAATTACAATTGTATCTAAACATGGCAGAAAGATGGAGCCTTTACAAAGGTTGTGTACGTGAGGCCCCACTACGTGGCAACACTCTCGGAGCAAGAGGTATCGGAGCAGGAGGCATCGGAACAGGAGGTCTCGGAGCAATAGGTATTGGAGCAGGAGGCATCGGAACAGGAGGTCTCGGAGCAAGAGGTATTGGAGCAAGAGGCATCGGAGCGGAAGGCATAGGAGCGGGAGGCACCGAAGATAGATCATTCAAGGCCCCAAACCTTGGTGGAACGCTGGATGATCCAGGAAAGAGGTGCCTCTGGAAGAAAGCTGCAAGCCTTTGACGGTCATCAAGCTCATCAAGCTTCCTTTTCATGCCTGACGAATAATTGTTGGCAAGAGCGTGCAAACTTCGGTTCTCGTACTTAAGCTGTTTGATCTCCTGCTTAAGACTCTCCATCTCCGCCATCAACGATTCAACCTGACGGGAGCGAGCAAGAAGGCGTTGGCCCATGTTGGACACAGAGCCAGCGCACTGAACACTCAGAGCCAGGGATTCTTGAACGGCCAACTCATCGGACCGTCCTGAAAGCAGCTGACTGTCTTTGGGAGTGAGGAGGTTCCGAGCCACTATCGTAGCCGTTGTGGGATCCGTCATCACAGAGTCCTCATCTGTAAGAGGGCCATGGGAAGATAAGAAAGACGGGCACCATACCTTACCCTGACGAGGCGCGACCGGGTCACTGCTTAGACTCAAATCTAAGCAAATGTTCGATGGGTTGGATGAGCTAGCCATTGTTCAAGAAGTTAAAAGAAAAGGGTTGGATGGAGGAAAATCTCGACGGGCCGAAGATGATTTTTGGGAAGTCTTCAAAGTGTGCAGATAGAGGTGATCGATCACCTCTATTAAAGGAGAGGCGTTCACCGATTCAGAAATGAAGAGACACCACTCTTCAAAAACCGGATTTCCCGGCGTAAAGATGGCCAGCTCTTCAGACGCAATCCAGGCTTTTTAGAAAGCGTGTGCAAATTTGTCAAAAGCTCCCAGCTTTTCAGAAGACGCGTGGAAGGCGAGAAATCAGCTGCACACTTTAGCCGACAAATGTGGGTGACAAAGCCGAAAGCTCCCGGCTTTCCATAAAGCGAGTGCAAATTTGTCAAAAGCTCCCGGCTTTTTCAGAACGCGCGTGCCACTTTGTCGAAAGCTCCCGGCTTTTCAGAAGACGCGTGGAGGAGATTGCCGCATCCGCACTGCCATTTGCCATTACAATTCCTATATACATCAACCTTCATGGCAAGGCATACACCCACAAATGCATAATTTTCCTTCTCGGCCGAAAAATGTAAGCTGCAACCAACCCTCTCAAACATGCTCAGATTTCTCCTTCTCTTGAGAACACACTTTCAAACATGGATGTATCCCCCAAAGAAGATACCACATGCCTGCAGTACGAATGAGGAAGAAGGAAACAGTGGATCGAAACATGTGGATTCATTCGCTGCCTCTTCGAAAGCAAAGGTATCTCATATCATCAAGGGCGAAAGCAAAGGTATCTCATATCATGCTCTTTCCCTGTCTTTTCCTTTGTCCTTGATAGTACTTGCATGGCAAAGTGAAAGAAACAATCAGCCGGCACTTGGAGTCTATCTGGACTCTATTCCCTGGTTGCTTACCTAGCTTTGCTGAGCTATCCTCTAACCCTCTTCAATACGAATTGGAGAGATTGAACAAAGAAACAGATAAGAGGAGGAAGCTCAGACCTTCGGGGGAGACCAAAGGAAGCCTGCGGCCCAAGAGTAGCACAAAGGAAAATCAACGATGGGAGCAGCGCATTTCAAGAGTAAGCCTGTGGAATCACTCAAGATGAAGCCTCACTGCAATCACCAAGGAGAAGATGGAATTTACACTCCATAACCAGATTTGCATCTCTAAAACTCTTCTCTTTGTTAGATACATTATGCCATGTTTAGTATGTTTAGTTGCTGTTTTATTTGTTTTCTTTTGTTTGGTGTGTTTTAAGCTTAAAACATTGAGGACAATGTTTGATTTAAGTGTGGGGGGGTAACTAAGTATGTTGATGCAAATTTGTTGGATTTTATCACCCATAACTTCAAGTGTTGTTCCTTGCTGTTTTAAAATGTTTTTAAACTGTTTTAGTGTGTGTTGACTTAAAAATCCGAAAATACCATAAAAATTTGAAAAATTGTTTTGAAAAACCCAAAAAGAGTTGTTTTTGTGTGTTTGTGTCGTAGGTCACCTTCCAACACAATGATGAGGATTTGGTTTTTAATTGCATGATGGTTAAAGAAAGTTACAAACATGGATGGACGTTTGATATACTCTTTGGTTTATGCTTGGTTGTCGTTATAGTTTACGAATTCACATGTAATCACAAATGATAAAAATTAGTTTTTGTAACATGCTTGAAGGAAGGAACTTAAACAAACGATACATCCCTGTGAGACTTGAGCCTAAACGTTATTTGGAGAGTAATAATCTGTGCGTCATTGTTTTCTAAAGTCGTTGCATGATCTCATTATTCTTTGCTTGGTTACTACTTAGAAGGCGTTTCATCACTTAGTTCCAAATGCTAGAACTCATGCCCATTTCATTCAAAGCATGTCATTGATTTGCATACCACATATTCAAGATGAAGTTGTGTAGTGACTACTATCAAAGCCAAACAGCCATGTGCCCTTCACTCATTTTGTGTTTAAGTTTAACCCCATTGAGCCGTGTTAGCCCATATTCTTTGTTAACCCGCATTATCCTCACCTAGCCTAGATTAGGACCATCCTTACCCTTGTTCTTGAAGCATAGTAAGCAAGGAATTCCTTTTGATTAATGTGTTGCAGAAAATAAGTGTGGGGGAAGGATTATGGATGTGAGTTTATGTGCCATAGGCACGGTTGAAAAAAAAAAAAAAAAAAAAAAAAAAAAAAAAATTGAAAGAAAAAATTGAAAAGTATTGGTTGTTGAAGTAAGGACCCAAAACAATGAATTAGGCCCTAAGAGTTGTTTGTGTTTCCCCTATTTGTCTAAAAGTTGATTTTTGCATTCTAAGGGAATTCTAGGTCTTAATTTCATTGCTTTACTTGCTATTGCTTAAAGAACTTTTGTTTATCCCTACCTTTCGTTGTTAGCCAATACCCCAGGCCCCGTTACAACCCTTGACTTCTATCTTGAGTGTTGTGCATTTCAATTGTGGAGTTTGAATTTGGTATGAGCATATGGTGTCACTGGTTCTCGCATCTAAGTAGTAGCATTCCATTCATGAGATCATATCTAAACACGTTTAATTACTCCAGAATGGTGGTTCTTTGTTATAACATATGTGAGTACTAGTCTTTCATGTTTACATCAATCTTCTCACATATAACTAGTGTAGGGTGTGTAGTCAGAAAATTTGAGTGAAAATTGAGTGCATAACGAGTGAGGAATTGAGGGAATTCTCTAAGGCATGTTACTACATTCAAAATATGTTTTTAAATGCGAACTAGTGAATGGTGACTATGAGTAAGTACGTGCTTGAGGGGAAAGAAGACTAAAAGCTATGTGTGTAATGATCTTAGACATGTCATGTTTCATTGGAAATCCCTGAGGCAAACGTTGGAAGGTTTAGGTTATGTTTTGTTTGTTTTGTTGCGTTTTGTTTACTGTAGTTGTTTTGTTTTGCTCGAGGACTAGCAAAAGTTAAGTGTGGGGGAATTTGATAGGAGCATATTCATGCGACTTAATTAGCTTGTTCTCGTGCATTTATGTTGTGTTTACTTATCTATTTCAGTGTTTAAGGCCACTTTTGTGTATTTTCAGATTATAAGGCCAAAGTGTGCAAGAAGATGCAAAGTGGAGCTTTTTGGAGCGAAAGAGGAATGAATGAGTTGAAGACTTGAAGAAACGACGAATTCCTACTCCAACGATGAATTCTTACCAAAACGAGGAATCCTACTCAAACAAGGTTTCCTATTTTAGGAAAGTTAACCCTAAGTTTCCCGTTTTGGTAACCTTTCCTAAATCTTAAACGTCCGTATTTTCTAGCCACTTTGAAGTCCTTGTAGGCGCTTTAGGACACAAAACGAATGCCCTAGCCCAAATTCCAACCAATGCCGTGGGCTTTAGCCCAAGTTCCTTCCCTTGCCATGCAAGGGGGGGCATTTTAGGCCCAAATCCATGCATTAAGCCCTTCACCCTAATTCTTCCTCCTAATTAGTGCATCCCACCATTCCATTCCATAATTTCCATTAGTGCATCCCACCATTCCATTCACACTTAAATGCCCATTATCCCATTTTTTTTAGCTTTTAATTCCACACCATCCCATTATCCTTTACATCCACTAAACCATGCATCCACATTCACCTAAATAAACCCTAAATTACATCCACTAAACCATCCATCCACCATAATTCCCACCATCCACACCTTTTCCCATCCACCAAATACCTTAAACAAACATCCATTAACACCCATTCTCTTCCTATAAATACCCATTCATTCCATTCACCAAATCATCTCATTTTCCATTGTAATACACAAACACTTCCCCTTCTCCATTTTCCATTGCATTTCCACTCCATTCCACACTTCCATCCCCCCAACCAACCTATCCTTAAACCTTGTGCTACAACAACGAGGAAGAGAAGAGTGCCTAAACGTTCATACAATTCAAGTTTGAGTTGTTGGAATGTTTAGGTGTTTCTTTGATTTCAAAGTTATGAGGAACTAAACCCCCTTTAGCTAGGGGGTGATTCGAAACTATGTTTATATTTGTAATATGATTTGATTACTTTTAATTACGTTTCATAAGTTATGAATTCAATTTGTTTAACTGTTTGATTGATAACCTATTTATGTATGTTTATTAAGAATGAACGCTTAATTTTCATGCATGAATTTGACGCTAGAATATAAGTGAGTTTCACGTAATAGTTATGAACTTATATTCACAAGTAGTGGAGGTTGCTTATAAACAATCGCGTTAAACATATTCTTGGCATAAGTTTCATGCAATCATAGTAACGAATGCCTCGTCAACACTTATAGTTTTCATGATGCTTAATGATTCTTGCTTGTATCTCTATTATGCAATTCATGTAGGGAACTTGTGAGGAATGCTTTGGATTGTCGTATGCAATCATCCAATTCATTAACTTAAGGAAAACTTGACGGTTAATTTAAGCGGACCTAATTAACCCGGGGCGTTGAGAATTCATGGTTTATTGAAATGCAATTAGAAATCGGTTTGTATGCAAGTATAACATGTGTGGAGATGAACCCCTTAGCTAGCTTTCCCATCCATTCATTTCCGTCAATTTCGTATTTACAATTTGTTTTCTTTGCAATCTATCCACTTTAGTTTAATCTCGTCCAAACCTAAATCCCCCCCATATTTTGTTTTAAGTTTTAGTCTTAATCTTTCTTTCATGGTTTATTTTGTTTTAAGTTTTAGTATAGTGTTTTAAACTTGTTTTTACGTTTTTGAAGTCAAATCCAAGTGGTTAACAATCCCTCCTAATCCCCGGTCCAGAACGATCCCTACTTATACTTATACTACAATTGACAAAAAGAGGGTTTAATTTGTATGCGTATAATTCTCGCATCACAAACCTCTTTAGGGGATAAGCGAGTTTCATTTTTGCCGCGACCATCACGACCACTTCAGCCTTTTTTATTGAACAGCCACTTGGAAAAACTGAGTTTGAGTCAGAACGAAGTTTGAATTAAGTAGATATAACAAAGAGAAGGACAAGGTATAAACCTTATGTTGTTTCTTTGGATTTTGGGTTGAGAGTTTTCCTCGGCTGATCGCCAAAGTCTCTTCGAAACTTCCTCGACCGAGATACCAAAGAAATCCTTGATGTACACATCCCACCAGTCGACGAAGGTGCTGGTATTGTCGTTCTTTGGGGTATATGGCCAAAGGCAGAATTTGGCGCATCGATCTTGGAACTTCTTCTCGACCTCATCACATTCCCTTTTCGAGGAACCGGAGAGGCACTCTCGACTCAGAAGCAAGTAAGAAGTAAGTAATGGCAGATAATAGCCTTGAAGGTAGCCTAGTTTACAAGCCATGAAATAAGGATGGTAGACTTCCCAATTGGCTCGTCGAGCATCGCAACCGAAGGGAAGGTCACGAGCCAAGACGAACAACCCCCAAGACTGTTGAGATCTACGTCTTCTGCTTCTCCCCACACTGATGTAGGGAGCCTAATGGAAGATGGATATTTCTGGAGGCGGCAAACCAGAAATTCCTCTTCAGAAAAATTTTCAAAGCTGAAGAAATATTTGAATATGTCTTCGGCCAAGTGAGAAGAAAACGGGTACGAGGCTAGTTGAAGACCCATCGCTTCATTAGAGTTGAAGCTAGGTATCTCCAACTTCAGTGTGCAGAAATAGACCTACATCCAGAGTAGGAAGACCTAGAGCGAGCCATTCTGGTGTGGGTCAACTTTCCCATCAGACACCTCAACCAAGCACTGAGTAAGATTGGCAAAGATGGCTTAGCTGAGAGCCAAGACATAACTGCTAGCCAAGGCTTTGACCACTGACATGTTCTCGGGCAAGCATTTGTTTGACTTGGTACAAAAGATGAACTTATTGAGCCAATAGAACAAGAAGGCTTCATGTTCTCCCATCTTGAGGCTTTCCCTTTCCAAGCCAATGAAATGGTTGATCAAGGTGCTGTAGTTGAAGAAATTTTTGTGCAATTTTTGCACGTTTTCTTTTGACAGCCCTTGGTTTTTCTTCATCAAGACTTCGACGACACGATCATCAAAGACTACGTTCAGGTCAAGGTTGAATTCGTACCGTGAAAAAGCAGCATCGACTGGGAGACCGGAGGATGAGGTGCCAAGTATAGCCGTAACATCTAGCACAGTTGGGACGATAGGGCCAAGGGGGAGGACCATTGTGTTGGTGGCCGAGCACCAGAAACTTAGGGCAACCATCAGGAGTTCTCGATCCATAATAATTTCATGGGTCGAAAGCTTGATGGCGTCGAAAATACTAAGGGTTTTCTACTTAATGCCGAAGTGTGGCTCCATGCGAATGACCCAAGCGACCCACGTTGCGATGGTCGAAAGCCAAGCTCATTGGGGTCTGGCTGATTCCTACTTCGACCAATAGTACACTTGGAAAAGGGGGTTAACGCAGTGGGCCTTCAACATGTTGGTAATTGACTCTGGGACATTATCCATGAAAACTGGTCCCAAATTTTGGTGGGAGGCACTCGAATCACCCTCGGATCAGATGGACTTAATGGAGTTTCAGTCGATAAATTCCCTGCACTTATTGCATTCCTCGCCAAGCTTATTGATAAAGGTGTTGGCAGCCATTGATGAAGGTTTGAAGGTTTCTGGGTTTTGAAGTATGGTTTCTTTTTTGGGTTAAGAGTAAATACCAAGAGTTTTTTGGAGGTTTTGAGAGCGTAAAAATCCAAATGAAGATGACATGAGTATTTATAAGCATTTAAAAGAATGAGGGGTAAAATCAATCGAAGAGTTTTGTAATCCGGATGGATATTCAAAGAATCTAGGTGAAGAGACCAAAAAACTCATGGATTGAGAATGCACATTTATGTATGACAGCGAGGTTTATGGCGAAGGGATGTTTTAGGTACTCGCACGCTTTAAATGTTATTATTAGAGACGGACAGGTGGGCTGAGGAACTGCCACGTGGAAATGAATCTGACATCTTTAAGGGATTATGCAATCGTGCTCAATAAATGCTCCTGGGTGGTTGGAGCATTTGAGGTCTTTGGTATTCTTTGGTATATTAGGAATATGCTAAGGGATTATTTCGCTTCTTCAAGGTCGAGGCTCGGTCAGAACTTGCAGGCCGAAGGCTTAGAAGCGAGGGGGCAATGTTTAGGCCCAAAATATTATTTTAGGCCGAGCTTAGAGCCGCTCTCGGCCCAGTAATCTTCTAAAATTATCATGGGTTGTGCAGTGAGGATCGACCGAATCCCATCATGAGGGTGATTGATTTAGATAAAAGTGGGGTAGTTGAAACCTAGTGTAACAATGAGTCTTTAAGGCTAAGATCTAGGAGATGAATCTAGTTTGTTAAAGAGCTTGGTTCAAAGTCCTATTGGAGTTAGGATTGGCCGAGACCTAATCAGATTAGGATGAGGAGTTCTAATCCGAGTACAATTCTAGCTCAGCTATGAAAGGGTTTGCTATTATAAATGGAGAAAAGAGTGCATTAGTTAAGGCCCATCCAATTCAACATACAAATTGCCATGTGCAAAGCTTCTCAACAACCCTTGAGATTTTAGCCTTCTCCCCTTTCTTCCTGCCAACACATCTTCAGTTTGGATAAACAGCACTGAGTAAGCAACCGGCAACATCTTCAGTTTGGATACACAACACTGGACCTGTAAAATCAGCCAACCGAGGAGCACCTTCAGGTTGAATAAACAACATTGCTTCAAGGCCGACTGGTTATTTATCCAAGTCTCGGTCAAGAAGGATTTTTGAATCCTTGTTGGCAGAGGTCATCTCATTAGCCTTCTCAGCGAAGTGAGGTGTTACAAATTACTAAGCTCGGCACATTGAAGGCTGAGTTGTTTTATGATTGGATACTCGCAAGTAAGTTTCAGAGTCAGCATTCCGACGGCCGAACCCCATTTACCATCAAGACATACATCTCTTTTGAGTATTTGTGTCCATATAGTTTAGTGCCAGTTTGATGTGCTTATACTCTCACGAATATAATCACCGTGACTGAACCTGGCGCCTACGATTTGTGAACTTCGCAAAACTAGCAACCTTGTCTTCATGCTCTAAAACCCAAAGGTCGAGATGTGTTCCTTCCTCGGTCGCAATCGCAAGACGCAGAAGTCAGCAGCACACCCAACGTGACATCAACACATTTTACTCCCCGGCCGAGCTCGGCCGATGAGTTGGCACGCCCTGCACATAACTGAAAGATGTAGTTAGCTTATTAGTTACTTGGCCTGCACGCCACGTAGGCTTGGTAGTTTTTAGGGTCAATAATATCATAAGCAAATTAAAAGGAAACTACATATTCTTGCTAAGGCTTGTGGCCTCGCCCTAGCAAACAAACTAGTTACTAACAATCATAAAACCAAATATTATTCAAAACATGGGTAGAAAACACCTTGAAAATAAACTTGAATCTTCCAAAGTAGTGCGTGCGTTCTCCCCTCCTTAACCCTAATGGCTAAAAAGCCTTATTTATACTACTACAAAATAAAATCCTTACTAGAAAAGGTCTTCTAAAAATTAAAAACATAAAAACTTAGAAAAACTAGGAAATAAAAAGTTTCCTATTTGAAATAAAATTTGGACTTCTCAGAAAATCAGACTTTTGACCAATCAAATCAACTCTGATTTAGTCCCAAAATGTCTCTTTTGAAAGCTGAAGACGTCCCTAACAAATCCTCAGAAGGAATCTTCTTCAAAATATGCTTTCTTGACCTCCAAAATACCCAAAACGTCCAAAAATGTCAATCTGGGAAAGCTGCGCGCTGGGTCTTAATTTCATCACGGTTAAACGGCTTGGTAGAAAAATCAGAAATTTTGATACAATCATCTTGAAAGACTCACGAACATCCTCCAATTAGAATCACTTCAAAATTCAACCGTTTGATCACTTTTTTCTCAAAAGGAAGTCGAATGTCCTACATTGAAAATACATAACAAAGTATCAAAATTATACCAAAATAACCAATAAACTATAACTAAGAATGGGGTAAAATATATGGCATAATATGGACTCATCATTGATCTTGCAAAAAGACTTATTTTCCCGCTCTTGAAGGAAAGGATTGCATAAATTTGAGATGAAGAGCGTGTAAGCATTCTCACTAAGAAGTTCTTGCACAATAAAAAGGTTCTTCTCGTACTTGATGATGTGGATGAATTAAAGCTACTCTAAGTATTGGCTAGAAACCAAGGTTGGGTTGGTATGGGGAGTAGAATTATCGTTACAACTAGGGATAGTAGTAGCATCACGTCCTTTCTATTGAACCAACTGGAAAAGTTTCAAACCAAATTCGCCTAATTTTCTAAAACGTTGTGTGGAAGTGCAGTGAGTTTCAAATGTTGGGCTAGAGATGACAAGCACTACACAACTTCGACTGGGTTTCGAATGAGAAGGAAGTTTTCAAACGAAAAGAAAGTCGACTGCAAATGTTTTGAAACCGTTCGCGGGAAAGGGAGAGTTTTGGGCGAAGGAGATGACAACTGTTGTTGAGGAGAGGGAGAATTTAAGTTGATAAAAAATAACTATTGTCACCCTTAACTACTTTTCCCACACCTCTTCATATTTTTAAATACTTAATTGGTATCCTATTATTTAATCTTTCATATATAACCTTCCTACTTTTTATAGTAATTTATGAATGATTAATGAAAGATTAAATAAGGGCCGTCAAAAAAAGACGGGCAAAAACTGCACAAAAATTTCTTCAATTAAAATAAAAATTTCAAAAGGATTTTTATCATAAATTATTTCTAAAATTGATGCATTCCATCAAGATGGTTTCGAAAATGAAAATCGATCAGTAGTTCATGAAAATAGATGTAGAAAATAAATTTGGTATTTTCATCAAAATTTTGTAAGAAATCTGTTATGAGCTGACGTGGCACGTACTCGAGTCCCACAATTATAATTAAATATTATCATGTAGCTAAAATACATAATAAAAAAAATAATAATAAAGAAGAAGAAGATGATGATTTGGGAACTCTACAGACAGAGCTGGGCTGCCTCGACAACAAATGCGAAAACAACAGAACCTCTCCTCTCCCCAAAACAAACCCTAGAAATGTCCAAATTAAAAGAGCAAGCATCAGACTTGGATCCCAAAAAGCGATGCGTCAAATGAAACCACCGCTCCCGCGCGCCGCTTCTATTACGAGAAATCAAGTCCCTGTCAACTGAAATCGGTTCCAATCCCTTTCAATTTCTTTGTCATTTCCAAGAAATCCTCATCGGCTTCGATAGAAATCCTCTGTTAGAACTATAAATCTTCCATCCTCAAACGAATGACCACATTGACCTCCCAAACCCCTCAATGCGGCGCCTATAGCCCTATCTAAACCAGCTCCATAGTCCTAGACTCCAGTAAACGCGGCGCCCTTGGGGCCGTTGAATCTGGTGGTGGATGAGGTTCTGGAGCCTGTATTTGGAATGAAGGGTTGTATGGTATGGTGGTGGTGAATCAGAACATGGAGGGGGGATGGGGGCTCTCATTTCCGTTTCGAAGTGGAGGAATCGAAAATTGTTTTTCCGTTTGGAAGGGGAAGTGGAAGTGGTGTTGGAATTTGGATCATCGATTTTTTTTATTTTTTAAGTTTTTAATTTTATTTTGCCCTCTCAAGTTGTAATTTTAAGTTTTGTTTTATTTTTTAACTAATTTTTTAATATTTAATTATTTTTATTTGCCACGTCAGCAAAAATATATGAGCTTTATATTTGATACGTCATCATTTAACGGTCAAATTAACAGTTTGACTAACGCATATATAAAATTGCAATGAAATATTAAGTCAGGTATGAGATTGAAATATTTTAAAGATGTTGTATGAAGTTACCATTGCATCAAAACCTGTGGCGTAAAATGTAATTTATCTTTTTTATTATTTAAATAGAGCGCATAATTGACAGAATTGTGATGAAATTGCCACGTTGATTTTCGATAACTATTTTCAATGAATACATTGATTGATTTTCAATTCTAAATGTAATCTTGATAGAATGTGCCAATTTGAGAGACCATTTGTGATAAAAAATTATTCGAAATAGAGCAGATCCTGGACAAAATCAGGGGTTCCTACTTCCTAGAACCAAATCATTCCATCCACCACATAGAAGCCAAAATTGGCTAAATGATGCACCACACTATACTATTAGCTTGCCTACGTACATATATCAGAGACGTTCGACGCACTGAAAGTATTCAACAACATCCTGGAATTTTCTATAAGCATGCCCGCCCATCTCTTAGTTATCAGGTTCCTACTTCCTAGACTTCAATAACAAATAGAGGGAACATGGAATTAAATTCGACCGATGCGAAACATATAAGAAATGGCCAATTAAAATTACCATTCATTCAACAAATTAAGGAGTAGGTAGTACTACTTGAGAATGGAGATACATATTTTTATTCTCTAATTAAAGGGCCAAATATTAAACCAACACGGTCGCATTAATTGGCAGGAGGTGACAAGCGTGGCATTAGTGGGCGGGAGGAACAGGCGTGGTGGCGGTGGCAGCAAGAGGTGGCGAAGCAGGGGCGGAGGAATTAGTACTAGTAGCAGATGCAGCGGCATCACAGTAGCGTCGCAAAATGGTACCCTCCTCAGCCGTGAAACCAATAGAAGTGAGCATTGCAGGCCAGCAGTGGTGTGTAATGGTGGCAATGGCTTTGCAACAGTCGGGCCCTATATCAGCCTGCCCATTCAGGAAAAACAGAACCACCTCATTGGAGCATGATTTCAGCTCCACAAGGGCATTCCAGCAATCCGCTAATCCACCATCCCCTTCGTTTCCAGTTTTGATCCTTGCGGTGATTGGGATGTTGTAGCCTGGCTGCATGGGATTAATCACGTTTCTTGCTGCAAGTGCGTGGTCTGCAGCCAAGAATATTAGGCATACTGCCACCGGGAAAGCCACGTTTAGGGAAGCCATTGTACTTTACTGCTACTACTACCGATGGAATATGTGTATGAATTTGTCTTTGGTGAAAATCTGAGGGCTGACTGAGTGAAGAAAATGCGAGGATTTGGGAAATAATTTATAGTGGAGATGAGTCCGGTGAGAAACCTAAGAGGGCTGCTAATTATTGATTAAGGTGTTTATTAGTTTCATGATCATGGGGATTGATAATTTAATTTTGGTGTCTGTTTAATATTCCACCAAACGGTAACATTGGAAACAAGGTAATGAGCTGAATGTTGATGCCTGGTGGGTTTTCAGGAGGCGTTACACCGTTCACTCCGGAACTGCAATTTCATCGTTTCCATTATATATATATATATATAGTTTTGGAGCCACTTAGTGTTTAGTATATTGAAAGACCCTTTGGATATTAGGGTTTTTCGGTATAGCTGTTTCTTAGGGTTTAAGTCAACTCTAGGAGATGTGTTTTACCTAGTTAATAGCTGTTTCTTATTTTCTTGTGTTTAGCAATTGTAAGAGGTCTTTTCCTTGTTGTCATCTCCTTAATTCAAGGTGATTAGTTAGGCTCCCTAGGTCAGCCTGTGTGGTGTAATTAAGGAGCTAGTTGAGTGCTCATATGATCACTCAATCCCCTATATGTATTCTTGTAATCCTTACGATTTTCATAATTCAAAAAAGACCATATTGTGGAGCCAAAAATAATCAAGAAAAATATGAAGGCGACACGTGGACTTTTGGGTAAAAAAGATAAAATTACCCTTCAATCACACTGGGACTCCCACGCGCATGCAACAGACAATAACGGCTCAATCGAGGTCAAAGGTCATCGAAATGGTATTCTTTTAAATCCTCTTATCACTCCTCGTCAAATCCATACCCGTAAGGTAACTCCCAATTATTCTTTTCAAATTGGGATTAATTACCAAAATTAATTGATTAATTCCTTAATTAATTGACTAATTTCTTAATTAATTGCAAGATATTACTTGGTATAATATCTTGCAATTAGAGCAAAAAAAAACCACCATAAGTGGCCGGTCCCCATTTCTCCATATAGGGACAGCCACATCCCTATATATAGCCTCTCATTTCTCCAAAATCCTAAGTCCAATTCTCTTAGCATTTCTAGGACAAATTATTGTTTAAAAAACCACCAAAATCTTAATCAAGTATAGTAATCTTCTACATGCTAGATTTAAACTTAGATACAATAAAAGTACATTGTTTTAGCCAACTTAACCGGACACATGTTTGCAACAGGCACAAAGATTAGTTTGGGGAGTTGAGATCCTCTCCATATCCCATTATCCAAAGCCCCAAGACCTTAAAATTTGGACGGTTCAAAGAGAGAGATAAGGACACTTGTTTTTGTGTGAGATGGTGGCCAACGGAATGGATTCATGAGAGCTGGAGAATTCAATCGAAGTGGTCCAGATTTCTTGGTTCTTGAGCTCCTAACAATGAGATCTGGGGACGATCTAAACTCAATTTGGGATGCAAATAGAAATCTTTTAAAGTTCAATCGTTTTCTAAAATGTGAGCCCAGAAACAAACGTGACTTTAGGCCCAACTCAAATAGTCCAGACGCAAACCCAGAAATAGCTGCAGCGAAGAGGTAGCAGAGAAGGAGGGAGTCGAAGTGGGAGATGAGCGAATCGGAATTGCCAACGAAAGAGGCAATCGTGCTGAGAGGGCACGAGGGCGCTGTATTAGCCGCCAGGTTCAACAGCGACGGAAACTACTGCCTGAGCGCCGGCAAAGACCGAACCATCCGACTATGGAACCCTCACCGCGGCATCCACATCAAGACCTACAAATCCCACGGCCGTGAAGTCCGCGACGTTCATGTGACCTCGTAAGTCTCTAACTTTAATGTTGTCCTTCTGTCTTTCGAGCTTTTTGATTGAACCCAAATTTCCAAATTCCGATGAAACCATGTAAATTGTTGTTTAGGGACAATTCCAAATTGTGTTCCTGCGGAGGTGATAGACAAATATTTTACTGGGATGTGGCCACGGGTCGAGTGATTCGAAAGTTTCGGGGACACGAAGGGGAGGTGAATGCTGTCAAGTTCAATGAGTATTCGTCGGTTGTTGTCTCCGCTGGTTTCGATCAGTCGTTGCGTGCTTGGGACTGCAGATCTCACAGCATTGAACCAATTCAGATAATTGACACATTTACAGATAGTGTAATGTCTGTTTGTTTGACAAAGACCGAGATTATTGGTGCAAGTGTTGATGGAACTGTTCGAACATTTGACATGCGTATTGGGAGGTAATGTTGTTACATTGCCCTGAAAATTCAGAGACGAAAAACCCCATGTTTTTAGTTCAGCTGTACTGCTTTGTGACTTTGTGAAAATGCTAATATGTAGACACACCGAAGTTTAATTAGAAATTTCGTGAGCTTATTGTGACGATATTTAATGTTGTATTACATAGAGAACTATCCGATGACTTGGGGCAGCCTGTAAACTGCATCTCAATGTCAAATGATGGTAACTGCATACTGGCTGGCTGCTTAGATTCAACTTTACGCCTTATTGACAGGTATACATTTGAGTTTACTTATTGTAGACGTGTATCTTGCTTAATTTGCACGCACGCTCCATTCAATAACTGTTTCTTATGATAGAACTTCTGGTGAATTGCTTCAAGAATACAAAGGACACACTTGTAAGGTTAGTATGCAGCTGTGTAGTGCGACTCCTTGTGATTTTTATTACTATACCATCCCCTTCATGTGTGTTCTCGGCTCTTTTCATCACTTTTTCTCTGTATCCAGTGGTGACTATGCAATATTTGACACAGGGTATTACGTAAGTTTTACTCTCTTGTTCATGACTTCTTATCATTTTAATTGGTTGTTTCTGTACCAGTCTTACAAATTGGACTGCTGCCTTACCAATACTGATGCCCATGTAACTGGTGGGTCGGAGGATGGTTACATTTTCTTCTGGGATCTGGTAGATGCATCTGTGGCAACAAGTTTCAGAGCGCATTCATCAGTGGTAAAGCTTATTTTTCTTTTCCAATCATTGTGTTTTTACTTTTAAAATAATGTTGATGTTGAATGCTCATAGCACCTCTTCCTGTTTCTTGTGTATAAAGTTGTACGTGTGACTAATCCAGCCTAATTGAATAAGATTGTCAACAAATTTAAGAATCCAGCCTAATTGAATAAGATTGTCAACAAATTTAAGAATAATACGCTGTCTTTCATCATATTGTTACAGTTCTGATATTTTTCATCTTTTTAAGGTGTATTTCTTTGTGATTCCTTGTTAATTGTTCTGTTATAATTTTGATTTTCCTCTGGATCTTGCTCTTTGATGTATCCTGCAATAGACTACACTTAGAAAATTAGAGAATAACTAGAAACACACAAGATTTATACTGGTACGGGCCGTACGGCAGAACTTTTGCCTACGTCCAGTTGTGATTTCCTTGGGTAGAGAAACCATGGCTTCTTTGATTAATAATAGAGTTACAGTACTTTTGCAAAATCCTAGAACTAATCCCTCTTTGTCCCTCTCAGCTATCTCTGGCTTTTTCTCCCTAATTTCTAGCCTTCCCGCACCCTATTTATAAGTATAGGTTGTGGTTTACATGCCTATTTTCTGATTAAGTTTTCTATTTATGGAAATAGAAAGTAGACTTTCTTACCTATTCCAATTAGACTTCTAGGATTCCTAATCTAATTGTACAAGGAAACTATGATTCTTTCCTAGTCGAGGAGAAGAATTGGTGCACCGTTTCCCTAATACAATCCTAAACAAAATAGGACACTAACTTTTATGAGCCAAAATCCTAACATGTTCTTCTTTTTTAATTTTCTCTATATTTTTTTGCTATTCAATTGTGGTAGCTTTTGGTAAAGCTTTTTCTTTCTGTATATTGTGAACTGGTACATACTAATATGTCGTCCTTTTTGTTCCGATTTATTGTCATAGAGTAGACAAAACATCATGGAGGTTAGTCCTCCCTCTTATGAAATGCTCCCCTCAGATAGAATTAATCAGACTGTCCTTGTAGAACTTGGGGAGCTTCCACAGGCATATATGACTGCTATCTGTGGGAAGTTGGAAACCTCACCCACAATTATTGCTCTCTCCCCGGAGCAAACTCCACAATAACTTGAGACTGAGTCTTAAGGGCTTGCTGCTTGCTGGGTACTTCAATAATGTATTAGTTTTAAAGTGAAATGCTAAAGAAAATGCAAAACGAGTTAAACTTCGATGGTGAGTATGGAAAACACAAACTGAAAAGACCAAATTGTGAACTAGTCGAAGTTTACCTGTCACAAAATTATTCTATGATCTCAAAACAAACTTCGTCAAGAAATTGTGTCGCAACATTCATCGTGATTGAAGGGGTTTAAAAGTAGTGTATTGGTTGCAACATTTTATCATTGCTGTGCTTCTTTCTCAAGCAAACTAGTTTAAAGAATCAAAAATTTTACATGTACATTTGATTTTGACCTCGACCATATATGTTTCCTGTTCCTCCGTGCGTATTGTTGTGTGGCCCAGGATCTGTTCCGGGTGAAGAACCATACCGTTGTTGAAATATGGATGTTGATTGTTGAATGAAGCGATCATCCGTCATCCCCTGAGGACAATAACACTAGACATCTTAGTTTGTGAAAATGTTCAAGTTTTGTTTTCTATGTAATGAATGGTTTGGAATACAATGTCAAACAAAAGTGGTTGAATTTTCTTTTATAGGTCACAAGTGTCAGTTATCACCCAAAGGACAACTGCATGATAAGTTCGTCTGTTGATGGCACCATTAGGGTGTGGAAGACTTGAAGAAGCAATTAAGCAACTGGACCTCGAGGCGTTGCTGTTTTGTACCAACTATCTTGCCCTGCACGGAGATTTTCCAATGACTATTCTACTGTTCAATGGACAAGTACGTTCGAGCACCTTGTATTGATGATAGAAATTTGTTATATATACCTTGATTGGTTAAATATTTCGAAACTTTCCATCAATTTGCACAATGTTTTTGCATGGACATAGAGCAGGTGAATCTCCAATCATGTCCAAGCCAAGCGCCATTTCGAATAATAATCGAAATCCTGTGAAAGAGTGAGAATCCGCGAAGAGGAGATAATTGCTCGCACGCTTAATTCATGGTGGGGTGAATGAAGAACGAGATGAGAGGGCATGAGAGAGCTCAAAGTTGAAGCCTCAAGTGGTTTAGGAGAATATCAAGAGGGTGCCTTTTACTTTTACCCCAGTACTAGAGCATTCGGCCCATTATGCCTACCAAATAATTGATCGTGCCCGAGCTGACGTCTCTACCTGCGTTCACTAGAGTTGGTCCCCGACGGATCGTTCGAAAACTAACATTGTAGAATTCCTAAACGAAAACAAAAATCTTTGCAAAAACAAACCAATTAAAAGCAGGAGAAAGCACATACATGGGAAACTAAGTTGAGGTAACAGAGGAAGACGCGGTACGAAAAATGGCACGATTCTAGCTGAAGCGACTATAAAAATTTGAATTTACTCCGAAGAAAGTCTATATGGACATGACCAGACGATCCCAGCTATTCATAAAAGAGGTGCCAAACGATTGGATCATGACACGTGGCGACTCGGTAGCTTTGCTTTTCAAATGGAAGGGGCCTGAAAGGACTTCGCAGCCTACAAGGCCATGCATATCTGCGGCATTTAATGTGAAGACGCCTCGATTCAGCCACCAACTCGCAGCGGACTCAAATTGAGCAAGCACCCACTTCTAACAACACTAGGTCCCCATTCAAAATTTGGTGACTAATGGAATTCTTAGCCAAGCGCTCACAAAACAAGGAGCCAACCGCCAAAGGCCCACCATTCCGGGTATGTGACGCAATGCCTAACAGCCACCCCCGAATCCGACCGACTCATGCAACTCCCTACCTAAGAAGGACCCTTGGACAAGGAGTTAGGAGACTTGTTAATGCAGGGAAGGACCCTTGGACAAGGAGTTAGGAGACTTGTTAATGCAGGGTTCATTCCGATTCCGATAGGCCCAAAGGAATATGGGCAAATGAACACTGCCCCAAAGAAAGCAAAAGTCCAATGAGCATGGAAAAATGAAACCAAGCACTTTAAGGAGCCCATGGCCTCCCAATGTCTAATTAGCAATCGGGCCGAACACTTCTCTATCAAACACCTTCTGAGCACCAGAGGGCAAGTTGGCAACTAACAACTTTTGGGCACAAGGCTCTAGGAACATAAAGGGTAGCCTAGTCAAGCGTCTACTTCATGCCACATGGCAGCCATACAAGGGAATATAGGCCTACGAAGGGACATAATGGTTGACAAGAGAAGTGCTCAGTTACGAATCCCCACCAACTTCGAGGGCCGAGCAAGGCGCTTGGTCACTTCATCCCAAGAAAGGACACAAGTGGACCTACGCAACACTACTACAAAAGTACCCAGTAGTTTCATTTTAGAAAGTGACAAGAAAAACTCATTCATGTCTGATATTAAGGAAAAATCCAACAAAAACTCATGTAATGGCGGATAGAAGAACCGACAGCATTGCTAGCGTCACGAAAAGGCTTTTGATGTCGATTAGTTCCCTTAATCCGCCAAGAAAAAGGAAAGCGCTTACAAATAAAAAAAATGACAATAGTGTCAGAGAAAAGTGACATTGAAACTCCCAAATAAAAAAGCAGATTTGTGTTGCTCATAACCGACACCACTAACCATTAAAGGCATATGAGTCCTCAGGTGAATCGCATCTCAATGCCAATGCCAGTCCTTTAGCCTAAGATGCTGACTTATGGCCAAATGTGACCTCAAGAGTGGTTTTATCATCACGCACAAAATCCTTGGCGATGTATACCGTATCGGGATAATTGAACTTTTCCTTCATCATGTGACCAATAAGCCATGTGTTGACTTGCAGGTAACAATCCTTCAACAAAGCCAAATCACACTGATGGGAGACTTCATCTTTGGCAATCCTAAACTCCCTATTATCTATCTGGTATGCGGAAATCCGTCATGGACACCATGCATCCTTACAATTGACAATGAGACGCCCCTTCGAAGATGTATCGACCTTGTACTGAAAATTCCCTTTAATCGCTTTCAACTGAAGCCTTCTTGATAGATCTTGCTTGTCGACAAAAATGTCACCCCTTTTCAAATACGGCTGCCAATTCGCGTTTCCCTCAACATCATAGCTTAGGCTTTTCACGTAAGCATAAAAATTGCCGGCAGATTTATTCGTGTGTGCCGCAACCATACTTCTCTTGCGTTTTCGGTTTTTGACATGTACGCCTCCATTTGGTTGTACCTCATTACTATCACCCATGGACATCACATTTTGAGTTGTAAAAGTGGTCACAGCAGTTAAATCAAAGCCGTACTGCCACAATTCAAAGTCCACCATGGTAACCCAATCTATGTCATCGCCATCTTCAAAAGGCACCTCCATAGTACCAAAACCCTTTGTTTGCCAGCTAAAATACTTGTTGCTTCAAATGTTGCATCTGACCATAGTGGGACCTTAGTGGGAGGTGGGTTCATACTGCTCGAGATGTGGAGCATGGATACATATATAGGTGTCACCATCATACCAATAATTGCCAAGGTATAATCCAAAAAATACCGCATGTCACTATCGTCCCTAATGAACACAAGTTAAAAATATTAATATACCCTTAAAATAGAAATTGACAGATAAGGAGAGTGTTTGAATATAGATCCAAAAAAACTCAAACACAAGGATTTTCTCAGTTTGATTTGTGCGTGATAAACAAAACTTGTTATCTGGTTAAGATGGTGGGGAGGGTTAATTTGTTTATCAAGACATCTTGCTCTCGTTTTCAAGGCAGAATGTCCTGAACGAAGGATTGAACATCATGGGTATCCTTGTTTTCTGGACATGGTTTCCTTTCCTCGTTTCGTGTTTGCCCAGTGAGAGGGTTATGTTTGTGCTAGTAGCATTTTCATTGACATCACTCAAGCACATCCAGTTCATATCGAGTCATTCCTCCGGTAGCACCTATCGAACATCATTTGTTTCCACGAATGCCTCATGGACAACTGAGGAAGATTGCTCCAACTGTGTGTTAGAACCAATCAAATGTTAAGTATATATTATACAACAATTGCACAGTTTATTTCGAATAGAAATTTCACAAGGATACAATATATATATATATATATATATATCTAACAATATAAACAATTAATAAACCACAAAACACTGACTTGGTTAGGAAGATAGAGGCTTGCAGTAGCAATCTCCTAAGACAGAAATACGCCCCTACACCAGTGCAGTAGTTCAAATGGACGTCTATCTTGCAGGATACAATTATCTAATCCAAGTTCTTGCACACGAACTTGGATTCTTGGTGAATTGATTGAGCGTTTCTCTGTGAAATATGGAGGAAGGAAAATGAAATTGATGATACAGTTTCTGATTTTATTGCCATATATATAATGGCATAATTTGAACAAATACAACCGTTCATGCTTATCAGTTTTTAAAAAACCGAATGTAACTGAACGTAACTATTCAATCAGTTTTATTCTTTCAGAAAAAACTGAATCCAAAAATCAAAAACGTAACTTGTGTTTTTCGTCCATCCGAGCCCAAGAGCCCTAAGGCCCAAGGCCCATCTTTGACATTTAATATATACACCCAAACCCTCCAAGTCTAAGGCCCAAGGTCCATGGCTTTGGCCCAATTCATTTCAAACTATAATTGAGTTCACTCACTTATAAAGGTGATGTTCACTAAAGGTTTGGGCGATGTGGGACTCCAAGTCCCACATAAAACACAAGTTCCAACAATACCCCCACATTTTCTATTCAAACTTTAGCAATACCCCACATTTGAATTGAAATAAGATACTAGCTAAATTAGTAATGTCTTTCCAGAGAACTTAGATATGATACGCATCGGAATAGGTGTCTTTTGGACTTGAACCTTCTCTAGTGAGTACTTATCGATTTTACCTAATGAAGCAGTGAATTTACTATATTGAAATGATCATTCTTAGTAGTAAAATCGAAACAATAAGTATCACACATATCACATCTTAACACACGTCAATTCATACGATTGTGTTCATTTTGGTCCTGAACATATCCTGATTTCATGAGACCTTTAGAGAATTGTAGCCATACCAATTCTCAAAGATGCGACCCCATATCAATCTCATATAGGTAATGCTAATAAAGAATATCCTGTTCTATTCATCTTAATCATAAGATATTAGCATTATTAAGAATAGTTATTCACCCTTTTCGTCTTACAGGCAACACATTGTTTTCCATCATAAGAATGAGTAAAGATATTGTGTTGTTTACTTTGCGTTTTCCTCAACTAGTTTGCCTATTGAACCTAGACCATGGGATCTCCATTTAGCTAGGTTAGGTTTCCGTCAAGTTATAACTCATTGAGTTGGCTTTAAACCCATTCCCCTCGATGTAAATGCCACTTGATCCTTGGATAGGCCTTTTGTCAAAGGATCGGCAATATTCTCCTTAGATTTAATATAATCAATGGAAATAGTTCCATTCTTGAGTAGTTGTCTAATGGTTTGACATTTAATATATACACCCAAACCCTCCAAGTCTAAGGCCCAAGGTCCATAGTTTTGGTCCAATTCATTTCAAACTATAAGTGAGTTCACTCACTTATAAAAAGTGATGTTCACTAAAGGTTTGGGCGATGTGGGACTCCAAGTCCCACATAAAAACACAAGTTCCAACACTGTGAACACTCTTGTCTGGTACCTCTTGAAGAGCATGTCCATATAGATTTACTGCGGCACAACCCCACCACGCACATTGATTCGTTTACATTTCGCAATTTTTTCTTTTTTTAACAAGTTTGGGGCATCTAACTAGCATAAAAAAGAAGATGATTCTCTATAAGCTGGGTTTTGTCAATTTCAAATTTAGTATCATTTTGTATTTGGCAATTTTCTTCTGCATTATATGATTTTGGTATGTTTTGTCTTTGAACTTGCAGTGGAAATGGATTTCAATATTCATTTTCTGAGTTTTTATTTTGATACAATTATCATGTAAAGATATATTATTACTTTCATATCAACTTTTGTTATAATTATAATAAATCTCAAAACATAGATATAATACTATTGAAGTTCAAATTTTGGTTATTTTTTCAAATTTTCACTTTTTCTTTTTCTTATACTGCGATTATCTCTAATTTTACAGAGACCCGAATGGTTAGGTGGGATCCTGAGGAAAGGGGACTCTATACCTAATCCTCATCCTAAATCAAATTCACAAATTCCCAAATCCCTAATATTTCCAAATCGAAGAAATTTTCTTGCTGTTGGGTTTTCGTTTTTGTGGTCATTGAATTCTCAAAGAAGAAGGAAAAAGATTCTTATGGCAGTGAAGGACACGTTCTACCTATCGCACGGATCCCCCACGCTGAGCATCGACGAGTCGATTCCGGCCAGAAAATTCCTCCAGTCTTGGAAGGACACGGTCTATCCTCACAAACCCACCTCCATTCTCATCATCTCGGGACACTGGGAGACCGCCGTCCCCACCGTCAACTCCATTTCCGGCCGCCACGACACCATCTACGACTTCTACGGCTTCCCCAAATCCATGTACCAGCTCAAGTACCCTGCCCCCGGCTCCCCCCACCTCGCCAACTGCGTCAAGCAGCTGCTTACGTCCTCCGGCTTCGGCCCTGTGGACGTAGACAGCAAGCGGGGGCTCGACCATGGCGCATGGGTCCCGCTCATGTTGATGTACCCGGAGGGAGACATCCCGGTTTGCCAGTTGTCGATTCAGACAGAGAGGGACGCCACTTACCATTACAACATGGGGAGGGCGCTGGCTCCACTCAAGGAGGAGGGCGTCCTTATAGTGGGGTCCGGTAGCGCCACTCACAACTTAAGGGCGTTGAAGAAGACAAAGGGCAATGGTGTTGTCCCTTGGGCTCTCGAGTTTGACACATGGTTCAAGGACGCTCTTCTCGAAGGAAGGTACGAGGATGTGAACAAGTACGTGGAGAAGGCACCGCATGCGAAAATGGCGCATCCTTGGCCGGATCACCTTTACCCGCTGCATGTAGCGGTGGGGGCTGCTGGTCCGGATGCGAAGGCTAAGCAAATCCACGACAGCTGGGAGCTCGGTGCTCTTTCGTATGCCTCCTATCAGTTTACATCACCTTGAACTCAGAACTACTTGCAGCTTCCAGTTGAAGATTGTAATAGGGTGTGCCGCGGCGGTGGCGGCTGCGGCCATCAATCATGTCAATAAAGTTGCCATGAATGAATGATTGTGTATTACTGAATGCTAATTTGTCAGTTACCCCATTATCCAATTTCACTTTGTTTGCCTTCTTTTTCTGCTTCTTTTACTGCGATTATCTAAATATATTGGGTTTCTAATCCTTGTTTACCAGAATTAATCTACCTGCTAATATTGCACAGCCTAATACCTGCGTACAAATATGACAATAAGATGACACATCAAAGTAACTCAGAGTTCGGGTTGGCTTTGGCGAATCATTTAGGATGGAAGTTGAGCCTCTGCTTGAGAAAGCAAGGGGTTGTAGCTTTGTTTTTGATAAAATCTTGTTTGTTTCTGTAAACTAATGTTTGGCAATTGGCACTGATATTATGCTTTGACAGGCTACGGCTGAGTATGTAGCAAGAGTTTCCTCTGGAACTGCCCCTGATTGCTTCCATTCTACTTGTATATACTACAATGTTGTTCCTTTGTTTTTTGGTATAAGGTAATTTATAGGGTCATTTTATTGTCTTTATTGTTAAATAATTTTGAATTATGTGCAGGATGGTGGACACTAGTGTTCTGGTTACAGCGAAGACACAATTGAGGGAGACGTGGAGGAAGGTCGTATTACTCAGGGGGGTCACTTTTTTCATGATCCCAGTGACCTCTTTTGGTAACACCGTCTATACTACGCTTTTCATAATACTTGGAAGGGTTTCAGGTTTAATTTTTTTAGTTGTTGGAACTTGGAAGAGACTTTTGTTCACACCTCGTTTACATTTTATTTCCTCAAATAGGAGCCGGCGAGCACAAAGGATAACAAGATGCAGTTAGTTATGTAATGGGCTGAATGTACCCATTGGCTCTTTGCTAGTTTTGCGTAGAATGAAAGTATTGACTTTGTGAATGTTGTCTTTTAGATTATAAACTCCATGAATCCTTAGAGAACTCTTAACAGCATAACTCTGAATCTGCAGGTCACTGATAGGCTCCATTGGTACGTAAAGGATGGAGATACGGTAAAGAATTGTATGCTTATATCTGAGATAGTTTTAGTAGATTGGCATGCAAGTGCACTACATTGTAAGATGAAATGTATTTTGGATGTTTCTTTGAGTTATGTAGTTAATTTTCTGATCGATTGTACTAATCCAAATTAAAGTGCATACAATTTTATTTGCATGGCAGATTATTTGCTCAGGTGTCTATTCGTCTTCTTAGATGCTTCGTAGAACCTGAAGCTGTATTTGACTGTTCACCTAGAGGCTAGAGGCTAGAGGCCTGCTGATGTATAGATCATCGTACTATTATTTGGCATTCTTTGCACTGATTACAACTTACAACAGTTACAACGGTAAGAAAACTATTTCAGGCTGGCAGCTTCATATTTATCATTTATCAACCATAAAAGTCTTTCCATTTTTTGTTCAGAAACTATTTCAGGCTGGCTGCTTCTTCTAGGGCCTTATCATATTTATGATAGCAGAAGCCTCGATGTTTATTGTTCAAGAGGAAAGGTTCTTGGGGATGAATGCTTTACACTGGACTCTTTTTTCATTAGTAATCTAGGACAATATTACTTCGATTCCAAAATGATGACAAACCCTAATCGCCACAGTCGTGCGGCATTTCTTTGTGAGAGACAACTGTTTTGGGTGGAAGAGAAAGCTTGGGGTGATCTCTGAGGACTATTCCTGGCTTGATTCAATTTCTGTTTTTGTATGAACGAAACTTTATTCTGAGACAAAGACATCTGGTATTTGAAATGCGATTTTTTTTTTTTTTTTTTGAATTTACACAATCGATCTTGCAATGAACATATTCATCTCGTAAGCTAGTGTTTCCTGGAATGATAGCCCTTGTGTTGTATTAAATGAAAATACGATTTTGCTTTTAGAATTTACAATCGACCAAGCCATAAACATATTCATCTCGTAAGTTAGATTTTCGTGGGATGATTGCTGTGCTGTATTACATGAACAGGAAAGAGGACTTGTGGTGTTGTGATTCCTTGTTCAATGTTAATGTTGGATCATGAGAACTGCTGTACTTGTGTCTACTTACTATATAGGTATGAGAATCATTTCACTTCTAAACTTTTCTACGCGTCTTTGCTGCGCCGGTTGTGCTGCTAAAGGCAGTGGCGGAGCCACATAGATACTAGGGTAGTCTAAGGCCATCTCGGAATTTAAACTTATATTAATTGTCTACTGATTTTTGCAAGAATGAGAATGTGGTATTGGTTGATCAGATTTTGGACCTATCCTGGGGTCGACACCTATGGATGGAAAACTACCTTTTGGTTTTTTAAACGCCCACCAAAAATAAAATTTACCATGTATAAGTACTCTTCTGCCAACATTCTGATTTCTTTTAAACCAATTCTTTTTTTTTAGTTTATATAAAACAAGGTATATACATTCGAGATGAAGATCAATAATATTAAAAGAAAAATCTCATCATAATAGTTTGAGCTAGTTATAACGTTATTATCAATGTTGCTTAACATGTCAACACAGGTTGTATTTACTATGACTTCTCTCAATACTAATTTTTTTTCATACAAATTTTAAAGCTCCATCACTCTTGTTTGATTAAAATTTTTCATGATATTACTAAATTTTTTTTCTAATTTCTTTCATTAGCTTAAAGGGTCCTCCTGGTATGAATTTCTGGCTCCACCACTAACTGAAGGTCATAAGGACTGGAAGCCCTTGTAGTAAGCATAAAATTAAAGTAGCCCAAGCTTATTAATAAGTTTAAGATAGTCAAGATGGGTGGAGTAGGGGGCTACTCATGGTCCACACAGTAATAAATGCTTTAACTATATATTTGTATTTGTATTTAAGCTTAACCCTCGTTATTGGAATTGACGCTTTTTCTTTGCATAAAAAAAAAAAATGGAAAATAGAGCTATTGCCTGCTGTCATAAACTTAGTGTCTTGACCAATTTGAAAGATCACCTAATGTAATTGAAATAACGGAATTTTGGGTTGTTCAATCAAGTAAAGGAAATTTAATAATGGAATTGATAACCGGCTCAATCTTGTTTTACATCCATTCTGTTTTATTTTCAAGTAAACAGGAATGCTTGGCTTGACTGGTAATGTTTGTTTAATGAACC
This sequence comes from Pyrus x bretschneideri, assembly GCF_019419815.1. NCBI lineage: Eukaryota > Viridiplantae > Streptophyta > Magnoliopsida > Rosales > Rosaceae > Pyrus > Pyrus x bretschneideri. The sequence goes on along the minus strand of NW_025999404.1, from coordinate 78,531 downwards.
AATGAGATACGTAAGTCACTTAGCACTACGGTTTAGTGGTATTTCTCTTCACTTGTAAATGAGAGGTTTTAGATTCAATTCTTGTCAATGGTGAATTTGAACCACATTTTATTAGTTCATTATGAGCCTTAGCGCACTCTCTCACCCTCTTAGTATAAATAATACTGTTTGTCCAAAAATAATAATGAGAGAACGTGAATTAGACAACCCTGTTATTTCCTTGATGACTTTGATTGTTAAGTGACCAAAAAGACTATGATAGTTATTGGACCAAAAGGATTGAGATAGTAAACCAGATTAGAACAAAGCAAACTAGACCAAACCAAATCAAAACTGACCAGATCATATCATATCATATCCACTGGATAAAATTGAAACCCCACATATTGTTGAATACACCCCATATACTTAATACAGCCCCACATTTGCTTTTTTAATTAAAACTTATCTTAATACACCTCATTTACTTTCCTATAATATCCTCACACCCCACACTCTCACCATATACCCTACATTTTCTACGTACACCCCACACTCTTCAAATCTTAGGTGCAAATACATAAGGTCATCCAAAAGTACCTTTGGTGTAAAGCTGAAGCTGGTGTGATTTCGAAATTTTTTTTTAATTTTTCCATTGGAGTGGTGCCAGCAATTGTTTGATTATTTGCATGTTTATTCCCTCATGTTTCCCTATCGGGTCATTTTGGTTCCGGTCCTTAATCAACCTAATTGTTAGACTAAAACCTTATTTGTTTAAATATTTTGATCAAGGTCCTTAGCCTCATTTAAAAGATTTAACTAATGCATTTATGCATTTAATGTCCCACAAATTATGAAATTTAAACAAATTCAAATAATATTTTTAAATATAATAAGTACTTAAAAATCAATTTTAGAGTAATATTGTTCTTCACAAAAATTATAGCAAAAAAATAATGATACACCCTGACCCGGAATGTCCACTAGGATCCTGAATCGAGTCGTGCTAGCCGACACCTGGAAGGTGACGAAGCCATAAAGTGTGATAATGTAAAAATGTGAATAAATTAAAATCTAATTTGCCTAAGTACACGAGTGCGCGGTGAGCGGGTCTGGAATCATTTCATGCATGATACAGAGCATAGGTATAATACAGTAAGGTAAGATAAGGATTATACCATTATAAGAAGACATATGTACTGAAAAGTGTCACGAATCCTCGTCGATACGGAACTCTGCTGCTAGAACCTGGAGGGGTGCAAAAATAGAAAATATGAGTGAGTGAAACAAAACTTTTCAAATCAATTTCAATTACCAAAGGTAGTAGCCCCTCGTCGTAATACTTGTATAATTTCCCAAAAAATAGAATACATATGTATATAGAAATCATGCTCAACAGCAATGAAAGCCAAGTATATGCCATGTTAAGAATCTCAACAGGAATAAGAAACCCAGGTGAAATAAATCAATATGAAATGGTATGTCAGTCGGATCCACTTATTGTGGCATGTACAGCTAAACCAATAGCTCATCAACATGTTAGCCAGAGTCACCTCACTTGACTTGTACGACCTATCCATATCACATCAATCAATGCTAGCACATAAGTCGGAAGTCACCTATAGTGAAATGTACGACATAATCTATAACTTATCAAACATGCCTGCACACGAGTCGGAACCACCTCTAGTGGTTGGTACGACAGGACTCGATGTAAATAAGTACGCTCAAGTGCTACACTCACGTGAAGACTATGCGAATAATCGCGGGTCACCTACAAGTTGGAACCACCTATAGTGGTCTGTATGACAGGCCTGTGCACCTACCTTGAGTTCAAGGTGAGCGTAAGGTGCGGGAGGTGAACATCACGTGAAGGATTGTTCGACTATTTAAAAAAAATTTACCAAAATTTACAGAAATGAAGATCTCAATGAGTATATCAAGTTTTATACCTGTGGCCAAGTCCAATTTGGCCAGAAAATCCCCAAATTCACTTAAACCCGCCGGAAACCCTAAGATGGGTGTTCTTCAATTCGACTTCCTCGATGTTCCAACGCCCCTACAACTGATTAGGTCTTGTTCATAGGTCCAAGGGGAGTTGATTAAGAGTGGTGGTGGGTGGTGAAACTCGCTGGACTGGAGGAATCACCGTCGAGCACCTCCGGTGCTCCGGTGAGGTCTTTCACGATTTTGGTCCTTAAACCCTTCGATCTTGGGTGGAAATGGAAAAGGGAAAGTCACTGAGTGTTTTGCAAGTGTTAGATGGTAGTGGTTCAACGGAAAAAATGGCGAAAATCGCCGGAGTTTGATTCGTTTGGGTGTGCGGTTGCACTACCCGACGGGAAGGTTTCTTTATTTTTTTATTTTTTATTTTTTTTCTTTCCTCCTCCCTTCCTGATTGGTTCTCCCTTTCCTCCCTCTAAAAATTTGATTGGTCCCCTTTATTTTAACTAATTTAACCTTTAACCCACATGTGGAAATTAAATAATTCCCACAATCTACAGTTTTACAAATTCAAACGACCGTAACTATACCGATATAATCAAAACTCGCAAGCAGCTTTCGCCTATGCGTTCGTACCAATGAGTACTACACAAATGCGCTAAGTGCATAAGTCAAACGTTTCTCTACGCGTTGGTCAAAGAAAGTCAAAACCTTCACCTCTAGGGCATTGGGCATAAATTCATTGTTTTAAAATTTATAAAATCATAGAACTAGGGACGGGTTGTCACAAATAATGTACCCACATAATTATTAACATATTTTAAAAAATAACTATTGATATGTTTTAGAACATAAAATAAATATACATAATTTGACACACCCCGACCGAAATCAAGGTGTGTTGGCCGTCATGTGAGGGTGAAGTAGCCATGTGCAGAGTGCGGAAGCAAAAGATAATAATAAAAGTACAAATAAATAAAATCCAAACTACTAAATAAACTAGTTAAAGTAACACACTAGTGTGAGACTAAGTGAGATAAACATAATTAGAGCACAGAAAGCCTAAGTGCAGTCCAGAAGAACGAATACTAATTACACAACACCCAAAGGTGATCCTGCATTTGTGATGTTCTGTCAGAACCACCGTCAAGTCCTCGTGAACCACCAAAGCTGCTTCTAACTAGAACCTAGAGAGGCGCAAAACAAAAAATGTGAGTGGGCAAAAACAAAGCTTTTCAAAATCATTTCATTATCAAAAGTTCTAACCCCTTGCCGTAAAACCTGTATAGTTTCCCAGAAAATAGAATATACACAATATCGAAAACAAGTTCAAAAATATGCCATGTCGAATACCTCTACATAAAATGTAAGTAACCCAGGTAATGTCAATCAATGCAAGTAACATGTCAGCTGGAGTCACCTAACGTGACCTGTATGGCTGAATCTAGAGCTCAAATCCCCAACTCACTAACTATACCTGCACACGAGTCGGAACCATCTAAAGTGGTCTGTACAACAGGACTGGGTGTAAATAAATACGCTCAAGTGCTACAATCACGTGAAGACTGGGCGAATAATCCCGGGTCACCTACGAGTCGGAACCACCTATAGTGGTCTGTACGATATGACTGTGCACCTAACTTGGATCCAAGATGAGCGTGTGGTGCAGGAGATGAACATCACTTGAAGGATTGTACCCTACTCTGGGCGGGAGCACTAACACCGGGGGTGCAGGTTATGAGCTCTCTATGCATCTCACATAACCACTAATTCACAATCATAAACCATAAACTTACCTGGCACTTACCTGTGCGTCCGCAGCACTAAACATACATATATGCAACTACTAATGCATAAATAAATAGGCAAACGCTATGCATGGCATTTAAAACATATAAACATTCCATTTCATTTTTTGGGAAAAACCACAAGTATATAGGTATATATGGAAAACCAAAAGCCCCCTTACTGATATGTGGAAGGGTCGTAACCCCCTTGCCTCAAGTGACTGCGCTCATCCTCAGGATGGGTCTCACCTATATGCGAAACAACTATAAAATCGTCAATTTAAAGCACATAACCAAAACTAGGTAATAACTTCTCATACAATGCTCAAATGGGATGTTTGGATATACCAACGTGATCCACTCAACCTCAAGAACATCTCCATATTTTTAAAATAATTTTCTAAGACCCCACGCACCAGCAAATGCACGGACCTACGCGCCCCCACGCGCGGCCACGTGCCAGTCACACTGACGGCGTCAGTTAATGCCGTCAGGAATATTCTGTTAAATCATAACGGATTCCGTTAAATTTGACTGACTGCATCAGAATATTCCGTCCAAACTGACGGAATATTCTGTCATCTTCTTCGGTGAGTCGCTGGTCACCGGAAACTTGGAAAAACTTCAAACCCTTCGTTCTCACTCGTTTCTTCACCAATTTCTATGAAATTTGCACCAATGGAAAGCTGGGGATGAGTAGAACAACGTTATAACTGTTCGAAACCTCAAAGATCACAGGATCTCGTCGGAAAAATCAAGAAAAACCGCCCAACTTCAAAACTAGCTTTCCCGACGTCCAATTCCACTCAACGCACCACCCCGAGCTTCCGAAGGACCTCACTAAGCTTCCTATAAGCTTCAAATTCCCTGAAAAACAATATTTCATGTGTGCATGAACAGTGACCAATTCGGAGATTCCTGGTTCGACGTGAAATCGAAGGATTCCTTACGTGAAATTGGTATGGTTGAACTCGTATGATCCTCACGAACACAAGGGCACCATTTTTCACTTCAATTTGCAACGTTTGCAAGGGTTTTGAGCCCCGTCCATACAAGTGAGAATGAGACAAAGAGAGAGTTCGAGACAGAAAGATACACAGGGGAAAGAGATGATGTGGATGTGGGTGAGTGTGTGGTCCAGATGCAACCAACAAAACCACAAAACAATCACCCCAAAATGACAAATACCCGCCAAGGGCAAAATCGTCATTTCACACCTACGGTACGAATAATTCAGGATGGGCTGTCACATAATTAGCATGGGTACATTTAGTAAAATTAAAAATGGGTACAAATAAATTGAAAACTATGGGTAAAAATGCAAATAAAAGTTTAAAAAATATGGGCACAAAAAGGAATTAATATATGGGTACAAATTGAAACTGAAAAGAAAATTGGTACAAGTTTTAAAAAAAAGGTTGCAAATTAAAAATGGATACAAACTAAAAATAAAAATATATGATAAAAAATTTAGCCATGAATATAAATATAAAAAATTTAATGTTTCTAACACTATATGAATATATTTAGAAATAAAAAATATTTTATTATTGAAATAATTAAGTGAATTTTAACGAAAAGCTTACGGTACTGTTCATTTTAACGAAAAACCACATTTTTACACTAAAAAGTCAATCCTGGTACTATTCACTTTACCCTTTATTTTGTCTTTATCGTTAAAACTCAAAGTTTTCAAGCCCTTTTCATTAGTTTTCCTAATAATTAATGACATTTATTAAAATCTAAGGATCTTGATAAAAAATTGAAAATGAATAAGGTTTTAATCAATGGAGTAGGAAAAATAGGGATGGGAACCTAATTTTTCCTTCTCTATCCTTTCCATGGAAAGAGGTGGAAGGCTGTGGGTATTCTGTACTAGTAGATGAGGAAGATGATTTTCGCAACCGTGGATGAGGAAGATAAAAATCCAAAAAAAAATATGGTAGCTATAGAAGTGTAGAGCTTTATATAGAGTAGGAATAGGAGCAATAGCGCTAGGTAATGGGGATTAAATAAGGAAATTCTTATTAGCACTTCAAAATTTTCATTCTACACTCCTCATAAGTGTATTTTTCTTTCTAATTATAAAAAGTTTGGAGTGCAAAATGAGATTTTTAAAGTGTTAGTAACAATTCCCTTAAATAAATATTAGGGTTGATGATGATGATTCCTCTTCTTTTCCTTTGATCGAATCATGGGAATGGATTTAGTTATTTAATCATTGAATTGGAGGAAGAGATTAGGTTGTTACGATGCTTTTAAAATCAAGGGATCTTTGTGATCTAATGTGGCTAAGGTTTATTAAGTGTGTGATTCTCATCATCAATCATATTTATTTTTAATGGATATCATTCATAACGCAGCTATATGCATGTCGATATCATTGAAATCACTAAAACAATGAAAATACGGAGTCTTACCTCATGTAAAGCTTCTGAAACGTTGATGAGCGTGGTTTTGAGAGTTGAAGAAGATAAATAAACTTGGGATATACATGTGAAAAGTAATTTGGATTTTTATTTTTTTTTAAACCTTATAAGGTCGAAATTGACATTACATATTAGGTATGTAAGTCATTTAATATTAAATTTTAATGAGGGGTGTATTCAACATATTGTGGGGTGCTAATAAAAAAAAACCTATCTATATTGAAAAATGACCGAAGCAGATACGAATGCAAACTTAGCAAAACATCCTATCCTTCTATTTTTGATCTTGTGGCTAGAAATAAATTTAAAAGGTGAAATTTTCACGCAAAACAAGACAAGATGAAAATGAAAGGTTGTGATATTTTGCTCAGGTTGCTAAGCAGGGGATCTAGAGGTGATCGTAGTCCCATTCACCAAACCTGGTTTACGACCTATCACTATAATAATATTCAATAAGGAAAAGGGTTTCTATACCTATTCCTTATCCCAGATTTGGATCCTCACCAAATCCCCTCCCTAGGGATCCTAGGGATCAACACATGGACCGTTGATCAAAAATCGTGCTACCACAATTAAATGCTTTTTATATTTTTAAAGTAAAGCAGCCTCGTTTTGCATGAAAAATATAAAAAAGAAAAAAATTGTGGCTGAACGATTTTTGATCAACAATCCACGTGCATTGATCCCTAGGATCCTTAGGGAGGGGATCTGGCGAGGATCCAAATCCCCTTATCCTAAATCAAATTCCCAAATTCCAAATTCCCAAATCGAAGAAATTTCTTGCTGTTGGGTTTTCGTTTTTGTGGTAATTCAATTCTCAACAAAAAAGGAAAAAGATTCTTATGGCGGTGAATGACACATTCTACCTATCGCACGGATTGCCCATGCTGAGCATTGACGAGTCGCTTCCAGCCAAAAAATTCCTCCAGCCTTGGACGGAAACGGTTTATCCTCACAAACACACCTCCATTCTCATCATCTTTGGACACTGGGAAACCGGCGTCCCCATCGTCAACTCCATTTCCGGCCGCCATGACAATCTACGACTTCTATGGCTTCCCCAAATCCATGTACCAGATCAAGTACCTTGCCCCCAGCTCCCCCTACCTCGCCAACCGCGTCAAGCAGCTGTTTATGTCGTCCGGCTTTGGCCCCGCGGATGTGGACGGTAAGTGGGGGCTCGACCATGACACATGGGTCCCGTTTATGTTGATGTACCCGGAGGAAGACGTCCTGGTTTTCCAGTTGTCGGTTTAGATAGAGAGGGACACCACCTACCACTACAACATGCAGGCCCAGTCCAAAGATTTTTTAGGCCCGAAGCGACGTCAAAAAATGTGCCCTCATTTCATATAAAAAAATATTTATTTTCACACGTAAAACATCAATAAAATTATATTTAGAAAAACACTTCAAATTCAATAATTTAGAAATACGGAATAATTAATTTATTTTGTATCAAGAGAAGGAAACTAAAAAACTTCAGGCTTTCAAGTAGATAGAATATGAGTTTTGTTTTCCATCTGAACTTTTAAAGTGTTTTTGTATAAATCATGAGTTGTTTTTTCTTATTTACTAACCTCGTCAATATATGACTAAAAAAATATTAATGTTTTTGAATCTTTAAGGATATGTATAAGTAATGAGTGAACACTAAATTAAACCTTTTGATGACACGTAATATTATTTGTAAATTTGGTCTAAAAATTTAGTCTACGCATTATTTTTTGCTAAAGATTAGACTTGAATTGGAACATATATTTAAAAATAGCAACCCACATAGCTACTAGCTAGTAAATAAATTAACAACCAAACAAAGATTTGTAAAAATTGAAAAAAATAAACATGCACATAGCATTTCGAACTTAGGACCTGACACACCCCGACCAAAATCAAGGCGTGTTGGCCGTCATGTGAGAGTGACGTAGCCATGTGCACAGTGCGGAAGTAAAAATAATAATAGAAAAGCGAATAAATAAAAACCAAACTACTAGATAAACTAGTTAAAGTAATACGCTAGTGTAAGACTAAGTGTGATAAACAATATCAAAGCACAAAAAGCCTAAGTGCAATCCAGTAGGACGAATACTAATTACACAACACCCAAGGGTGATCCTACATTTGTGATGTTCTGTCAGAAACATCGTCAAGTCCTTGTGAGCCAGCAAAGTATTTCTACCTAAAACCTGGAGGGGCGCAAAACAGAAAGTGTGAGTGGGCAAAAACAAAGCTTTTCAAAACCATTTCAATTATCAAAGCTAGTAACCCCTCACCATAAAACCTGTATAATTTCCCAGAAAATAGAACATATTTGTATCTCAAAACCATGCTCAACAAGCTTTAATCATGAATATGCCATGCCAAATATCTCAATATGAAATATGTAATCCAGGTGATATACATCAATGCAAATGATATGTCAGCCAGAGTCACCTAACGTGACCTGTAAGGCTGAATCTAGAGCTCAAATCCACATTCAGCAACTATATATATCTATCTCATCAACAATATGCCTGCACACGAGTCAGAACCACCTAAAATGGTTTATACGACAAGCTGGGTGTAAATAAATACACTCTAGTGCTACAATCACGTGAAGGCTATGCGAGTATCACAAGTCACCTACAAGTCGGAACCACCTAAAGTGGTCTGTACGACAGGCTGGCACCTGCCTTGGATCCACGTTGAGCGTGTGTGGTGCGAGAGGTGAACGATCACGTGAAGCCTAGGCCCTCAACTCTGGCGGAGCACTAACACCAGGGTGTAGGTTAATGAGCTCTCTAAACATCTCACATAATCCTCAATTTTTACATAAACACTAGTTACAACCATAAACTATAACTTACTTGGCACTTACCTGTGCATCCGCAGCACCAACATACATAAGTGCAATTACTAATGCATAATTAAATAGGCAAAGACTATGCCTGGCATTTAAAACATATAAACATTCAATGTCATTTTCTGAGAAAATTCTCAAGTATATAGGTATATACGGAAAACCAAAAGTCCACTCACTGGTATGTGGAAGGGTCGTAACCCCTGAGCCTTGAGTGACTGTGCTCGTCCTCAGGATAGGTCTCACCTATATGTGAAACAACTATATAAAAGTCAATTTAATGCACATAACCAAAACTAGGTAATAACTTCTCATACAATGCTCAAATAGGGTGTTTAAATATACCAACGTGATCTACTTAACCTCACGAACATCCTCATACTTTTAAAATAATTTTCTGAGGTCTCACGCGTCCCCACACACTGGCCACGCGCAGGCACGTGCTTGGAACACGGACGGAATCCCTAACGGTGTTAGGGAATATTTCGTCCAAAAGCAAGCACATTCCGTTAAAACTAACCTGACACCGTTAACTCCCGTTATGAATATTCCGTTAATCTTAACGGAATATTCCCCTTTCTTCTTTGGCTAGTCGCCACACTCCGTCGTCGTCGTCGGAAATTGGGAAAAACTTTAAACCTTTAAATCTCAGTCGTTTTTCATCCAAATTTCATGAAATCAGTACCAAATTAAAGCTCATAACTTGTAGAACATTCCCTTACCTGTTTAAAGCCCCAAAAACGATGGAATATCACCAGAAAAATTGCAATATTCCAGTCACCTCTGCAATTCACTATTCTCGAGTTTCATGATGTCCAATTTCTTCCAAAATGCTTCTCCGAGCTTCGTGAGAGTGTCTTAAAGCTCACAATAACCTTAGAATCCTCTAAAACCTTCGTATTTACGTATGCATGAACAGTGCATGAAAACTGGGTTCAAGGGTTTTCGAGGGTTTCAAGTTCTAAAAATAGTATGGATGTACTCAGGAGCTTGCAAGGAGTTCAAATCTTACCTTCTAGAAGTCAATCCGTGCGTGAAAGGTTGGTTTTGAAGTTCGTCCGTACACTTGCAAGGGAAATGGAAGGAAATCCGAGAGAAAGACGAAAGAGAGAGTCACAGGGAAAAAGGGATGGGTGTGTGTGATTGTGTGTGTGGTCCAAATGGCAGCCCACCAACCAAAATAAATCAAACGCCCTACAACGCTAATTAACGTCCAAGGGCAAAATTGTCTTTTCACACTAACGTTACAAATAATTCGGGACGAGCTGTCATAGGACCTCTCGTTTGCTTCTAATTAAACTTCTTGATCATTTAACCAAATTTTATAAATTTATACTGTTATGAAAAGAAATTTGTAAAAATTGGAATGTAAATAAGCACACATGGTGTTTTGAACCTAAGACCTCTTTATTCATTTTAAACAACAAAACCGCCAATTCTAGTTAAATTTCTTTGTCACTAAACCAAATTTTATAAATTTATATTCTTATAAAAACATATATAAATATATCACCCTAATAATTTTGGTACTCCCAATTTTTTTGGGCCCCGGACGATCACCCTACTTACACTGGGCCTGGACCGGGCTTGACAACATGGGGAGGGCGCTGGCTCCCCTTAAGGAGGAAGGCGTCCTTATAGTGGGGTCAGGCAGCGCCACTCACAACTTAAGGGCGTTGAAGAGGGAGACAAAGAGCAATGCATGTGCCGTCCCTTGGGCTCTCGAGTTTGGCACGTGGATCAAGGAAGCTCTTTTGGAAGGAAGGTACGAGGATGTGAACGAGTATGTGGAGAACGCGCCGCATGCGAAAATGGCGCACCCTTGGCCGGATCACTTCTACCCGTTGCATGTAACGGTAGGGGCTGCTGGTCCGGATGCAAAGGTTGAGCAAATCCACGACAGCTGAGGGCTCAGTGCTCTTTCGTATGCCTCCTATCAGTTTACATCGCGCGCCTTGAACTAAGAACTTGCAGCACTGCCAGTTGAAGATTGTAATAGTGCATGTGTCTGCCGATGCTGCTCCTGCAGGTCAAGCATGTCAATAAAACTGTTGTGGATGAATGATTGTGTATTAGTGAATATTATGTAAAGTGTGCAAGTGAGATGTGCTTCTCCTTAAATTGTGGCTGAATCTTAATATCACTCAATGGCCCTTAGGATTTCTGCTTAATTTTATTGAGAAGAAACCAAAACTTTTGCTCCCTTTCAAAGAACATGAACACAGTATTCACCCAACAAATATCGTATCCTCAGCGATTCTGTATTACGACTTGCTATAGAATCACCCAACAGACTCTGTATTCACACAATGTTGTGGATGTTGTTTATTTATGCAATGGATTCAACCAACCCTATTAACTTTAAATTTATCTGGTCTGCACAAATTGCCTTTGTTAAACCTGAGGTGTTGAACGTTGAATCCTTATCCTTGAAGAATTCTGAAAGCATAATTCTGAATATGCAGCTTCCTGATAAGCTCCACTGGTACGTAAAGAATGGAGATACGGTAAGGATGTATTTGCCCCAGATTTTGATCAAGTACTCAACTGTTTTGGAAATAAAGATTATTAACTTTGTTTCGGGAAGTAAACTGGCTAATAATATCCTAGGAGATATGCAAGTGCATAAATCTTGCCTACAATGATGAATGCATATGGAATTTCTGGGTTGGGTTTTATAAGGTTTGTAGTTACAGTGGAATGCAATTTCGACAACTTGCACTTACAACTTACGAAGTATTCATGGATCTTGGTTACCATTCATCATCATTTTTGCTTCAAAAAGTTTTGTTATTAATTTTATCTCGCGATTCCTTCCATATGCCACATTCTAATGTTCGATTTTAGGCTGTTGTGTGCGTGCATTTTATAGGATTTAAGACGAACTTGGAAACTAAATTTTGTTTTGTGATCTTTCATTTGGCATAACATTTCAATTTTGAGAGGAGAGATTGGATGACTGTTGCACCAAAAGAGTTACCGACAGTGTCACAATTGATAAGAAATTGGGGCATTTTTTTACTTGACAGACGTTTGTGTTCCTGAAGCCTTGTGTCAATTGTTTCTGCCTCTCAAACTCTGTTTATTATGCAGATAACGGGGTTAAACCCTCTTTTCGGGGTTAAAGCAGGCGTGACAAACAAGTTTATCTATAAGGCTCTTGAGCTCATGCCAAACATCATTGTTCTAATTCTTCCAACAGAAACTCAAGGGTAGCAGCTTGCCGTTGTTCATCTCTATGTGTCTCTGCGTCTCTGCGATGGACACGCATATACACCCTTTGAGACATAAATGAGCCTGGGCATGAAATACAGGTTTGGGTCATAATTCTCGACCCAGTAATTATTCTTCACGCCAATGGCCTTTAACTTAAAAGGAACGCATGAGATTTTGAAGTGCTAATAAATGTAATTTTTCTTAATATATTATTTTATGAACTCGTTCATTTTTTTGTTTTTTAGGGTCTGCCTCTGAATCAAAGGAAAAAGCAGTAAACTGCGTTAATGCGAAGAGTATCAAAGATGTAAATACGCATCATCTACTCATAATACACTGTATACACACCACATGCCCATAAATGTACAGTACATGCACATGATATGCACAGAATGAGGGAAACTTTAACGACAACTATTGATATAGGGGATACAATTAAAACATAATTGTTACGTATATAAGGTTACAGTGACGGTCTTGTTATGTATATTAGCCACCGCTTAATCGTGCATGTGGAAAACATGATACTCGTTGTCATTATTTCACAGACACGCATGACCCTTAACATCCTCTAAGTTTTTCTTAATTTTGTATTTCACTGAGGCCAACTAGGTTGTGGTCATACTCGCTAAATTCTGGGGCACAACATATGTGCATTATAACTAGTGAACATTCCCACTTTTCATATTAAGATGTAGCCATAATGCACACCATATGCACACCACATGCACATTACGGAAATTTTCACAAATTTCTGCAATTGAACACTTGACCAGAAATTGTTCCATCCCATTCTTGTAGCATATCAAAACTTGAAATTTATTCCACAACCCATCGCCCCAACATGAAACACAAACCCTAATTTAATTTCTAAGTATTAATTCATCTTACAAACAACCAATTTATTCCATAAATCATTGATGAAAAAACTTGGAACTAAACACCCTACCTTACTATACTTGCCGAAGCTTTAGTCGCCAAAAAAAATGGAACTTTTCAGCCAAAACATAAAATATGATACAAAACCGAGCCCACTCTTCTCACCTCTCTCTCGCAGCCTTTTGTTCGAAATTAGAGGTATGAGGTGAACCCAAAGCCCGGCTCAATCTTCTCGCCTCTCTTTAGACTTCCATCGCTTCAAAATCAGAGCTCAAAGATCTGAGGAAAGGAGAGAAAGTGAGAGGAGAGAGAGGAAGGAAGAGAAAGAAATAAGAAAATGAGAGGAATAACCCATTTATATGTGGGTATTTTAATAATTTTGATTTTATACATAATGTGCATGGTCGATTTGTCCTATTTCTGTGTGAAAATTAAAAAATCTTCTCATTTTAAAATATTTCTCAAAAAAAAAAAAAAAAAACAATACCTTGGCTCTCTCTGGCTCTCGCCATCTTTAAAAGTCATAGTATATGAGACATCATATGACTTGGTGCGTTTGGTTTTGAAAGGTACCGTTTGGTACGTGGGACGGGACAAAACGGAGTGGGATGAGGCGTTCCGTCTCACGTTTGGTGCTTCCAAAACGGGTGGAACGCGCTGTCCTGCGAGACGAATTTTGGGTGAATTTTGGTTCCGCCTCCCCCTGGAACGACTCGTTCCACATCCGTGGAACACAAAACTATAACATTTTAAGACAAAAATACCCCTTATCTTTTTCAATATTTACACCATCCAAAAAACAAACCCTAAAATTCTATCTTTTTTGTTCCATCTTCTCTGCCTGTTGCTGCCTTTTCCCGTAGCCTTCCTCCTCATCTTCTCCCGTAGCAGCTACATCTCCAGGTTTGATCTTGATCTTTTCCCACAACCGTTGCATCGCCAGGTTCGATCTCGATCTTCTCCCATAGCCGCTGCATCTCCAGGTTCGTTTTCTTGATTTTTCCATGGAAATTTTCAATTTTCTGGGAAAATAGGATGATTATGAGAAAATAAGTTAGTTTTCTTGGTTTCTTTGGTTTAACTTGTGCTTAGGAACAAAGTCTGATTTTTAAGGTTTATTACGATTCTGGTTTGTAAAGATTAGATCTGGTTCCGATCTGTGCGATTTAGTGGGTTCGGTTGTGAGCTTGGCTTTGTATGATGGAAAAAGCTGGTTTTTTCTGCATTTGGTCAGTTGAAATGTTAATCAATTTGATGCATTTTAATGGTTATTTTACTGATTATTGGTCAGTGTGTATAATTAAGCCCATTGTTTACAATTGGAGGAGGGTTAGTAACGCTCGTCGTACATTTCCTAAATAGCCATTAGATTATCTTTAAGATCCAATGTTTATGCGGAGGAGGGTTAGTAACGCTCGTCGTACATTAGATTATCTTTAAGATCCAATGTTGTCCTAAATAGCCATTTATTAGATAAATACTCAAGAAACATGAAGTCATTGCTTCAGGCCACGGGTTTGTTGACTGATATGTACACATCAGTATGGCTATACAGACACATCAGCATGAAGGTTACACATCAGTAAGGCACACATCAGCAAAGCAGTTAGTTTGTTGAGATTGTAGGAAGGCTATTAGTCTATTGGGATTTGTAGGGATATGAAGTTAGTTGGTTAGCAGTTATGAGTGAAGCAAAAAATACTTTTATAAATAAAAAACACCTCTCTCTGTAATTCATTCATTGTTCAAGGAATACAATCTTTAGTCATTCACTTACTCTCTCTAAATTCTTTGCCATTGTTTTTCATTTTGCTTCTTCTGCCATGTCTTCAGTCAAGAAATGGCATAACATATATCATGGCATAACACATCTTCAGCCATGTACTACTGTAAAAAATATATCATAGATAAGCATATATGTGTTCAAATATGAACAAGTTAAAAAAAAAAAAAATTATCCCGTCCCGTTTCACACATAAACATTGTACCAAACAACAGACAGAACATGGGTAAGTTAGTCATTCAATCTTTTGGTTCCCTTCCATCTAGCACATACCAAACGCAAAACGGAACAACTGTCCCGTTCCATCTTGCGCGTACCAAACGTAACACGGAATCTGAGTTCTGTCTCGTCCTGTCCCGTCCGCGTACCAAATACCAAAGGATACGAATGGGACCCACAAGCTGCTGTCCCCACAAGGATTAGAAATTTTTAGAACTTGCTCAATTGTCTCTGGATCCTACCAATTTCACAAGGCTCACGTGGCATGCTACTATTTGACATTGTCATCAAGTCAATTCCAATATAAAAACAAAAAAAATCAAAAAGACACACTTTGAAGATGAACCGAACAAAGTTTGGTAACCCACAAATCAGAGATGGGACTCTTGAATTAAAAACAAAAAAGAAAAGAGGGGACATGTTGAAAAGTCTGATGGCAATGAATGCTCACACAGTATGTTAGCAAAAGTCTTCAGCATGGGCAGAAGTTTTCAATGCCCATGCAAAGTGAAAGTTGAATACATAGAGATTGTATAGTCAGACGAAATGTCGTAAAATTTCAAAATGCATTAACTGCATCAGTTTGGAGTTGCTCTATAAATAGAGCACTCCGCATGTTTTTAAGTTACAAGAAAAGAGAAGAAGAAGTGAACGAGAGACAAATATCAGTAACATCATCTATTTCTCTGCTTTTATTTGTTATCTGCCTGTGCTATAGTTTTAGTGTGGCATTTTACATCTACCTTGCACCTACCATTAAAAAGGTTATTCCTCTAACTTTGACCTTTTTATAACACGTTATCAGCACGAGTCTCTAAATTTAATTATTCTCTCATCTCTCTTCGCCGAACGAACGAAAGAAAGAAAAAATGTTTCCTTTAAGGTTTTTACTGTTCATCTTCTTCCTCTGCCTCAACTGCGCAGTATACCCTCGCGACGAACTGTTTGCTCCATGCCTGCTCTTAGTTCTCCAACTAACGGTTACATACATCTTTGATTACTTGTTTGGTGTAGAGATTGATTACTAACCCAGTATTTATTTATGTTAATTTCACTGCAATCCAAGATGGTGCGGTACAATCGCCCATCTTGAACTGCAAATTTATTCTTACTGCGATCCAAGACGGTGCGGTATCATCGCCTATCTTGGACTGCAGATTTAATTTTACTGCAAATTTTAGGTGGAGCGGTATAATCGCCCACCCTACCCTGCTTATAAATTTACCTGCTGTTTAATTTTATTGCAATTTTAGGTGGTGCGGTATAATCGCCCACACTACTCTGCATATTTAATTTTCCTGTTACTTGAGTGGTGCGGAATAATCGCCCATTCTATATTACATTATTTCAATGAGAATGGTACGGTACAATTGCCCTTCTCATTCACCCTGAAAATCTCGAGCCAGAAGTTTCGAGTGCTTATCATTTTTGGCCTGAATCAAAATGAAAAATTTGTAAGAACCAGAAGTTCTAACATCATATTCCTCCAGGAATATATATTATTGCAAGTTCTTACACATCTCATTTTCTTTCAGAAAAGAAAATGGCGAACTTGGCGAAGCTTGAATTTGCTGCCCTGGATATTACGGGAAGAATTACCTGACCTGGGTACTGGATACCAAGATCCATCTGGAAGCAGGGAATCTTGGAGATACCATCAGGGAAGAGAGTAACTCATCCTCTCAAGATCGGGCAAAGGCTATGATTTTCATTCGCCGCCATCTTGATGAGGCGCTAAAGAGCGATTACTTAACGGTTGAAGATCCGTTAGCTCTCTGGAATACCTTGAGAAACAGATACAATCACCAGACAACGGTGATTCTTCCAAGGGCTCGCTATGAGTGGACTCATCTGAGGATCCAAGACTTCAAGTCAGTGGTAGAGTACAATTCTGCATTGTTCAGAATTATCTCTCAGATGAAGCTCTGTAGGGATATTATTACTGAGGAGCATATGCTGGAAAAGACTCTCAGCACATTTCATGCCTCCAACGTGCTCCTGCAGCAACAGTATAGAGCGCGAGGCTACACTGAGTACAACCAGCTGATATCTGTGCTCTTAGTAGCTGAACAGAACAATGAGCTCCTGATGAAAAACCATCATTCCCGACCTACTGGATCTGCACCATTCCCAGAAGTGAATGCTGCTTCCCTCGAAGTGAACGCCACATCCTCTGGTGGTGATAATCATAAACGAGGACGTGGCCACAAGCGAGGTCGATGGAGTAGGAAAGGCAAGAACCATGGAGTTCAGTTTCACAACCAGGTTCCGAGGCATAATTCAGGCCCGAGCTTCAAAAATGCGAATCGCCACAAAGGCAAAGCTCATATGAACAATGCTCCTAGAAACTCTGAAGGAGCCTGCCATAGGTGTGGTGGCAATGGGCATTGGGCGTGTACTTGTCGTACCCCAAAACATCTAGCGGATCTGTATCAAGCCTCCCTCAAGGAGAAGGGTGTCGAGACCAACTTTCTCGACTAGGCTAGACCAATGGATATACCTGATCTAGTGTTTGACTTATCAGGGCAGTTGAACACAACTCATCTAGATGTTCCAGACTTTATTGTGGAAAGGGGAAATGAAGTATACCGGTCCAATTGAATCATTAATGTACTTTTATTATGCTGAACTTGTAGTATTTCAAATTCAATAAAAGTGGCATGTAAATTTTCTTGTTATAACTTGCTTTTAATTCTGATTCTCTTACTCAGAGAGCATGGATAAAAACTGTGGTTATTCTCAGAACATGAGAAATGGCGGAGATATTTGTCTTGCAGACAGTGCAACCACACATACAATACTTCGTGATCGAAAGTATTTCTCAAGCTTAATACCTACAAGAGTAGGGGTAACAACAATATCAGGACCTTCAGATGTAATTGAAGGTTCAGGGCAAGCCTAGATTATGTTACCAAATGGAACAATATTGTCCATACAGAATGCATTGTATGCTACTCGATATACTCGAAATTTGTTGAGTTTCAAAGACATACGTCTAAATGGATACCACATTGAAACAAAAAGTGCGGAAAATGTGGAGTATCTATGCATTACCTCCAATGATACCCAGAAGCGTATATTGGAGAAGTTGCGTGGTATGTCGAGTGGATTGTATTATACATGCATAAGGACAATTGAATCACATATTGTCATGAACCAGAAGTTCATTGATTCAAAGGTTTACATGCTTTGGCATGACCGTCTGGGTCATCCAGGATATACTATGATGCGTAGGATCATTACCAACTCTAATGGACATCCATTAGTGAGCAGACACATTGCTGCCTCAAATGATAACCCTTGCAAAGCTTGTTCTCAAGGGAAGTTGGTAATTAGACCATCTCAACTAAAGGTTGATGCTGAATCCCCATCATTTCGGCAAAGAATTCAAGGGGATATTTGTGGGCCTATTCAACCATCATGTGGACCATTTCGATATTTTATGGTTTTGGTTGATGCATCTACCCGATGGTCACATGTTTGTCTCTTGTCTACTCGGAATGTAGCCTTTGCGAGACTTCTTGCTCAGATAATTAAGTTACGAGCACAGTTCCCAGATTATCCCATTAAGTCAATCCGACTTGATAATGCTGGTGAATTTATGTCTCAAACCTTTGATGATTTTTGCATGACATTAGGCATTGATGTTGAACACCCTGTTCCTCATGTCCATACTCAAAATGGTTTAGCAGAAGCATTGATCAAGTGGCTTCAGTTAATAGCTCACACTCTGCTCATGAAAACCAAATTACCAGTCTCTGCATGGGGACATGCCATCTTACATGCTGCATCATTGGTTCGATTGAGACCTATAGCCAACCATCAATACTCTTCAGTACAACTCGTGTTTGGACATCAGCCAAACATTTCCCATTTACGAGTTTTTGGTTGTGCTGTTTATGTGCTTATTGCACCGCTGCAACGCACTAAAATGGGACCTCAGCGTAGACTGGGAATTTACGTGGGTTTTGATTCACCATCTATCATTAGATATTTGGAACCCTTGACAGGTGATATGTTTACAGCTCGTTTTGCTGATTGTCACTTTGATGAGACAATTTTCCCGTCGTTAGGGGGAGAAAAGACCGTTCCAGAAGAACGGAAAGAGCTGACATGGGTTGTTCCCACCTTGTCTCATTTTGATCCTCGCATCATTCAATGTGAAAATGAAGTGAGAAGGATCGTTCATCTTCAAAGCATTGCCAATCAAATGCCAGATGCATTTAATGATGCTATGAAAGTGACAAAATCACATATACCAGCTACAAATGCAGCTGCAAGAATTGTTGTCCCTGTTGGACAAAATAAAGTGGCAGCGAATGATTCATCTGGTGCCGCCTGAAGCGTGGTAGACCCCAAGGTTCAAAAGATTCAGCCCCTTGAAAGAGAAAGTCGAGGGCACAACTGAATCCAAATGAAGTCATTCAAGAAGAGAAAATGAATGATACATCCACAATTCATAATTCTGGACTTCCAGAAAAAGAAAATGTCCTTGATGAGACATATGTCCCTGAAGAGACAGAAGTACATGAAAGTAAAGAAATCTCCATAAACTATGCATGTACAAATGAATTGTGGGATCGGAATGAAATAATCATCGATGATTGTTTGCATTCGCAGTAGCCACTGAAATCATCTTAAGTGATGATATTGAGCCCCGCTCTGTTGATGAATGCAAACAGAGACAGGATTGGCCTAAGTGGAAAGATGCAATCCAGGCAGAATTAAATTCCTTGGAAAGGCGGAATGTTTTTGGACCAGTAGTCCAAACCCCACCTAGTGTAAACCCCGTGGGTTACAAATGGGTATTCACAAGGAAACGAAATGAGAAAAACGAGATCACAAGATACAAAGCTCGACTCGTTGCACAAGGTTTTTCTCAAAGACCTGGAATTGATTATGAGGAGACATACTCTCCTGTAATGGACGCAATTACGTTTCATTACTTAATAAGTTTAGTGGTTTCAGAAAGACTTGACATGCGACTTATGGATGTCATCACTGCGTATCTATATGGAGAATTAGATACTGACATCTATATGAAAGTCCCAGAAGGACTTAAGTTGCCTGAAACAAGTAATAAACCACGAGGTATGCTCTCGATCAAATTAAGGCGATCATTGTATGGTCTGAAACAATCTGGACGAATGTGGTATAATCGTCTCAGTGAGTATTTGATTAAAGAAGGGTATATCAACAATGTTATTTGCCCTTGTGTGTTCATTAAGAAATCCAATTCTGGATTCGCTATAGTGGCAGTATATGTTGATGATATGAATCTAGTTGGGACTCTTGAATAGCTTAATAAAACTGCTGAATATCTGAAAAGCGAATTTGAAATGAAAGACCTTGGAAAAACAAAATATTGTCTAGGCCTGCAGATCGAGCATTGTGCTAGTGGAATTTTGGTCCACCAATCAGCTTACATTGAAAAAATTCTGAAGCGATTTGGTATGGATAAGGCTTATCCACTAAGCATGCCAATGGTCGTTCGTTCTTTGGACATTAAGAAAGATCCATTCCGTCCAAAAGAAGATGATGAACTGGTCCTTGGTCCAGAAGTACCATATCTGAGTGCAGTAGGTGCTTTGTTGTATTTAGCACAATGTACTAGACCAGATATAGCTTTTTCAGTTAACTTGTTAGCAAGGTATAGCTCTGCTCCAACAATTCGCCATTAGAAGGGTATCAAAGATGTATTGCGATACCTTCGTGGGACAACAGACATGGGTCTCTTCTACTCAAAGAACTCCACAGATGACCAGGTCCTTGTTGGATATGCAGATGCTGGCTTCCTCTCTGATCCGCATAAAGCCCGCTCACAAACTGGATATGTGTTTAAGAATGGAGATACAACAATCTCATGGCGCTCAACCAAGCAAATATTAGTTGCTACATCTTCAAATCATTCAGAAATACTTGCTTTACATGAAGCAAGTCGTGAATGTTCTTGGTTAAGATCAATGATCCATCATATCCGGAATTCATGTGGTCTAACTTCGAAGACAGACAATCTAACTGTCATCCATGAAGATAATGCAACATGTGTTGCCCAAATGAAGGAAGGATTCATCAAGGGCGATAAGACTAAACACATATCTCCAAAGTTTTTCAGTACTCATGAGCTTCAGCAGGCTAAAGTTATTGAAGTCAGACAAATCCGTTCAAATGAAAATCTGGCAGACTTGTTCACCAAATCTCTACCAAAGTGCACATTTCAGAAGTTAGTGCAAGGCATTGGATTACGTCGACTTACCAAACAGCTAAATTTGGAGAATGCGGAATTAGGGGGAGATACATATCAGGGGGAGTATCCATGATACATGCTTGTTGTACTCTTTTTCCTTCGATTAGGATTTTTCCCACTGGGTTTTTCCTATCAAGGTTTTAACGAGGCAACATAAGCATACTTGACACTATATCAACGATCCAGGAAAGTTGTACTCTTTTTCCTTCGCTATGGTTTTTTCCCACTGGGTTTTTCCAAGCAAGGTTTTAACGAGGCAACTCATGTTGATATGTGGGCATCCAAGGGGGAGTGTTGAAAAGTCTGATGGCAATGAATGCCCACACAGTATGTTAGCAAAAATCTTCAGCATGGGCAGAAGTTTTCAATGCCCATGCAAAGTGAAAGTTGAATACATAGAGATTGTATAGTCAGACGAAATGTCGTAAAATTTCAAAATGCATTAACTGCATCAGTTTGGAGTTGCTCTATAAATAGAGCACTCCGCATGTTTTTAAGTTACAAGAAAAGAGAAGAAGAAGTGAACGAGAGAAAAATATCAGTAACATCATCTATTTCTCTGCTTTTATTTGTTATCTGCCTGTGCTATAGTTTTAGTGTGGCATTTTACATCTACCTTGCACCTACTATTAAAAAAGTTATTCCTCTAACTTTGACCTTTTTATAACAGGACATAGGTTTTTATAATTTTTACTTTACAAAATAGTTTTTTTTTCCCTTAAAATTTCAGTTCTTGCCAACTCCGGTGGGGCCACAACTCAGCGCCACCACCACTCACCTCAGTCCTCCTCACTATCATCTTCTCAATCAATCCTCACAATTGCTGGTCTGCATTTTCCATTTCCTCTCTCTTCTTCCTTCCTACGCTTCCTGAATTTCCACATACGCTCACTCTCTCCCTCTCCCTCTCCCTCTCTCTGCGTGTATCTGGATAAGAAGAGAAAGAGGAGGCAGGCAGGCGAAAGCTGGAATGAATTGACAGAGACAGTCCGGCTGGCAATATTTTTTAAATGCGGGGTTGGGGTTGGGGTTTGTGCTTGGGTTTTGTTGGGGTGTGAATAGCAAAAGTGGGTTGTTGTGGGGGCCGGCAGACTGGGTGAAAGATCAGAGCTTTGAGCTAATGAGCCATGGACACAAGAGGAAAACTTGTTCCTGGTTCTCATAACAGGAACGAGTTTGTGCTCATCAATGCAGATGAAAGTTCACGGGTATGCCCATTTCCTCCTTTTTTTTGTTTTCTTGATTTTGGCAATAAAAACAAACTTGGGACCTAGTCAGTTAGGGTTTATTTATTTATTTTTATGGTAGTCCTCCAATTGGAATACTGATTTGGATTGGGGTTTTTTGGTGGGCAGTTTTATCTTCACTACTTAACAACTTTTAGTCTGTCAGCATTCTGTAATCTCCAATTATTATTTTTTGATTAATTATTTTGAAGGACTTGTTTAGCACTGCGAATGTAATTTGCTCCAAGGAATTTCAAGAATTTTTGAAATTGTGAGCATTCATCTCTCTTTCTCTCACACTAACCAATTGACAAAGGATGGAACAAAGTATGAGATTGTCACACAGTCAAGGAACATGGAGTTAGGAAAGAAAAAGTGAGCTAGAAAAATAATCTTACTTATTTCTTTGTTTTGGAACAAGTTTGTGAGAGACAGTAGCTGATCGAACTAGTGTTTCAGTTGGATGAACCGGTGCAAATTTGAAACGAAATGTAGGAATGCTGGCATTGTTGAACTTTGTGGAATCATTTTGAAAACTCTTAAATTTTTACCAGTGGTGCACTACTTGTGTGATTTGTTATTAATTTACTTTGGTTTGACAAGTAGCAAGTTGATCATCCACCGCAACGATAGATGTACACTTTAGTGGGCTATAAAGGGGGTTTGAAAGGTTCTGGAAGCTATTACTGAAAAATTATAGTAATGATGATAAGATTTCTCGGCTGTGTATTCGGCTTATCATTTGTATTATGTGTTTAATGGATGTTCAGAGAGGTTATGTTACATCTTAAGTCATCGCATTTACTAATGTCTTTTTAGGTTGTTACAGATAAAGTCTGTGCAAGAATTGAGTGTACAAATATGTCAAATTTGTGGAGACGAGATTGAAATTACAGTTGATGGAGACCCCTTTGTTGCCTGCAACGAAGGTGCTTTCCCTGTGTGCAAACCTTGTTATGAGTACGAGAGAAGAGAAGGAAATCAGGCTTGCCCTCAGTGTAAAACCAGATACAAGCGAATCAAAGGTGAGTCTGTTCTGCATTTTTCTAAGTACAGTTCAATTTCCCACTAAAGTTTCAAACTTTTTCTTAACAACCGAAACAACTTGCAGGTAGTCCGAGGGTTGAAGGTGATGAAGAAGAAGATGGCGTTGATGATTTGGACCATGAGTTCAATTATGGTAATCTTGATGCTTTAGGCCCTCATCAAGTTGCAGAGTCTGTGCTGTCTGCATGCCTTAACCTTGTACGTGGTTCCGACTACAATTGCAGAATTCCTGCACATTCAGAGCATGAGTCCTCTCCCTTGGGTTCTGAAATCCCACTTTTGACCTGTGGTGAAGAGGTAAATATGTCAGAAATTGTAATTTGTCCTGTCTATTATGGTTACATGCTTTTTTTCTGTATGCCCCTATGATTTGATTAGTGCCTTACTGTGATGATTTTTCTTGTTTTAGGACTGAAATTTCTTCTGATCGACATGCTCTTATTGTACCTCCGTATATGGGTCATGGAAACAGAGTCCATCCTTTGCCTTTTTCTGATCCATCTTCTTGTAAGTTATTTTTGTTTTAAATTACTTATTTGTGTTCTAGCATGCTTGTAATTGTTTTTATCCCTCTAGTAGTAATCTTAGTACTTTGAATGTCGTAGTGCAACCTAGACCAATGGTCCCTAAGAAAGACATTGCAGCATATGGGTATGGGAGTGTGGCGTGGAAGGACTGAATGGAAGAGTGGAAGAAAAAGCAGAATGAAAAACTTCAGGTTGTAAAGCATGAAGGAGTTAGCGAGGGAGGGAACTTTGGTGGGAATGATGAGCTGGATGATCCTGATTTACCCATGTAAGTGACTAATGGCTATTAAAATTAAAGAATGCAAATAAATTTATCAAAGTTCATTTTGAGAGAATTACATGACTATTAAGCAATATGACGATTATACAACCACACGCATACACACAGACAGAACATTGTGTTCCGCAGAACTCCAAAGCCCTCATTGTTCGTAATTGGCAGTTCACCAATGATGTTAGTTGATTGTTTATTCTTTATCTTGATTCTATTAAGTAACCGTCATCTGCTCATTACTTTTTTCTTGTATATTTACAAGATTGACTTGATATGCTTTATCAGGATGGATGAAGGCAGGCAGCCACTTTCAAGAAAGTTACCTAAGCAAGATAAACCCATACAGAATGATAATAATACTCCGCCTTGTAATACTTGGCTTATTCTTTCATTATAGAATCCTCCATCCAGTTAATGATGCATATGGCTTGTGGTTGACATCAGTCATATGTGAAATATGGTTTGCTATATCATGGATTCTGGATCAGTTCCCCAAATGGCATCCAATAGAGCGAGAAACATACCTAGATCGACTATCGCTTGGGTAGGGCCAACTTATTTAGTGTTGTGTTGTCCTCAAGTTGTCAGATTTTATTTCATTTTATTCATTTCCACTTGCTTTGGGGATTCCCACATAAGTTGGAATAAGTTGCCTCATGATTTGCTTCACATATTCCCAGGTATGAAAAGGAAGGGAAGCCATCTGAATTAGCCAGTGTAGACATATTTGTTAGTACAGTTGACCCTATGAAAGAACCTCCTCTAATCACTGCAAACATGGTTCTGTCCATCCTTGTGGTTGATTATCCAGTTGATAAAGTTGCATGCTATGTCTCGGATGATGGTGCTGCCATGCTTACTTTTGAAGCTCTCCGAAACATCTGAGCTTGCCAGGAAATGGGTTCCTTTTTGTAAGAAGTTTAGTATTGAGACCCGAGCCCCAGAATGGTATTTCTGTCAAAAGATTGACTATTTGAAAAACAAAGTTCATCCAGCATTTGTAAGGGAAAGATGTGCAATGAAGGTTTGTGACTATATATTGTTACTATTTTATTATTTTTCATGCAGTTTATTGTAATGATTTGAATGCATGGATTTTCAAATAGATTTTGGGTTTTTGCTTCTAGTAGTTCTGGTAAAATCATGAATGATTTTATCTATTTTTTTTGCAGAGAGAATATGAAGAATTTAAAGTTAGAATCAATCGTTTGGTGGCCATGGCACAAAAAGTTCCCGAGGATGGCTGGACAATGCAGGATGGGACCCCCTGGCCAGGGAGTAATGTACGAGACCATCCTGGCATGATTCAGGTGGGATTATATTTCTTTCTTTAAGTTTTTGGCAGCAATATTTTAGTGATATGATTACAATGTACACTCAACAACATGAGGCTTTTGTCTTTCACACTGTTTCTTCTTTGTAGAATTGTTAGTTCCACAATAATTATTCTCATGAATTTTATCAATCGTTGTTTAATATTCATTAGGAGTCAATGGTGCCTCTGGATTGCTGAAGATGCTTATATATAGCCATACACATATACACAAGATATCAAGAGCTTACACAAATTTGAGCTTCTTGTGCATTTTCAGTGTCTTTGTACACTTTATTAGTTTTTAGGTATTTGGCGTTTTTGGTGACCGTGTAAGAGTTCCTGGAGGATATTCTATGTAATTTCTGTTCATTTACAGGTCTTTCTTGGTAACAATGGTGTTCATGATGTTGAAGGATATGAGTTACCTCGTCTAGTTTATGTTTCTCGTGAAAAGAGACCAGGGTTTGATCACCATAAAAAGGCCGGTGCCATGAATGCTTTGGTAAGCCTTAAAGTTCATGTTTGTGTTGCTTACAGTAGGCTACTTTTCCTTTTCTTCCCCTCCTCTTTGTTTTTGTAATCCTTTTCAGTATTATGTTTATGAATTAATATTGACAAATTTTTATTTTTTTAAAAAAATATATTTATTTGAAGATTCGGGTCTCAGCAATTATCTCAAATGCTCCTTATCTTCTGAATGTTGACTGTGATCACTACATCAACAATAGCAAGGCAATCAGAGAAGCCATGTGTTTCATGATGGACCCTACATCAGGGAAGAAAGTTTGCTATGTGCAGTTCCCTCAAAGATTTGATGGGATTGATCGTCATGATAGATACTCCAACCGGAATGTTGTATTCTTTGATGTACGTATATGACTCTTTATTTGAGATTTTAATTTCTGTTGCCACTGTAAAATGCTAATCTGGTATTGAAAACAGATCAACATGAATGGGTTAGATGGTATACAAGGACCAATATATGCTGGAACTGGGTGTGTTTTCAGAAGGCAAGCACTTTATGGATACGATGCTCCTACCAAACAGAAACCCCCTAGCAAAACCTGCAATTGCTGGCCAAAATGGTGCTGCCTGTGTTGTGGATCTAGAAAGAAAAAGAATGCAAAATCAAAGACAGAGAAAAAGAAAAAATCGAAAAAGAGGGAAGCATCAAAGCAGATACATGCACTTGAAAATATTGGAGAGGGAATTGAAGGTAATGGTTGCACCAAGAATGTAACTATCATTCTTTTAGGGCAATTAGCAGGAATGATCAGCTTTTAAGATTTGGTTGCAGAAATGGTCACTTTTAGTAACGGCGACATATTGATGATTCAAATGATAACAACCACGACGATGGTGTGATGACGACATAATAAACACTGATTATTTTTGCAACCAAATCTCAACAACTAATATGTGACAGCCCGTCCCAGAAACATTTTAACGTATGTGTGAAAAGACGAAATTGTCCCTAGTTCGATTTCCTTACGTTATTGTTTGTTTCGGGGTTTTGTTGGCATGTTTGGAGCCACACACATATTCCCACACACCACCACCTTTCTCCCTGTTTCTCTGCACCTGTCCCGAGTCCCTTTCCCTTCCATTTCCTTTGAAAACGTACGGACACACCCATAAACTCACTAAACCTCCACAGATCGAAGGAACTGAGTACATATTCGAGCTCGTGAGGCTCGTACGAGTCCAACCATACCATTTCCAGGGAAAATGAAGCTTGTAGATAGCTTGGTGAGGTCCCAAGGAGGCTCGGAGTAGTTCGTTTGAAGGATTTGGACGTCGGGATCACTGTATTTGGAGTTGGCCGGAGTTGGGTGGTTTGGACAGGTGAAACATATCCCAAGGACGAGCGTGGTCACTCGAGGCAGGGGGGCTACGACCCCTCCACTTATCAGTGAGTGGGCTTTTGGTTTTCCGTATATACCTATATACTTATATTTTCCCAGAAATTGATTTAAATGTTTATTAGTTATATGCCATGTGTTATATTATCGTTACTTATGCATCATTAGTTGCTTTATTAGTCGTATATATATACGTATGCATAATTGGTGCTGTGGATGCCCAGGTAAGTGCCAGTAAGTGTTATTTAATAATTGCATTCAATAGTGATTAGAGATGCTTAGAGAGCTCATAACCTGCACCCCCGGTGTTAGTGCTCCCGCCCAGAGTAGGGCACAATCCTTCACGTGATGTTCACCTCCCGCACCACACGCTCAGCTTGGATCCAAGTTAGGTGCACAGTCCTGTCGTACAGACCACATTAGGTGGTTCTGACTCGTAGGTGACCCGCGATTATTCGCACAGCCTTCACGTGATTGTAGCACTAGAGCGTTTATATGTATTACACCCAGGCCTGTTGTACAGATCACTTTAGTTGGTTCCGACTCGTGGGCAGGTTTAGTTATTGTGATTGAGATTTGAGCTCTAGATTCAGCCGTACAGGTCACTTTAGGTGACTTCGGCTGCCAGTTATATGTGATTGATATGGTTTATACCTGAGCACTTGCATTCCATTCTGAGTTCTTGGCATGGCATATTCTTGAGCATGATTGGCATATCTATATTTATATACATATGTTTATTTTCTGGGAAGTATACAGGTTTTACGACGAGGGGTTAGAACTTATTTTGCTAAATGGTTTTTGAAAAGCTTTGTTTTTGCCCACTTACGCTTTTGTTTTGCGCCCCTCCAGGTTCTAGCTAGCTAGCAAGTTTGATGGTTTCCCGGAGGGCTTTCCCGGCATTTCTAACAGACGATCACCAGCGTAGGTCCACCTTCGGGTGTACTGTTGTAACGTCATTTTAGTTTGGACTGCTTTAGGCTTTCTGCTCTGAACTTGTGTCTCACTTACGCTAGCACTTATTACTTCTACCTTATGTATGCTAGTTTTTATTTATTCGTACTTTTACGTACTACTTTATTAGCTTCCGCACTGTGCACATGGCTACGTCACTTCCACGTGACGGCCAGCACGCCCTGATCTCGGTCGGGGTGTGTCAGTTTGGTATCAGAGCTTAGGTTTGACAGTCCTGTATTTTTGTTATTATTCTAATGGTTTTGGTGCCTTCTGTCAGAACTATGCCGCCTCGTCGGGAACCACGTCGCTCTGATGAGCCTAGTGTCCCCGATATTGCTCAGCTGGGGGAAGCTATTGCTACAGCCATTCAGTCGGCGATCCGCCCTCCCCAGAGGACTCTTCTGGAGACTATGTATAATTTGAAGTTGGATAAGTTTGAGGGTAATGAAGGTCATGAGGGTGCAGAGCGATGGTTAGAGCACATTGAGAAGACTTTTCGTGTTCTGAACAATCAGGGGAATCTTCCTGTCGAGAAGTGGGTAGAGACGACCTCGTGGTTTCTGGGTTCGGAGTCTGCAGCTTGGTGGGAGCAGGAATTTCGTCACTTGACTTCAGCTAAGAAGACTGATTGGAATGTTTTCATAAATTTATTCAAGAGAAGGTTTGTGCCCCCTGAGTACATCGATCGTAAGAAGCAGGAATTTACTGAGTTGAAACAGAGGAAGCTGACAGCGAATGAGTACTATCGGAAGTTCACTGATTTGTCTCGCTATCATCCTGAGATTGCTGGTAATCCGGCGGAGATGCTTCGTCGTTTTCGCTTAGGCACTAAGAAGAAATGGCGTTCGATGGCGACCACTACTCATTGTGATACTTATCAGGACTTCTATGAGATTCTGCTGAGAGTTGAGGATTCAGAAAACATGTCGAGCGAGAGTAATGAGGAAGAGAAGAACGGTAATTAGAAGAAAGATGATAAGGGTAAAGGTCAAGTGTCGCTCGGGCCTCGTCGGACTCAGAACTTCAAGAGGGGTGGTACGAGTTCTAGCTCTTCTAGCGGTGGTTTCAGCGCCACTGGTTAAGGACGTGGAGGTAGGTTTGCTGGTGGTGCTAGAGGCCAGAGATAGGGTGATGGTGGCCGAGGCAGGGCCCCACTTTGCCGCAGGTGTAATAATCGGCACTTTGGTGAGTGTAGGCGTGGCAGCAGTGGTTGTTTTACTTGTGGGCAGATGGGACATCGGGCGGCGAATTGTCCCCAGAGTCAGCAGCAGAAGCCGCAGTAGACTTTCTTGCCGCCACCTGCACCTATCCGGCAGATTAAGGGTCTGAGTAGTTATGGGCAGGCAGGTCGAGGTGGTGCCTATGACTATCAGGGTGATGCTGTTCCTTATGCCCCGGGACAGTATCAGTATCCCCAGGACCCCTATTCTCAGGGTGGTTATCCTCCGTATTCTGATGGCTATGTGCCGTATCCTCCAGCTCCAGCA
Organism: Pyrus x bretschneideri; assembly: GCF_019419815.1. Classification (NCBI taxonomy): domain Eukaryota; kingdom Viridiplantae; phylum Streptophyta; class Magnoliopsida; order Rosales; family Rosaceae; genus Pyrus; species Pyrus x bretschneideri. The sequence continues at coordinate 48,514 of NW_025999404.1, read as the reverse complement.
GGCGGTTCTCAGTGGTTTCAGGGAGGACAGTTTCAGCAGGGGGAGATTGCTTCGAGTAGTGCGGGGTCTTCGAGGCAGTCTGGTCAGCCTAGTCAGGGGCGTGGTACTCAGAGTCGCGGTGGTCAGACGAGCAGAGGTCGCGGTGGACGACAGCAGACCCAGGGGCGTATTCATAATATTTCGCTGCAGGATGCTCAGAACAATCCGGATTTGATCATGGGTACGTTGAATATCCTTGGTTATTTTGCTAGAGTGTTAATTGATTGTGGTGCTACACATTCTGTGATTTCTCATACATTTGCTCAAGTGACGCAACCTCGCCCCACACCTCTAGGGTATGATTTAGAGTTCGTTATGCCTAGAGGGGAGAGATGTATAGTAGATCGTGTGTATAGTTGAGAATGTTGTTATGCCAGCTGATCTTATCCCGTTGGATATTGTTGACTTTGATGTGATTCTGGGCACAGATTGGTTACATTTCTATCGTGCTAATATTGATTGTTACGGGAAAATGGTTACGTTCCATTGTCCTGGACTGCCTGTGGTTACTTTCGTGGGTGAGCAGAGTGGGGTGAGACATGGCGTTATCTCTGCTGTGAGAGCGACAAAATTGTTATCTAAAGGTTGCCATGGGTACTTAGCTCATGTGGTATTGGATGAGGCTCCTCCTAGTAGAGTTAAGTATGTGAGGGTAGTCAGACACTTTCCCGACGAGACAGCATAGTTCTGATAGAAGGCACCAAAACCATTAGAATACTCACAAAAATACAGGACTGCCAAACCTAAGCTCTGATACCAAACTGACACACCCCGACCGAGATCAGGGTGTGCTGGCCGTCACGTGGAAGTGACGTAGCCATGTGCACAGTGCGGAAGCTAATAAAGTAGTACGTAAAAGTACGAATAAATAAAAACTAGCATACATAAGGTAGAAGTAATAAGTGCTAGCGTAAGTGAGACACAAGTTCAGAGCAGAAAGCCTAAAGCAGTCCAAACTAAAATAACGTTACAACAGTACACCCGAAGGTGGACCTACGCTGGTGATCGTCTGTCAGAAATGCCGGGAAAGCCCTCTGGGAAACCACCAAACTTGCTAGCTAGCTAGAACCTGGAGGGGCCTCTGGGAAACCACCAAACGTGCAAATCCTCGGGGAAAACATCGGGAAAGTGTCTGACTACCCTCACATCCTCAACTCTACTAGGAGGAGTCTCATCCAATACCACATGAGCTAAGTACCCATGGCAACCTTTAGATAACAATTTTGTCGCTCTCACAGCAGAGATAACGCCATGTCTCACCCCACTCTGCTCACCCACGAAAGTAACCACAGGTAGTCCAGGACGATGGAACGTAACTATTTTCCCGTAACAATCAATATTGGCACGATAGAAATGTAACCAATCTGTGCCCAGAATCACATCAAAGTCAACAATATCCAACGGGATAAGATCAGCTGGCATAACAACATTCTCAACTATACACACGATCTACTATACATCTCTCCCCTCTAGGCATAGCGAACTCTAAATCATACCCTTGAGGTGTGGGGCGAGGTTGCGTCACTTGAGCAAATGTATGAGAAATCACAGAATGTGTAGCACCACAATCAATTAACACTCTAGCAAAATAACCAAGGATATTCAACGTACCCATGATCAAATCCGGATTGTTCTGAGCATCCTGCAGCGAAATATTATGAATACGCCCCTGGGTCTGCTGTCGTCCACCGCGACCTCTGCTCGTCTGACCACCGCGACTCTGAGTACCACGCCCCTGACTAGGCTGACCAGACTGCCTCGAAGACCCCGCACTACTCGAAGCAATCTCTCCCTGCTGAAACTGTCCTCCTTGAAACCACTGAGAACCGCCTGCTGGAGCTGGAGGATACGGCACATAGCCACCAGAATACGGAGGATAACCACCCTGAGAATAGGGGTCTTGGGGATACTGATACTGTCCCGGGGCATAAGGAACAGCATCACCCTGATAATGATAGGCACCACCTCGACCTGCCTGCCCATAACTACTCGGACCCTGAATCTGCTGGATAGGTGCAGGTGGCGGCAAGAAAGTCTGCTGCGGCTTCTGCTGCTGACTCTGGGGACAATTCGCCGCCCGATGTCCCATCTGCCCACAAGTAAAACAACCACTGCTGCCACGCCTACACTCACAAAAGTGCCGATTATTACACCTGCGGCAAAGTGGGGCCCTGCCTCGGCCACCATCACCCTGTCTCTGGCCTCTAGCACCACCAGCAAACCTACCTCCACGTCCTTGACCAGTGGCGCTGAAACCACCGCTAGAAGAGCTAGAACTCGTACCACCCCTCTTGAAGTTCTGAGTCCGACGAGGCCCGAGCGACACTTGACCTTTACCCTTATCATCTTTCTTCTGATTACCGTTCTTCTCTTCCTCATCACTCTCGCTCGACATGTTTTCTGAATCCTCAACTCTCAGCAGAATCTCATAGAAGTCCTGATAAGTATCACAATGAGTAGTGGTCGCCATCGAACGCCATTTCTTCTTAGTGCTTAAGCGAAAACGACGAAGCATCTCTGCCGGATTACCAGCAATCTCAGGATGATAGCGAGACAAATCAGTGAACTTCCGATAGTACTCATTCGCTGTCAGCTTCCTCTGTTTCAACTCAGTAAATTCCTGCTTCTTACGATCGATGTACTCAGGGGGCACAAACCTTCTCTTGAATAAATTTATGAAAACATTCCAATCAGTCTTCTCAGCTGGAGTCAAGTGACGAAGTTCCTGCTCCCACCAAGCTGCAGACTCCGAACCCAGAAATCACGAGGTCGTCTCTACCCACTTCTCGACAGGAAGATTCCCCTGATTGTTCAGAACACGAAAAGTCTTCTCAATGTGCTCTAACCATCGCTCTGCACCCTCATGACCTTCATTACCCTCAAACTTATCCAACTTCAAATTATACAGTCTCCAGAGGAGTCCTCTGGGGAGGGCGGATCGCCGACTGAATGGCTGTAGCAATAGCTTCCCCCAGCTGAGCAATATCGGGGAAACTAGGCTCATCAGAGCGACGTGGTTCCCGACGAGACGGCATAGTTCTGACAGAAGGCACCAAAACCATTAGAATACTCACAAAAATACAGGACTGCCAAACCTAAGCTCTGATACCAAACTGACACACCCCGACCGAGATCAGGGCGTGCTGGCCGTCACGTGGAAGTGACGTAGTCATGTGCACAGTGCGAAAGCTAATAAAGTAGTACGTAAAAGTACGAATAAATAAAAACTAGCATACATAAGGTAGAAGTAATAAGTGCTAGCGTAAATGAGACACAAGTTCAGAGCAGAAAGCCTAAAGCAGTCCAAACTAAAATGACGTTACAACAGTACACCCGAAGGTGGACCTACGCTGGTGATCGTCTGTTAGAAATGCCGGGAAAGCCCTCTGGGAAACCACCAAACTTGCTAGCTAGCTAGAACCTGGAGGGGCGCAAAACAAAAGCGTGAGTGGGCAAAAACAAAGCTTTTCAAAAACCATTTAGCAAAATAAGTTCTAACCCTTCGTCGTAAAACCTGTATACTTCCCAGAAAATAAATATAGATATGCCAATTATGCTCAAGAATATGCCATGCCAAGAACTCAGAATGGAATGCAGGTGCTCAGGTATAAACCATATCAATCACATATAACTGGCAGCCGGAGTCACCTAAAGTGACCTGTACGGCTGAATCTAGAGCTCAAATCTCAATCACAATAACTAAACCTGCCCACGAGTCGGAACCACCTAAAATGGTCTGTACGACAGGCCTGGGTGTAATACATATAAACGCTCTAGTGCTACGATCACGTGAAGGCTGTGCGAATAATCGCGGGTCACCTACGAGTCGGAACCACCTAATGTGGTCTGTACGACAGGACTGTGCACCTAACTTGGATCCAAGCTGAGCGTGTGGTGCGGGAGGTGAACATCACGTGAAGGACTGTGCCCTACTCTGGGCGGGAGCACTAACACCGGGGGTGCAGGTTATGAGTTCTCTAAGCATCTCTAATCACTATTGAATGCAATTATTAAATAACGCTTACTGGCACTTACCTGGGCATCCACAGCACCAATTATGCATACGTATATATATACGACTAATAAAGCAACTAATGATGCATAAGTAACGAAATATAACACATGGCATATAACTAATAAACATTTAAATCAATTTCTGGGAAAATATAAGTATATAGGTATATACGGAAAACCAAAAGCCCACTCACTGATAAGTGGAGGGGTCGTAGCCCCCCTGCCTCGAGTGACCACGCTCGTCCTCGGGATATGTTTCACCTGTCCAAACCACCCAACTCCGGCCAACTCCAAATACAGTGATCCCGACGTCCAAATCCTTCAAACGAACTACTCCGAGCCTCCTTGGGACCTCACCAAGCTATCTACAAGCTTCATTTTCCCTGGAAATGGTATGGTTGGACTCGAACGAGCCTCACGAGCTCGAATATGTACTCTGTTCCTTCGATCTGTGGAGGTTTAGTGAGTTTATGGGTGTGTCCGTACGTTTTCAAAGGAAATGGAAGGGAAAGGGACTCGGGACAGGTGCAGAGAAACATGGAGAAAGGTGGTGGTGTGTGGGAATATGTGTGTGGCTCCAAACATGCCAACAAAACCCCGAAACAAACAATAACGTAAGGAAATCGAACTAGGGACAATTTCGTCTTTTCACACGTACGTTAAAATGTTTCTGGGACGGGCTGTCACATAATAATTCCTGCTATTGCCCTTCTTTTATTGGTGTTTTAATTTCTTTCTTTCTTTATTTTTTGGTTTGAAAATTACACAGCCAATGACTACGTTGTGTTGGTATTGCAGAATTAAACATCAGCAAAACATCCAATATGTCCCAGCTGAAGTTGGAGAAGAAGTTTGAGCAGTCTCCAGTTTTTGTAGCCTCTGCAGTTTTGGAAAATGGTGGAATACCGGGGGATTTCAGCTCTGCATTGCTCTTGAAAGAAGTCATCCAAGTCATAAGCTGTGGTTATGAAGATAAAACAGAATGGGGAAGTACGTAACTGGGAGAGATGTTTAAAATTTTCTAAACTTATAATCCCCGAACCCATCTTTTATTCACTCAATGAATCTAATTTTGATCTCAAACAGGTTGGCTGGATATATGGTTCTGTTACTGAGGATATTCTGGATTTAAGATGCACTGCCATGGATGGCGGTCTGTCTACTGCATACCCAAACTTCCAGCATTCAAAGGATCAGCTCCTATTAACCTCAGTGATCGTTTAAATCAAGTTCTACGGTGGGCCCTTGGATCTGTTGAGATCTTCCTTAGTAGACATTGCCCAATCTGGTATGGATATGGGAGTGGATTGAAAAGCTTGGAACGATTTTTGTATAAAAACTCAGTTGTATATCTGTGGACCTCCATTCCCTTGATCATTTATTGTAGTCTGCCAGCCATCTGTCTTCTGACTGGGAAATTCATTGTCCCTGAGGTAACTCTACTCTCTTTTTCCTGTTTTTTGTGGGAAAGATGCTTAATTGGAACAAAATATGTGGTATGCTGATTTGAGTTGCATATTTTGGCCTCTGAAGGAACATATTTAGCTCATTGAATGTGCTTTATGTTTCATATTATTAGAATAGCAATACTTGCCTTCTAAAATTTGGTGGCCTTCTGCTAAAAGGTTTTCACACAGTAAATGACAGTAATACAGTGCAAACTAGGTTAATGATAATAATTTTTTTATTGGGTCATGATCTTTTTACTGTGAGTCTCTGCAAATGTTACGTGTTTGTATGATGATGAAGGTTTGTCTATCAGGTACTAAACCTATTTTCCAACTTCCTTTGAATATGAAGTATGCGAGCATAGTTTTCTATATTTGGATTAACATTAGTTTTAGTCCGAAAACTAAATCCTTGCTTGGGCTGTTATACCTTGTACGCTTGAACATGCCTGTTCTAACTATTGGTACCTTAACTTGAACGTATAGATAAGCAACTATGCCAGCATTATTTTCATGGCTCTCTTCATATACATAGCTGCAACTGGTATCCTTGAGATGCAATGGGGCGGCGTCGGGATAGATGACTGGTGGAGAAATGAGCAGTTCTGGGTAATTGGAGGCGCTTCATCACATCTTTTTGCTCTCTTCCAGGGTCCCCTACTCAAGGTTTTGGCTGGTGTTGACACAGACTTCACAGTTACATCAAAGGCAGCAGATGATGGAGCATCTTCCGAACTTTACATCTTCAAGTGGACATCATTATTGATCCGTCCTACAACTTTATTATAATAAACATAGTCGGGGTTGTCGTTGGTATTTCAGAAGCCATCAATAACGGGTATGATTCATGGGGTCCGTTGTTGGGTCGGCTATTTTTTGCCTTCTGGGTCATTGTGCATCTCTACCCCTTCCTCAAGGGATTGCTGGGTAAACAAGATAGGATGCCCACAATCAATATTAACTCTTATGTGGGTTCGAATCAATCCCTTTGTGTCAAAAGATGTCCCCGGACTGGAGGTTTGCGGGTTAAATTGCGATTAGATACGTGAATAAAGTCTTAGGTTGTTCTCAGTTCCGGCTTATGGTCGTTCTGGAGTTGCACAAGTATTTTTGTGGGGATGAAGTCTCTAGTTTAGGGCGCTGTCTGTGTCGATAAAGAGGGCTGGGGGATGACACATTGTTATTTGTTCGGTTAATTCTTTCATTACATCCGGTGGATTTTAGGGTTTTGTTTTTCTTGTTTGTTTCTTTGTGTCCTCCACACCCCAACCTTTGGTCTTACATTCTGAGAGAGAATTGCATTTTTATTTTTCGCTCCCTTGCCAACTTTAGGGTTTCATACGATTGTCATAAAAACGAATATCTCGTGCACCTTTTGGTATTTTTTTTTACTGTTTTCTAAAGTGGGACGTGTGTTTTTTTTTTTTCTTCTTTCAGAAAACAATGGACCTATAAATGTGTTGCCGTGACGTGTTCGAAAGTTGAATGGGTACTTTCACCCTTCCAACAAACCATAGACGACTTAGGCTAAGAATTTCGTTGACCACAACTTTTATTCGAATAAGCCGAAGATTGCCCTAAAAGTTTTACTTAATTAAATTCTTACTCTGATGTGGGACCTCAGAAGAGCAGTGCGAGCCTCGTGGCCGTAATAAAGAGCCATGACAACAGTTGACACCGTTGGATCTAATATTAACGGCTGCCAACGTATCAGCCAAAGCAAGCTTAATGTAAAACCTTGTCATAAATGACCCATCAATAAATGACAACTTTAACGAAAAACTTTCGGTACTATTTACATTAAAGAAAAATCACATTTTCACACTAAAAGGTTAATTCTGATACTATTCACTTTACCGTTTATTTTATCATTATAGTTAAAACTCAAAGTTTTCAAACCATTTTCATTAGTTTTCCTTCAATAAATGCCCAAATGGACACTACAATAGTTGCAAGAATTGAAATTTTAACTCCTCGTGCATTTAGTTTGTCATATCCTTTGCGCAAAATTCTCGCTAGGGAAATCAAAAAGTTTCATTTGAGTTTCACACCCAAGAAAGTTTTCGAGATCGATAGCGTCCTACTTTGTTTGAAGTTCATTCGAAATTTGTCAAAATTTGCTCGATACAAACGTCTTCCTACTTGCTTCCTCCAAGTCGAAATCGAGATACTTCCTCCAAAATCAACGTCATACTTCCTTCCCCCAACGTAACTGAAATTTCGGGTGAGTGAAAATTTGAAACCCTAGTACCTAAAATTTTTATTTGTGTTCAATTTGATAAATTAATTTAGTGCTCATGGTTGATTATTCATGGTTGTTGATGAAATTTGTGAATTTGCGGAAATTTTGGTTTGATGTAGGTTTATGCACAATTGTTGACATGTTGTGTATTATTGTTGAATTTATTTGTGTTGAAGTTATATTGTTCACTTGGGGTTGAGTTTTGTTAATGAATGCATGTTTAATTTTATGAATGAACTTAATTTTCCTAAATTCAAAAAGCTTTGTTAATGGTTGATGTATGATTATGAAACCTTGTTGATAGGTTGTGTTAAGGTTAACTATTGTTGAATTTGGTTGTGTTGAAGCTATATTGTTGACTTGGGGATGAGTTGTGAGATGAAAGTTTGTTTAACTTTATGAATGAACTTAATTTTTCTAAATTCATGAAGCTTTGTTCACAGTTGATGTATGGTTATGAAAACTTGTTGAAGTGTTGTGTTAGGTTATATGTTGTTCAATTGGGTTGAGTTGGAGTCATATCGTTGACTTTGGTTCATTTGTGTTGATGAGAAATTACTAAAATTTATGAATGCTTGTATAGTTATGTGTACAGGGGAAGGGTGAACAAGCCACATAAGAAGAGAAATTGTACAAGGGAAGGGTGAACAACCTTTTTTAACCTTCTCATGTTTTAGGGCTTTTGTGGCAAACATTTAAATGATGCCCAGAAGGCTGCCTTTAGAGCTTCTTACCATAGGTCGTTTGAAAAGGTTGATAGAATGGCTTGCAGTGGTAAGTTGTTCCATGAATTGTTGCTCCGCAGAGTGAAAAATCAATGGGTGCAAGAATTGGAGGGACTTAGCTATTTAATTGGCCGTGAAGTTACGCGGTTCATGAAGGACTTTTGCCTCATAAATGGGCTTAGGTGTTACGAACCCTACGACATAGAGGTTGACCCTTCTGAGATTAGGTTACTGGAGGAGCATTTTCCTTAGAAGTTTGGTACGAAGGAGAGACCAAGAACAGTAGGAACGAGAAGGGCAATACTAAAGCGAAGAAGGCCTCAAAGAAAGGGAGCAAGATGGTTTCAATGACTTGTGCCGAACTAGAGGGGCCAAAGATCCAGATGGGGCTGCAAAGGATTTACGTATACTTTTCAGGTAATATGTGTTGGGTTAGTAGTGAATTGGTTATTTATTATTGTGGTTGAGTACTTATTTAGTATATGTGCAGGTGTGGGCATGCGAAAAAAAATTCCACAATTAGATAAGTCCATACATTATTGTAAGATGACTTATCCAGAAGCCAGCCTGCGAATTTTTCGGTGGAAAACAATCAAGAAGTAGCCCACTTTTGAGCTACTCAAGATGTAGATTACCGAGAGTAGACATGTATGACTGTCTGTGAATGTATATGACTATTTATGAATGATATGAATGTTTATGAATGTTTATGACTACCTATGAATGTCTATATGACTGTGCACTACTGTGTGTGAATGTTTAAGTATGATCATGAGTAGAGTCTGATGACTGTTATGTTAATTGAAAGCTTGTAGGCATTCGACACATTTTTACAATTGATGTAGAGAAGAAGCAAGCTACTAGATGTGGGGAGATGACAAGGATATTCTTATACACGACAACCTAACCCCCAACATGAATGATGTTGGTGAGTTGAAATTGAAGATAAAGCAGTTGAAGATTTCTTTAGCGCGAATGGCACATGAGAAGGATTGAGGAGTTGTGGAGAAAGATTAGGAATTATCCGCTATTATGGAAGAAGTAAGAAAGAGAGGTAAGACAAAAGCGGTTGAGGAGTCTAGTTAGGAAGCAAATGAGTAAGAAGGTGAAGAAGAAAGGGGTCATGTTGCAAGTGAGGAATTAACGAGGGAGAAAGTGAGGAAGAAACGGAGGCAGATGTAGAAAAAGAAGAAAGAGAGGCTAAACATATTGGCGGGGAAGAAAGTGAGAAAGTGAAAGGGGAAAATGGTAAGGACAGAGGGAAGGGAATTAGTTGGTGATTTTGGAAGTGGAAGAAAAAGTAGAGGGTTTGAAGCTGGTGCTAGAGGCTGTTGATTAGGACATTCCTATTAAATATTTGTGCAAAGCTTGTAGACTTGTTTAGAAAATTGCTACTGGAGCGGTATGGAGAAGTTGGTGCTTCAGATGATGATGATAACGAAGTGGTATTCATTTCTTAGGGGGAACATTTGGGCACTAAAAGAAAGGTGCATCTGACGAGGGCAACAAAAAAAGCAATAGTGAAGGGAAAGAGTAAAAAGAAGAAATACATGATGTGCCTAGATTCTACAACGATTGTATTTGACCTTACCAAATCCAGAAAGATGGAAGCCGATAAGCGTTGGAAGAAGCGGTGCATAGAGATGACCCCACCAAAAACCTTTATGGAGCAAAAAATAATCTGAAAATTCCTGGAGCTGACAAGTGGATTTTTACTCGAAGAAGACAAGAATGCCCTTCTTAATTTGACAAAGTCCATGAAGATTTTCATGCGCAGTTCAGCATCCCTAAAGACCTGAGCAGCTGACTACAACCTCATTAAGTTGTCCTGCCCATGGCAAGGACAAAATTCAAAGGCATTAAAATTAGGATTAATTACTAAATCCTATCATTAATACTCTCCTAATCAAGGAGTTCCTCCTACACGCACCAGAGTAGGCAACACAGAGGACGGAGAGAAGCATAAGCATTGTCCCGATTGAGTTTAACTAGTAACCTACTCCAAGTGCAACCACGAGCAGCTTAATCGCCAGCTAGAGACAAATCACATATGCAACACATATGAGCAGGAAAGGCAGAAGAGCAGCACAAACCTGCAGGTTACCATGGGGGCAGTCGGAGGCTCTGCTGCCCCTACATAGTCAGATCCAAGAAGAAGTAGAAAAGGCTTTTAGCTGAGCAATTGTGCGACTTCCAGCGCATTGAGACCACTGACAAGGTGCTTCGGAGGGACGTCGACATAAGTAGGTCACCATTCATAGACGGGATCGAGCAAATGGAGCCAGCGCGCTAATTTAACCTTCCACATTTCACTGTTTTCAAGGGAGACAATAATTCAGAGAGACACCTAAAGTATTACCGCGTGATGATTTTCTACAAAAATAACCTCATATTGAAGATTTTCGCCACAACTTTACAAGGCAAGGGACAAGATTGGTTTTACACCTTGCCGCCTCGGCCAATCCGGAACTTAAACAAACTTTCTTTGGTTTTAACCAAGGAATATTCGTCTTAATGAATCACACTCACGTGAAGAGATTTAAGGTGGAGAATTCTAAGATTGTCAGATGTGACAACACTATAGCCAATACAGCTTTTAGGAGCGACTCTTGGCAGACCACTCTATGTTTGAAGAATTGATCATGGGGGAAGACTTGACCTTGGAAAACTCGTATTCTTTGACAGAAAAGCATTCACTTTGGGCTAAAGCCAAATGAGCCCAGAAAGCACAAGAGCAACCTTGGAAAGACCCGGAGGCAACTCAGAAGAGACTAGACAAGAAGCAGTTTAATGACAAAAGCAAGCTAGGAAATAAGAGTAGGGACTGTTCCTCAGCGAAATGAGGCTTAACGCCCAAGATGTACATGAAGTCTACAATCCAATCAACCAATCCTCTGCAACCTCAAGAACGAACCATGGTTCAAACTACCACCAATATCGAAAGGAGACACTTCTAAGCTTGACTAAAAGAAGTATTGTGCATTCCACCGAGGTCCAAGACACATGACAGACACCTGTTACAAGTGGAAGAACTACCTAGAAAAGTTGGTGAAGGAGGGTAGATGTGACAAGTACATTGACAAGCCGATGTGAAAAGTCAAAGGCATTAAAGATAAGATTAATTACTAAATCCTGTCTTTAATACTCTCCTAATTGAATAGTAACTCTATCAATAATGCATTGTTGAAAACATGGAGTTTTTCTATGACTTCAATAAGGATAAGAAGAAGGAAAACGAGTAATTTAGTCTTTAAAATTGCCGTTCCTGTTTATGCATGAAGTTTAAGTAATTGTTATGAATGCATTGATCATGTGAATGTTTTTGTTAACAATGTTAGTCTGGTGGCTCCGTTAGCCAATAGCATGAATAGGGATACTGAATCCGTTAGCCAATAACATGACTAGGGATACTAAATTTTAGAGGCGCATCGTTAAGCATGGAGCAATTGGCCAAGCTTGCTGTAAACTTATTGTGAACATCTAATTAAGCATGGCATTTTAGCAGCACAATGATTTACAACTTTGGCTCTTAAGGAAGCACCAACACGAGCTTGAAAATGTTCGGCCCGTGGTGACAGCTAATACGACTGATAATTTTCTAATAAAGTAGCACAATTTGCATGTTGTCAAATTCTTGTTTTCAAACCTGCAATAGACACTAAAGTTCAAAATTGTTAAATAAGATCAGCAGGCAAAGGATGTTGGAGTATACGTATGGCAGCTGGTTCAACCATTTAAGGTTGCTGCAATGAAGAAGAAGAAGCTCGAAATGTATAAGTCATGGTTCTAAAAGACGCTAGGCGCTAGTCGGGCGGCCAGCTGGGGCCTAGCGCCTAGGCTGCTAGGTGGGGCCTAGGCAGGAGCCTAGGCGGACTAGGTGGATTTATGTAAATTATTATATATTATAGTAGGTTAATTAAATTTAATATATAATTATTGAGTGATATGTTTTTTAAAAGAAGAACATACATATATATATATATATATATAAGTGAGTATTTTATGTAGATAATATGGTAATCTAAAATAGAAGACAACAAACCATTATTTATATATCCTCATAAAACATTATTTTAAGTAGATAAGTAAATAAAAAATAGACACCCTAATGCTGGGTGGTTGGCTTCATAAAAAGTTAAAACCAATCAATTACTCTATGTAACCCTCTCCCCCACGTTTCTCACATAATCCAAGGTGGAGTCCGGATATTACTACATTTGACCCCTTGCAAATTGGAAACCCTTCATTTTAAATTTATTTCGTTTCTTCTTCCTCCTTCAGAACTCAAACTAGATTTGAAATCCAGAAACCAGGCTGAAATGTTAAGGTTGCTCTCTTTCTCTCTCTCTCTTTCTCTCCGCTTGTTCTCTTCCCTCATCGACGCACAGATGGCAAGCTGCAGAAATTCTGCATAAGGCCCTGCTGATACGATAAAAATTAAGAGTTGCAGATCTGATAAAGAGCTGTAGCGAGATTCAAAATGCCTAGGGTGCCACCTAGCACCGCCTATAGTACCCAGTGAGCACCTAGGTGGCCTCCTAAATCTTCCCCGCCTTAACCAAACATTTTGACCTAAATCATGTCGTAGCTTCACCGCCCAGCGCCTAGGCGGCCACCTAGGTTGATTTTTAGAACACTGGTATAAGTGTAGGAGTAGTTTGTATTCAAATTATGTAATGAACAGACAAGATTAAAACATCTCAATGGTGTGTATCTTGCCACATGTCTAGTTAGTTAGAAGTTAAGTGAAAGCATGTGTGTTGCACATGATCATAGTCAAGGTGCTTTGATGTATTGGCAACGGCTGTATAGTTGGTTTTCAGTCGAGTTTCTTGGATTGAATCCAACGCATATTCAAAGGGAGCAACGTACTCTTCTTCTTGAAAGTTCTTCTCTGATATCCTAGCTTTGCATTCATTCAATTTCTTGTTGAATTGATTACAATTACATAGAGAAATCTAGCTAAAAAGTAGCTCAAACACTAACATTGTGATAAACCGTTCCAAATTTACGATTTTATTAATTTTGAAAGAGTGATTTGACGAAAATACCCTTAGAGGTGAGGGTGTTGACTTTCGTGTATAGTGAGACGTACGAAATATTCTTTTAGCGTATCCTTGAAGTACCTGACGATACGAATACGTAGGCGCAAGCGGAATCAAATTTGGAGCTACGATTAAGATTTTACGGAATTCGAAATGCAAGGGCAATTTTGGTAATTTTTCAAGTAGAGATATTTTTCACTTCGGACCATTCCCGTGCTGACACGTGGCAATATTTCCCCCTTTTTTTGGGGGGTCCTTTCCTGTCCCATGATCTCTCTCTCATTCTCTCTATTTTCTTCTTCTTCTTTCACCCTCACTCACCTTTACTCCTTCTCTTCCTCCTTTTGCCGAGACACACACACACACACACACACACACACACACACACACCCCTCTACACCTGCAACTACAGCAAGGCAACACCCCCACCATCATCCCTTGTAATCCTTGTGAACCATTGGACCTAGAAATAAGAGAAAAACACCTTGAAAACCACCTCCCCGTACTGCACAGTACAAGCACTGTGCATTACTTTTCTCCAATGAATTCTAGCCATTTCCGGCCAAGGTAAGCCTCGAAATTGGTCCCTACCATTGTAGATCATGTCTAGGCTCATGATTAGTAAGTTTTTGTGTGGTTTTAGTGGTGTAGGAGCTTGGAAACACAAAGCAAGGTCACTGTTCATTATAATGTGTGTGTGTGTGTGTCTATATATATATATATATATATGATTGATAGTTTCTATTTATACATTTGAAAAAGAATCCTCTACGTATGCCTGGATCAAACTAAAGTTTATAAGAATTAACGAAACGACAGAACTTATGAAATATGCTACATTCTACGGGATGCACATGTATGATATGATTATTGGTGTCATAATTATGTTTGCGGCTATGAATGATAGTATGTTGATTAGAACTATCGAATCACTATGGCATGACTATATTTGTGTTTTATGCTCATCATTGCTGCACCTCGGTGTTAGTGCTCGCCCAGGGCCAGGGCCAGGGCTAGTGTTTCACGTGTATGTTTACCTCCGCACTGTATGCTTGCCTTGGATCCAAGTAGGTGCCAATCCTGTCGTACATATTGCATTAGACAACTCCGACTCATAGGGACCGCGAATAACGCCAGTCTTTATGTGATTGTAGCACTAGAGCGTATATTATGAGCTGTCGTATAGGTTGCATTAGGCAACTCTGACTCGTGTGCTAGCATAGATTGATGAACATCAGTTTAGTCGTACAGGTCACATTAGGTGACTCCGACTTATGTGCTAGTATAGATTAATTGAACACCTAGTTTTACTTATATTACTGTTGAGATATTGTGATGTGGCATACTTCTGGATTTACTGTTGATTTGCATTTGATTTCATATCTATGCGTAGTATGATTTTCTAGAAAATATACATGTTTTACGGCGAGGGGTTATAACGTTTTCAAAAGGTTTGTATAAAACTTTATTTTTAAGCCCACTCACCCTTGTTTTTCGCTCCTTTAGGTTTTAGTTGCTGAACTTTTGTATTGACGAAGATTCTTGGAAAATCTTAGTATAGGTGGCTACCTATAATGGTATAATCCTTATCCTACCTTACTGTACTTTACTTATGCTCTGTCATCACGTGTGAAATGGGTTCATTCCCGTTCACCAGCGCACTTTTATGTTTAGGCACTTTTAGGTTTAAATTTATTCACATTTCCTACATCACTGCACCACCTTCTAGGTGTCGGCCATCATAACTCGATTCGGAGTCCTAATGGACACTCTGGGTTGGGGTGTGTCAGTTTGGTATCAGAGCATAAGTTTGGGTAGTATTGCGTTCATCACACGCGTGATGTAAGCATTCTTGGTTCTTGAACCTAAGTGTTGAATCTTGTCACCTCGTCGAATACAAAAAATGTGTTGACTTTTCCAACGTTTTGGACGTTATAGACAACTTATCAACATGCTAGAACATTGTTTTGGTAGAACCTCTATACTTAAATGAAGAACCTCCCTGCCAAGGAAAAATCCCGAATGGAGACAAGTTGATGACCCTTAAGCAGGGCTAACGTATCGATAATTGTATGCCACTAGAGATCTACTGATCAATCCCATTACCACCTAATCATTTCTACCAACCTTTTTGAGTTAAGAAACCAGAAATGGTTTTGATTCCTTTATAGTACCCGTTAGCATACAATCCATTTGAATCCTTATGAAGTTTTACTTTTGTCGAGATTTTAGAAATGTCTTAAGTGACAATGTGGCGCTAAAGTGGTAGCACTCGATGGAAGAACATCTAGGGACAACCACTTTTGGTCCCCAATAGCATTAATTTTTTTCAAACGCACTAGTGATCATTCCGGATCTTCAGGAGGAAGATCGACTTCCGTTTAAGTCCGTTCTAGAGTAGATTATTAACAATTCCTTTTCTGGCCTTAGGACATGCCAACCAATATTAGTTTCCAGAAATTCTTTTGGTGCTGTTTGATGAGTTTAGGCATTAGGGTACGAGTTGTTATACCTACAGTTAGTAGAAATCCTCGAAGTAGTAAGTGTTTTTCCCTAGAATTAATGAAACCACCACACAGGACCAATTCCTTACCAGTCGTTTGAAACCATCGACCCGAGTAGGCTCTAACCTATAATCAGTCTACGATGGCGCTACTAATTGATGATACTGTCCGATATTCAAGAACTATCAACCAATATCCAGGCGACATGATTTTTGATACCGGACACATGTACTAGTATATGGGAGTGATACCTTTATGCCAGAAAGCCGGTTCACAGTTTTAGGGTAACGAACAATATCAAAATATCTTATATGCGTTAATTAGCTGCGTGACTGAGAGAATGATTAATAGTGACTACATGAGCCGAAGAAACTAAATCTTGGACACTTAGTAGTAAACTTTGTTGGAGAACAGTAAACTTGTAGTTGTTTTAAGCATATTTTCCACTTAGGTGACCCAAACCACTTCGACCAGCTCTTTCCGATCACTTCCACAAGCAAATATTAGTTTGAAGCACGAAGTAGTTTCCGCTGTAAGAACGATTTGAATATCGAGAAAGCTATGAAGACCTTTTAGCACGTGGTGTAGTGAAAAGAAGTAGCCTGCTACGTTCCAAGGACGTATACCTTTGGCGTCAATTCTTAAAAGTATACCTGAGATTTCACCAAATGGTGAAATGGATTACACCATCGATCTACTTTCTAGTACTACACCAATTTTTCTCGTATCTTTTGAAAAACTCATACTTTATTGAGAGAACTTAGTTACAAAAGCTTGCCGATTAGGAATTTACCCAACCAAACACTTTATCTAAGAGAACCGTAAACCTATTTGCGATGGTGAAAGGTTGAACTTTAGGATCGTACCTAGATTTTAGCAACACGTTCAAGTGATGATTAAAACCGCTAATCCATACTTCGAATTGTTGGCCTTTTTGATAAACTTCTTGAGCCCTAGTTTCTTCCATAGCCTGACGAATTCGTAGTAGTCTTACAAACAACTTTCTCACCTCTCCCAGCGATGAGATTAAATTCTCTAAACACTAACAGTCAGTTTTATACCAAATTCCACAAATGTTAGCTTTGTTTAAATGGGTACGTTTCTTGGGAGACATGTTCTCAGTGGACGATATTCTTTTCTTTTCCCAAAAAGGTTCTAGGGGAAGAAAATTGAAATTCTCACAAAGTGTTGTGAAATTTGAGATATCCTTGGTCTTGTTGATTACATCGATAATTTGTTAGCGATCTTTCAGCCATAGTGTTTTTCCTCACTTATCAACCGAGGAAAGTTAGTTTAGTTTGGGATGTTGACTATGAATAAAGTTTCTGACAACTGAACTGTTGTCTCACCTCACCTCTGTTTTACACCTTTCGATGACATTAATCATTTTGGAAATTCATGATGACGTGTTCTTTGGATGTTTCGGTTATGTAGAGGCAACATTGCGGAGTATCGCTTATATTTCCCAACACGTAGAATTGTTTGAAATGAACTATCTTATTCATGACCTAGAGTCAATTGTCATCATCTTCATTTGGAAAACCGGATGACACTTCTCTATGGGGAAACGTGTCTAGAACCTTCACCAACCTCACAAACGTCTCAAATGCAATTTCTCTTGAAAAGAGCTAAACTTTTGACAGCGATGATGGAGATACCAAATCAACGTCTATGCTTGCACTATCGTTTATTACCCTGGTTGTGCAAATGTAATTGTTGTTACAGCAGCAAAAGATATATCTACCCTTGAACATCTTTAGCTTGTCCTATTCCATTCTAGTTGGGATTCGGGAGTATTGATATGACGTTACCTACGAACCCTCAAGAAATCATTCGAGTGGTTAATCACTTATGGTATTTGAAAAGAGATGGGAAATATCAACATAATCTCCCAATATGAGGTATCTTGTACATATGGATGTTATGATGATGTGTCGGTGATTATCTATCGACTTGACAAGTCAGCTCACCTTCTGTTGGTCCGAAAGGACTACATTTTAGACCACTTATCAAAAATTCTCATTCTTAAACTTATCAGACTTTCTGACGTTTCGATCAACATCTACTTTGACTGTGATTCCGTATTAACATATTTGTGTCAGAAGGCATTCTAGTCAACCTTGGGTATGTGTCGGCTCCACTTCACTTCTTATTATTTTTGATGCAGACAAACTGTCTAGAAGAATTGCTCGGACATTGAAGTTTTGGTTGTGACCATTAATTTTTCAATCACCCAACAAATACTCTATTAAGTGAATCGTTACCGTTGGTGATTGAATATTCCAGAAACTACCATTGTAGTGAGATGTTATGCATTAATCTAGTTGCTTTGTATTCTAGATTGATGGACTTGTTTTGACTCTTAATTCTTGATTGTTCTTTTAGTCTTCTTGACACAGTTTTTCACTAAATTCGAGAGAAAATTTCATAACGAATCTACTTGCTGAGGCATATGTGAATTACAATGTTCGGTTGCATAGTGTACATGACACTACTGTATTTCACAGTGATGCGCGTTTCACTTCCAAAGTCTTAGGAAGCCTTCTTGAAGGTTATGTGTATTAAGTTTTGTCACATACCACATTTCACCCTCAAACTAACGATTGATCTGAATGAACTATCCGGACCTTAGAGAACATATTGCTTTGGTATGTTTTACAGTTTTAGCCGGTTATGTTAGACACTTATCTTCGCTTATGTTGCGTACGATGATATTTATTATTCTGGTTTGGCTATGGTATTGTTGAGCCATGGTATAGAGATTCTACGCACAATATAGGATTGATAGATAAGTAATTTAAACATGTATTCCAATAATCGTGATTACAATTTAGGAAATTGTGCTAGTTATGTTGTCACTCGAGAGGGTAGTATGTGAGTGCAGTTGAGGCACTAATCAGACGATGTATGTGTATTTCCCAATGGGGGGCATGATGGTAATATTGCACCCATGTGAATTGGTTACTTACTTATTGGGACAACAATGAGTTGTCGTTATTGTGGGCTGCAGATCGTAGTATCAATAACTTATTCGTTGGGTTCATTAAGTAAGTAGACAATTAGGTCGTCTACGTTAGTATTTTCATCTATTTGTTTATATAGTTATATATTTATTTATTTATTTATTTTTGGGCGTGACCCAAAGATACTACACGCTTATTTTCGGAGTTCGTGACACTAAGAGTGCATACGAGAAAATTTTCTATGTTCAGTTTGGATTTCAGTATAACTCTTTTAAATTGTACGTTACATTATGTACGTATTTTGACGACATGTTCTATATATCTATTTTTGACTTGATGTTTTTATAAAGGATTGTTTACGGTAATATTATATTTTAGTATTGTACTGAAGGAGAAGGAAAGTATGAGTTTGGAGGCATGAAAGAGGAATCATTGCAACCCAATCACGACGGAATGTCACTCTCTTTTATGCAACCGCTTTAGCTTGATTTCTTCTATATATATCTTCTTTTTACCTTTTCAGAGTATTTTATGTATAACAAGTGATTTCAAATTTCAGGGACAAATTTTTTTTAGGGTGGATAGATTGTGATAATTCGTTCTTAATTTTACGATTTTATTAATTTTGAAAGAGTGATTTGACGAAAATACCCCTAGAGGCAAGGCTATTGACTTTCGTTGACCAACGTATAGTGAGACGTACGAAATATTCTTTTAACGTATCCTTGAAGTACCTGACAATACAAACACGTAGGCGCAAGCGTAATTAAATTTGGAGCTACGATTAAGATTTTATGGAATTCGAAATGCAAGGGCAATATTGGTAATTTTTCAAGTGGAGATTTTCCACTTCGGACATTCCCATGCTGACACGTGGCAAGATTTCCCCATTTTTCTGGGGAGTCATTTCCCGTCCCGTGATCTCTCTTTCACTCTCTCTTTCTCTGTTTTCTTCTTGTTCTTTCACTCTCACTCACCTTTACTCTTTCTCCTCCTCCTTTTGCTGAGACACACACACACACACACCCTTCTACACCTGCAACCATAGCAAGGCAACACCCCCACCATCATCCCTTGTAATCCTTGTGAACCATTAGACCTAGAAATAGGAGAAAAGCACCTTGAAAACCACCTTCCTATGCTGCATAGTACAAGCACTGTGCATCACTTTTCTCCGATGAATTCTAGCCATTTCCGGCCAAGGTAAGCTTCAAAATTGGTCCCTATCATTCTAGATCATGTCTAGGCTCATGATTAGTAATTTTTTGTGGTTTGGTGGTGTAGGAGCTCAGAAAATACAAAGGAAGGCCATTATTCATTTATGGAAAATTTTTATCCATGGTCGTTCGGCCACTTTCCAGCCATTTTTCTGATGAACTCCGATCTCCATTGGACCTCCTAATGGTGTGAATCTCTTCTCTACATTTTTGACTTCAAAATGGGTTTTGAATCATCAAGTTTAGTTAAGTATCGAACTAGAAATTAGCTACGAAAATTGGGAAACAAATTTCCAGATTTCTGGAAAATTTGGCCGTGACGATCAAGGCACTTTTAGGCCGTTCCCCTGTCCAACTCTGGCTACAATTGGACCCCAAACTGACACAATCCTCTTTCCCACATTCCTAGTTTCTAGTTCGCTTTTGAATCATCGGATTTGGTTAAGTATCAAGTTAGATATTAGCTCTGAAAGTTGGGATGAAATTTCCCAAATTTCTGGAAAATTAGGATCCGTGGTCATTTGGCCACTTTCAGGCCATTTTTCAGACCAACATTGACCTTAACTCGGCCCTAATTTAGTGGTTTTGTTCCCTACATTTCTAACTTCAAAATGGCTTTTGAATGATTGATATTGGTAGAGAATCAAGCTCGATAGGAGCTCTGGAAGTTGGACTAAAAACCTGCAAAAAAGCAGGAACTCGCGAGGAAGGCGAGTACGTACGTACTCGCAAGTGCGTGCGGTGGAACGTGGAAGAACCCGAGGTCCCTATTTAGGTTTCTCGACGTGCCGGACTTGAATCCGCCGTCCATTTTCTGAAATTCGACCTTTTTAAGATAGTTCCTTTATTAGCCGTACTTTGTACGAAAAATGCGTTTATTTGTTAGTACGGTATATATTTACATTAATGGTTTCGTTTCTAGTCGAAATGCATTGCAAGGACTCTCGATGCCACGAGGCAGGATCGAATCGACTACATGATCTGTGAGTGGGTCTTTTTCTTTTTATAGTATATATATATATATGTATATGATTAATAGTTTCCATTTATACATTTGAAAAAGAATCCTCTATGTATGCCTGGATCGAACTAAAGTTTATAAGAATTAGCAAAACGGCAGAACTTATAAAATATGCTACATCCTACAAGATGCACAGGTATGGTATGATTATTGATGTCTTAATTATGTTTACGGCTATGAATGATAGTATGTTGATTAGAACTATCAAATCACTATGGCATGAGTATATTTGTGTTTTATGCTCATGATTGCTGCACCCCGGTGTTAGTGCTCGCCTAGGGCCAGAGCCAGTCTTTCACGTGCATGTTCACCTCCACACCGCACGCTCGCCTTGGATCCAAGTAGGCGCCTGTCCTGTACCTATCGTACAGGTTACATTAGGCAACTCTGACTCGTAGGTGGCTGCAAATAGAGCCAGTCTTCACGTGATTATAGCACTAGAGCATATATCATGATTACACCTAGTCCTATCGTACATGTTGCATTAGGCAACTCCAACTTGTTTGCTAGCATAGATTGATGAGCATCAGTTTAGTCGTATAGGTCACATTAGGCAACTCCGACTTGTGTGCTAGTATAGATTGATTGAACACCTGATTTTACTTATATTACTTTTGAGATATTGTGATGTGGCATACTTTTGGATTTACTGTTGATTTACATTTGATTTCATACCTATACGTAGTATGATTTTCTGGAAACTATACATGTTTTACGGTGAGGGGTTATAACATTTTCAAAAGGTTTTTATAAAACTTTATTTTCAGGTTCACTCACCCTTGTTTTTCACCCCTCCAAGTTTTAGCTGCTGAACTTTTGTATCGACGAGGATTCTTGGCAAATCTCAGTATAGGTGGCTACCTATAATGGTATAATCCTTATTCTACCTTACTGTACTTTACTTATACTCTGTCATCACGTGTGAAATGGGTTCATTCTCGCTCACCAGTGCGCTCTTATGTTTAGGCACTTTTAGGTTTAAATTTATTCACATTTCCCACATCACTACACTTTATGGCTTCATCACCTTCCAGTTGTTGGCCAGCACAACTTGATTAGGAGTCCTAGTAGACATTCCAGGTCGAGGTGTGTTAAACATGGCCTCAGAGCAGGTTGGATTTGAATCTGGGAGTGAAGCTGTGAATTTATGAGTGTTCATTTGCGTTTTCAACGAAGAACTCAGAAGCTTAGAAATGGCTGGATCTAGCAACGATCTTCGTGCGCCATTATTCACCGAAATCAATTATGAATTCTAGTGTGTCAGGATGAAAACAATTTTCAAGTTTTATAACTTGTAGGGTTTTGCTGAAGATGGTTTCACATTGTCGAAGGAAGGAAAGGAGACAGATGAGAAGCAATTCCTTGCTAATCAGTATCTCATCTACAGAGATGTAATGGCGGTGGGACTGATACAAGGAGTTGTAAGTGATGAGATCTTTCCCATAATCGCAAACCAAGAGACTGCAAAGGATGCTTGGGATGTTCTTAAGCAAGAATTCAAGGGTGATGCTCAAGTCATGGATGTGAAATTACAAGGTATTCGTCGTGATTTTGAATATCTAGGATGAGAAATAATGAATCTCTCTCTGATTATCTAGCTAAATTATCTAGCCTTGTGAATAAGATGAAGATGTTTGGTGAAACCTTGCTAAACAAGACACTAGTTGAGAAAATGATAATTAGTCTAACTTCTGCATATGATAATATTGTTTTTGTTATTGAGGGAACTAAGAAATTGGATGAGATTGATCCAAATGAGGTTGTTGCAACTCTGAAAGGATTTGAGCAAAGATTGAAAGGACACATTGAAGATGAATAAGTAATTAAGACTGCATTTAGAAGCCTTAGTACCCAAAATAAACGTGGATCACTTACAGTGGTACAAGGGGAAGAAACCTTTCATATTTAGAGATAAGAAGGGTGATTTTAAGGGTAATGATAGGTTTCAAAATGCTGTCAAACCCTGGTTTAATAAGGAGAACACAAGAGAGGCATGTAAAATCTATGGTGATATGCACTATGGTGAATGCAGATTCAAAGTGAAGCCTAAGTGCTACAACTGTGGCAGATTTAATCATTTTGCTAGAGACTGTAGAAGTAAACCAGTTTAAAGGTTCAAGTTACATAGAGAATGGAGGTGGAAACCTCAATGTTCTTTGCTTGTAATTCTGCTGCACTTGTCAAAAGTGAGCATGTTTGGTATATTGACAGTGGATGTAGCAACCACATGACTTCACATGAGTCTATGTTGATTAATCTAGACAGAAGTGTCTCAACAAGAATCAAAATGGGAAATGAACAGATTGTTCAAGCTTGTGGAAAAGGAACCTTGGTGATTGAAAACAAGAAGGGCATTAGACACATTAAAGAAGTAATGCTTGTGCCAGGTCTGGATGAAAATCTCCCAAGTTGGGGCAAATGATGCAGCATGGTTATTTTCTATTATTTAGAGATAATTAAGTTGCAATCTTTGAAGATACGAGTTAAGAGAGTCATGTTGTTATAGTACAAATGACTGGCAATAGGTGTTTCCCATTGCCCATGGAGGATATAAGTGGTTCTACACTAAAAGCCAGTTATGAGGGTGATGCTCAGGAATGGCATAAAAGGCTGGGGCATTTGAATTTCAACAACTTTTAGTTGTTATCAGATACGGAAATGGTGTTGGGGTTACCAAAACTCAAGAAGTCTTCTGGAGTATGTGAAGGATGCATTGCTAGAAAATAGCATAGAGATGCCTTCAGTAAAGAACATACTTAGAGAGCAAGTAAGCCTTTGGAATTAATCCACTCAGATGTTTGTGGACCAATGCAGGTTACAACATTTGGAGGAAACAGATACTTCTTGACTTTCATTGATGATGCAACCAGAATGTGTTGGGTTTACCTTCTAAATCACAAGTCATAAGTGTTCAAAAAGTTCAAAGCCATGGTTAAAGCAGAGTAGCTACAAAATTCTAGAGTTAAGAAGTGACAGATGTGAAAAGTAAAACTCTCGTAAATTTAATCAGTTCTGTGAAGATTTGGGGCTTGAGAAACAATTGACAATGGCTTATTCCCCACAACAAAATGGTGTTGTTGAAAGGAAGAACAAAACCATTGTTGAAATGGCTAAGAGTATGCTTTATGACAAGCACTTACCTTATGAGTTCTGGGGAGAAGCTGCTAAGACAGCTGTGTACCTACTCAATAGGTGTCCAATCGAGGCTGTGGAACACAAAACTCTTTTTGAAGCTTTTAGTGGCAGAAAACCAGGTATTCAACATTTAAAGGTGTTTGGATGTATTTGTTATGGTCACATACCTGGACAATTATGACGCAAGTTGGATAAGTCTTCTATGAAAGGTATATTTGTTGGATATGGGAAGATGGAGAAATGATCCAAGATCTACAATTTGAGTACCAAGAAGATCTTTCTGTCAAAAAGTGTTGTATTTGATGAGAAGGGTACCTGGAATTGGAATGTAGAAAGTTGTGACAAGCTGTCATTTCCTGTTAATCATAACCTACCTGAGATTGATCATGGTTTTTAGCTAGAATGGAGCAAGTGTGTAACACATGAATTCACTGATTCTCAAACTGAGAGTGGTGAGTCAAGCACAGCTAAAGCTACACCAGTCAAAAAGAGATCATTGAGTGAAATCTATGCCAGATGTAATGTAAGCATGATTGAACCAGAGAATTTCACTAATGCTACCACTGATATAGCTTGGAAGAAAGCAATGAATGCTGAGATTGAGATGATAAAGAAAAACAAAACCTGGGAATTGGTTAACAGACCATCAGACAAACCCATTGTTGGAGTGAAATGGATCTACAAGACCAAATTGAATATGGATGAGACTATTCAGAAGCACAAGGCAAGGCTGGTTGCCAAGGGTATACACAGAAGCCTGGGGTTGATTTTAATGAAACTTTTGCTCTTGTTGCAAGAATAGATACCATCAGAACTCTTATAGCTTTAGTAGCTCAAAATAAGTGGAAGTTATATCAATTAGATGTGAAATCAGCTTTTTTGAAAGGAGTGTTACAGTAGAAAGTCTTCATTGATCAACTAGAAGGTTATATTGTGCAAGGTGCAGAAGCTAAAGTCTATAAGCTTAAGAAAGCATTGTATGGTTTAAAGCAAGCTCCAAGAGCTTGGTATGAAGAAATTGATGCTCATCTGCTTAGTTGTGGATTCACTAGAAGTCCAAGTGAAGCAACATTGTATATGAAGTCAAGGGGAGAAAATGAAAGCATCATTGTCTCTATTTATGTAGATGACATTATCTACACAGGTAGTAGGACTGAGTTGTAGGAAGAATTTAAGTGTGACAAGATGAGAATATATGAAATGATAGACTTGGGACTGCTATATCATTTCCTTGGAATGGGAATTCTTCAATCTGAATCTGGAATTTTCATTAACCTAAGGAAATATGCAATCAGTTTATTGCAGAAATTTGGGTTGAAGGACTGCAAACTAGTTAGTATTCCATTGGTGGTGAGTGATAAGCTCAAGAAAAATGATGAGGGCGACAAAACAGATAAGAATGTATGTAGGCAATTGGTGGGAAGTCTTTTGTATTTGACTGCAACTAGACCAGATATTATGTTTGCAGCTAGCGTACTTGCTAGATTTACGCATGGACCAACAAAGAAACATTTGGGAGCAGCAAAGAAAGTGCTCAGATATATACAAGGCATTTTAGACTATGGAATTGAGTATGAGAAAGGCAAAGAATCAATTCTCATAGGCTACTGTGACAGTGATTAGAGTGGGGATGAAACTGATATGAAAGACACATTTGGATATACTTTTGAAGGAAATATTTATGAAAACTAGTTTAATTGAGCAACATCTATGCATGCTATTAACAATTAAAAGGCGGAATCATGCTTGTATGCACTCAAAAACAAAACTTAACCCATGAAATTCAAAGCCTAATAGTTATGGTGAACCAAGACTCAACTCAAAACAAAGTGAGTTGAGAAATCTTATACCTTTGTTGATTCCTCTTTGTATAAGCAAAGGCTAATCACCCAAGAGAGAGGGCCTTCATTCCTTACTTCTTACCTCTATGGATTTCTTGGAGGAGGATGGATGAATGGATTCTCCAAGTTCCCAAACTAGAGAACCTCTAAGTCTCCACACCAAGGAGATCATTGATGAAGAGATGAGTGACCTAGGAAGAGACAGATGCTAGTAATCTCTCCCTAGGGTGGGCGGCCTTCATTGGAGAAGAGAGAGCTTTTGTGTTCTCTTCTCTTCCCTTAGAAAACCCTAAGGATGAAATGGCTATAAAGTTCCTTTTATACCACCTCACAATGGAGTGGCAAACTTGCAATTAATACAAGTTTGCTACCCTCACCAATATGGCCGGCCATTGTAGGTCAATTGGGCTTTGAAGCCCTTTATGTTTTCAAGTTGTCATACAACTTGAGTTATTGGGCTTGACATTCAAATCCCATTGGGCCTTAAGGCCCAAAACTAACCCGAGGTCTATAACGAACTTATTCGTTTGATTAATTAACACATTAATTAATCCTAGCCATAAATAATTAAACCATTTAATTATTCTTACTCATCTCCATTGTTTCTTAAATCTTTATCGTACACGGTCTACGATCCATTAGGTTCCTTTTAGCGAGGCAATGGGTGATTAGAACTCTTCAAATCGATTGTGAATTGAAATATACTTTCAATTCTCCCTTTAGTGATTATACACCTTTAGGGCTTCCACAAACCATGAGTGACACCAAGCAATATGTCATGGCTACCCAAGCTAATCAGAAGGGAGAACCTATTCAGTTTAGGATTACAATGCAATATGGGTTCTATGCAATACTCTTGACCACATTGTTTGTTTTGATAGTATATTCATGTCTACTATCGAATGTAATTCATTTACTTATATGATTACCTTGAATGTGATTTGGAACAACTTCCTAAATCTCATTCATACTCTGGCCAGAGATTCTTAATCATATTATAGGGTATTCTCCATCAAACGGTTTGAAGGTTAGAGATCCCTTGTTGTTCATTCACTTGCCTCCATGGCTAAGTGGCTTAACCCCAACTATGTCATGGACACCCTTTGATGGAGTGACTTTGACATTGTCAAAGATCAAGGACCTAACCACAAGACAACTATGATGCCTTAGGTTAAAGGACTCCTTTGCATTATCCCAACCATGAGTTCTAATGTGACATGAGTATGAGAACTTCTTGTTGATCGCGTTCAGTAGACTCATTCTGTATTAACCACCTACATGCTTGTCTTGGTATTAGTCACGCCAATGACTCGAGACTAGTCACTTTCCGTAAGAGAAGACATAGCACGTACTGATCTTAACGGACTGTCAATGCCCAATCGACAATCCTATGATTAGGAACGTTTAGGATATGTATACGAAAGAGAATGATCTCATGAATCTAACTTCTTTAGATCACATTCTCCCAATTGCATATTCATTGGACTTATCTTTTAGGCATATAACATTTATATGAGACGGCTGAAAACAATAATCTTTGCCCTTTATATTACACTAGATTAGTTTAACATGTGATATGTCTGTAAAGTATCATCATATGATTGGTTTTAGGGCACATTTCCAACAACTTTCTCATTTGGAAGTGAGGTTTTATCTTGGGCCTCAGTTAAGCAGCACAATGTAGCTCTATTAATAGCTGAAGCTGAGTACATGAGTGCAACTAAAGCAACCACTCAAGTTGTGTGGTTGAGGTTTATGCTTCAAGATTTTAGTGAAGAACAAGCTGAAGCTACTCCTATTTATTGTGATAATATATCTGCCATTGCCATGACAAGAAATGTTGTGTTCTATCAGAGAACAAAGCACATTGGAATAAGGTATCATTACATTCGAGAAACACTGCAGTCAAACATCATCAAGCTAATCTGTTGCAAATCAGAAGATCAACTTGCTGATATTTTCACCAAGGCACTTCCCAAAGATCATTTTTGTGCACTCAGAGAGAAGCTTGGAGTTAAACCAGCTACCAACTTAAAGGAGTGTTGGAGCATAAGCATGGCAGCTGGTTCAACCATTCAAGGTTGCTGCAATGAAGAAGAAGAAGAAGCTCAAAATGTATAAGTGTAGTAGTAGTTGGTATTCAAATTATGTAATGAAAGGACAAGATTAAAACATCTTAATGATGTGTATCTTGCCACGTGTTTAGTTAGTTAGAAGTTAAGTGAAAGCAGGTGTGTTGCACATGATCATAGTCACGGTGCTTTGATGTATTGGCAACGACTATATGGCTGGTTTTCAGCCGAGTTTATTGGCAACGGCTATGTAATAGATTCGAAGGGAGCAACGTATTCCTCTTCTTGAAAGTTCTTCTCTGATATCCCAGCTTTGCATTCATTTCAATTTCTTGCTGAATTGATTACAATTACATTGAGAAATCTAGTTAAAAAGTAGCTCAAACACTAACATTTGACCCGATTGAAATTGGTGACAGACAAGGGGTTTGAGTATGGTAAATCTTGGCTCGAAGGGGTAGAAAAGGTGTCCATGCCACCCAACTTGAAGAAGTGCAAGCATAGGGTGGCTATGATGATGGATCTTGTCGAGGGGAAAATCAAAGTGTACGACTCATTACAGATTGCAACCAATGCACGACAAGCGATGGAAAAATTGGCTCCTATTGGTCACGTGTAACTTGATCTATTGAAAAGCCTATTGTGGAAGGGGAAGGAAATACCTTTTCAATCGTGGTTAGAGGTGATGATCTACAACAAGATAATGGGTGAGTGACTGCCTGATTGATTGGCATGGTAGTCATTTATTTTACTCAATTGATAATGCGTTTCGGTTCTAAAATGTTATGTGTTTGCGCAGCCGAGAATGTGTAGTATTTTACATTGAATGTCATTGAATTGTTGCCAACTGAACTACCTTTGGATGAATTGCAGTCGTCGAACGTGCCTTTGTTCAAGTTAAGAATGTTTGTAGACATGTTGCATGGCATCACAATGTGTAAATATTTTTTGAATGATCACTGCAATTATTTAAAATTGTATATGTTAGTCTATGAGTTGTTGGACTGTGATAACCCGTCTCGGACATTTCGTACTGTAGGGGTGAAATGATGGTTTTGCCCCTAGTATGGTTGTTTCGTTGTGTGGTCATTTTTGGGTTTTGATTGGTTGATTTTGGACCACACACATACCCACACTCATTTCTCTCTTTCTCTACCCTGTCCCGAGACCCTCTCTCTCTCCCTTTCCTATCTTTTTCGTACGGACAACACCCAAAACCCTTGGAATCTTCACGGATCGAGGAAACAAACTACATATTTGTGCTTATGAGGTCCTTAGGAGTTCAACCATACCTATTTCAGGTAAGGGAACCTTCATTTTCACGTTGAACCCGAGAGGTGTAAATCGGGGTACTGTTCATGCACATGTTAATTCTTATGTTTTTGGGAATTTCAAGCTTGTAGGAAGCTTGGTGAGGTCCTTAGGAGGCTCGGGGTGGTTCGTTTGAAGGTTTTGGACGTAGGGATCGTGAGTTGCAGGTTTGGCCAGAGTTAGTGGTGTTTTCCCAGTGAGATTCTGTTGGTTTTAGTGCTTGAAAGTGGTATGGATTTGTTCCTCTTGTTGTAAGCTTCATTTTGGTACCAATTTTGTGAAATTTGGATGAAAAACGAAGGAGATATCAAGTTTTGAAATTTTCCCGATTTTTTGGAGCCGGCGACGGTTCCGGAGGTTGGCTGGAGAAGATGACGGAATATTCCGTCAGTTTGGATGAAATATTCCTAACAACGTTAATGGAATCAGTTAGACTTAACGGAATATTCCTGACGACGTTAACTGACGCCGTCAGTGTGCTAGGCACGCGCCTGCGTGTGGGGGGCGTGTGTGGCCGTGCCTTGGCCGGCGTGTGGGGGCGCGTGTGGCGTCAAAAAATTATTTTAAAAATATGGGGATGTTCGTAAGGTTGAGTAGATCACATTGGTGTATTCATACACCCCATTTGAGCATTGTATGAGAAGTTATTTCGTAATGTTGGTTATGTGCTTTAAAATTTACGTTTTTATAGTTGTTTCGCATATAGGTGAGAACTATCCCGAGGACAAGCGTGGTCACTCGAGGCAAGGGGGTTATGACCCTTCTACATACCAGTGAGTGGGCTTTTGGTTTTCCGTATATACCTATATACTTGTGTTTTTCCCAGAAAGTGAAATGAAACGTTTATATGTTTTATATGCCATGCATTATGTTTGCCCGTTTAATTATGCATTATTAGTTGCATATATATATATATATGTTTGGTGCTGCGGACGCACAGGTAAGTGCCAGGTAAGTTATGGTTTATGTTTATGTTTAGTAGTGATTTGAGATGTATAGAGAGCTCATAACCTGCACCCCTAGTGTTAGTGCTCCCGCCCAAAGTTGGGCACAGTCCTTCACGTGATGTTCACCTCCCGCACCACATGCTCATCTTGGATCCAAGTTAGGTGCACAGTCCTGTCGTACAGACCACTTTAGGTGGTTCCAACTCGTAGGTGACCCGTGATTATTCGCCCAGTCTTCACGTGATCGTAGCACTTGAGTGTACTTATTTTACACCCAATCCTGTCGTACAGACCACTTTAGGTGGTTCCGACTCGTGTGCAGGTGTAGTTAGTGAGATGAAGATTTGAGCTCTAGTTTCAGCCGTACAGGTCACGTTAGGTGACTCCGGTTGACAGATTACATGGCATGGATTGGCATTACCTGAGTACTTGCATCTTATTTTGAGGCATTTAGCATGGCATATATCTGAGCATGATTTATATATATGTATATGTTATATTTTCTGGGAAGTATACAGGTTTTACGGAGAGCGGTTAGAACTTTGTTTATGAAATGATTTTTGAAAAGCTTTGTTTTTGCCCACTCACGCTTTCTGTTTTGCACCCCTCCAGGTTTTAGTTGGCTAGCACTTTTGGTGGCTCCCCAGAGGATTTTCTCGGCTTATCTGACAGATTATCACCAGTGTAGGACCACCTTTGGGTGTGTTTATTTAGTGTTGTTTCTCCTGGACTGCACTAGGTCTTTCATGCTTTGAACTTTGTTTTTCACACTTACGCTTGCACATGTATGTTATTTACTTTGTGTATAGCTAGGTTTATTTTTATTCGTACTTTTATTATTATTTCTTAGCTTCCGCACTGTGCACATGATTACGTCACTTCCACGTGACGGCCAGCATGCCTTGATCTTGGTCGGGGTGTGTCAGTTTGGTATCAGAGCCAGGTTTGGCAGTCTTGTACTTTTGTGAGTATTCTAATGGTTTTTGGTTTCTTTTGTCAGAATTATGCCGCCTCGTAGGGAACCACGTCGCTCTACTAAGCCTAGTTTCCCCGATGTAGCTCAGCTGGGAGAAGCTATCGCTACAGCTATTCGGTCGACACTCCGCCCTCCCCAGAGGACTCCTCTGGAGACTATGTATAATCTGAAGTTGGATAAATTCGAGGGCCACGAGGGCTTTGAGGAAGCGGAGCGATAGCTGGAACATATTGAGAAGACTTTTCGTGTACTGCATAATCAGGGGAATCTCCCTGTTGAGAAGTGGGTTGAGACGACATCGTGGTTTTTGGGTAAGGATTCTGCATCTTGGTGGGAGCAGGAGGTTTGTCGTTTATCCCTAGAGGAGATGACTGATTGGGAGGTATTTAGAGAGCTGTTTAGGAGAAGGTTTGTGCCTCCTGAGTATATTGACCGCAAAAAGCAGGAATTCACTGAGTTGAGATAGGGGAAGTTGACAGCAAATGAGTACTACTGGAGGTTTACTGATCTATCTCGCTATCATCCGGATGTTGCTGGTAATCTGGCAGAGATGCTTCGTTGTTTCCGTTTGGGCACTAAGAAGAAGTGGTGTTCGATGGTGACCACTACCCCTTGTGACACCTATCAGGAGTTTTATGAGATTTTGTTGAGAATTGAGGATTCCGAGAATATGCCCAGCGAGAGTGAGGAGGAAGAAAAAGACGGTAACCAAAGGAAAGATGACAAGGGCAAGGGTCAGGCGTCGCTCAGACCTCGTAAGACCCACAGCTTCAAGAGGGGTGGCACTAGTTCTAGTTCTTCAAGCGGTGGTTTTAGTGCCACTGGTCAGGGTTGTGGTGGTAGGTTTGTTGGTGGTGCTAGAGGCCAGAGGCAGGGTGATGCTGGTAGAGGAAGGGCCCCAGTTTGCCGCAGGTGTAATAATCGACATTTTGGTGAGTGCAGGCGGGCAGCGGCGGTTGCTTTACTTGTGGGCAGATGGGACATCGGGCTGCAAATTGTCCCCAGAGTCACCAAAGGCCTCATCAAACTTTCTTGCCACCATCTACACCGATCCAGTAGGTTCCTGGTCCTGGTAGTTATGGGCAGACGGGTCGATGTGGTGCTTATTACTATCAAGGTGATGCTGTTCCTTAGGCCCCGGGACAGTATCCATATCCCCAGGATCCATATTCTCAGGGTGGTTATCCCCAGTATTCTGGTGGCTATATGTCGTATCCTCCAGTTCCAGTAGGCGGGTCTCAGTGGTATCAGGGAGGACAGTCTCAGCAAGGGGAGATTGCTGTGAGTAGTGCGGGGTCTTCAAGGCAGTTTGGTCAGCCCAGTCAGGGGCGTGGTGCACAAAGACGTGGTGGCCAGACGAGTAGAGGTCGTGGTGGACGGTAGCAGACCCAAGGGCGTATTCATAATATCTCTCTGCTGGACGCTCAAAACAATCCAGATTTGATCATGGGTACGTTAAATATCCTTGGTTATTTTGCTAGAGTATTAATTGACTGTGGTGCTACACATTTTGTGATTTCTCATACATTTGCTCAAGTGACGCAACCTCACCCTACACCTCTAGGGTATGATTTAGAGTTTGCTATGCCTAGAGGGGAGAGATGTATTGTAGATCGTGTGTACCCGGGATGTCCAGTGATGGTGGAGGATATTATTATGCCAGCTGATCTTATCCCGTTGGATATTGTTGACTTTGATGTGATTTTGGGCACGGATTGGTTGCATTTCAATCGTGCCAATATTGATTGTTACGGGAAAATAGTTACTTTCCATCGTCCTGGATTACCTGTGGTTACTTTTGTGGACGAGCAGAGTGGGGTGCGACATGGCGTTATTTCTGCTATGCGAGCGAAAAGGTTGTTATCTAAAGGATGCCAAGGGTACTTAGCTCATGTGGTGTTGGATTACCTGTGGTTACTTTCCATCGTCCTGGATTACCTGATGTTTTCCCTGAAGATTTACTTGGTTTGCCGCCAGACCGAGACATGGAGTTCACCATTGATTTGCTTCCAGGTACTAATCCTATTTCTTTGACTCCTTATCGTATGGCTCCTGCTGAGTTGAGGGAATTAAAAGTTCAGTTGTAGGAATTAGTGGATAAGGGTTTTATTCAGCCTAGTACTTCACCTTGGGGAGCCTTAGTGTTGTTTGTGAGAAAGAAAGATGGAACCTTGAGGTTATGTATTGATTACCAGCAATTGAATCGGGTAACGATTAAGAATCGTTATCCATTGCCGCGTATTGATAATTTATTTGATCAGCTTCGAGGTGCTTGTGTATTCTCCAAGATTAACTTGAGGTCTGGATACTATCAGCTGAAGATTAGTAGGAAGGGTGTCCCTAAGACGGCTTTCAGGACTCATTATGGTCATTACGAGTTTCTGGTTATGCTATTTGGACTGACGAATGAACCAGCTGCTTTTATGGATTTGATGAACCGGGTATTCCAGCCATATTTGGATAGGTTTGTTATTGTTTTCATTGACGACATTCTGGTGTACTCTAAATCTAAATCTGAACATGTTCGACATCTTACTTTGGTGTT
The DNA here is from genome assembly GCF_019419815.1 of Pyrus x bretschneideri. NCBI lineage: Eukaryota > Viridiplantae > Streptophyta > Magnoliopsida > Rosales > Rosaceae > Pyrus > Pyrus x bretschneideri. Next base: position 14,469 of record NW_025999404.1, on the reverse strand, counting down.
GAAAAGGTTGAGGGAACACCAATTGTATGCTAAGTTTAGCAAGTGCTAGTTTTGGTTAGACCAAGTTGCATTTTTGGGGCACGTCATTTCAGCTCAGGGTATCTTGGTGGATCCTCAAAAGGTGGCAGCTGTGGAGAAGTGGGAGCAACCGCGAACTGTCACTGAGGTGAGGAGTTTCCTTGGTTTAGTAGGGTATTATCGATGGTTTGTTAAGGATTTTTCTGTGATTGCTTTACCACTAACGAGGTTAACAAGGAAAGATGTTAAATTTGAGTGGGATGATAAGTGTGAGCAGAGTTTCAGGCAGTTGAAGTATTGTCTCACTCATGCACCTGTTTTGGCACTCCCGGACAATAGTGGTGATTTCGAGGTCTATAGTGATGCTTCTTTGAATGGTCTGGGATGTGTGTTGATGCAGCATGGTAGGGTAATTGCTTATGCTTCACGACAATTGAAACCTCTTAAGTTTAATTACCCTACGCATGATTTGGAGTTAGTTGCCATTATTTTTGCGCTGAAGTTGTGGAGACATTACCTTTATGGAGAGAAATGTAAGATCTTTACAGATCATAAGAGTCTTCAGTATCTTTTCACGCAGAGGGATCTTAATCTTTGTCAGCGGAGGTGGTTGGAACTGCTTAGTGGTTATGACTGCACGATTGATTATCACCCTGGTCGTGCAAATGTGGTAGCTAATGCACTTAACAGGAAGTCTCAAGGCCGTATCAATGCGTTGTACATTAGTCGCGTTCTTCTTCTGGCAAACTTAAGATCCACGGGAGTGAGGTTGGAGGCAGAAGATCCAGAGGTGGCTTTACTTGCTAATTTTCAAGTTAGGCCAATTTTAATTGATCGGGTGCTTGAAGCTCAGGTAGCTGATGAGGAAACTTAAGAAATAATCCAAGCTTGAGATCAAGGGAGGAGGAGAGACCTCAGAGTTCGTGAATGAGATGGCATGCTGATGCAGGAGGGTAGGATGTTTGTGCCTAATAATTTTGATTTAAAGAAAGCAATTCTTGATGAAGCACATATCTCGGCTTATGCTATGCATCCAGGAGCTACTAAAATGTATCATACCATTCGACCATTTTATTATTGGCCGGGTATAAAGAGGGAGATAACTAAGTATATGAGTAGGTGTGCTGTTTATCAACAAGTTAAAGCGGAAAGGAAGAAGCCGTTTGGGTTGTTGCAGCCGCTTCCCGTTCTAGAGTGGAAATGGGAAAAGATTACTATGGATTTTGTGTACAAGCTTCCGCGTACACATAACGGTTTTGACGGCATTTGGGTGATTGTTGATCGGCTTACTAAGTCAGCACATTTCAATCCAGTGAGGGAGAAGTATCCTTTGGGTCGATTAGCTGAGTTGTTCATCTCGAAGATCGTGAAGTACCATGGTGTCCCTATGAGTGTTGTCTCGGATCGTGACCCAAGATTTACATCTAAATTTTGGATGGCCTTTCAGGAAGCTTTGGGTACGAGGTTACTTTAGAATACAGCATATCATCCATAGACGGACGGACAGTCAGAGAGAACCATTCAGACGTTGGAAGATATGTTAAGATCTTCGGTGTTGCAGTTTGGCGATGCTTGGCACAAGCGGTTGGATTTAATGGAATTTGCCTACAACAATAGCTTTCATTCGAGTATTGGCATGGCACCATTTGAGGCGTTGTATGGTAGATCTTGTCACACACCCTTATGTTGGTCAGAGGTTGGAGAAAGAGTTTTGGTGGGCCCGGAGATTGTTGAGGAGACTACTCAAAATGTTCAGGTAATCAAGTTTAACCTGAAGGCGGCCCAGGATCGGCAAAAGAGTTTAGCAGATTGGCATGCTATTGATAGAGTGTATGAGGTTGGCGATTGGGTGTTTCTGAAGCTTTCATCGTGGAGAGGCGTTGTACGGTTTGGAAAGAAAGGTAAGCTGAGTCCCAGGTATATCAGACCGTACATGATCACCGAGCGAGTTGGTGAGGTGGCTTATAGGCTGGAGTTGCCTTCTGAGCTAGCTAAAGTACATAACGTTTTTCACGTGTCTATGCTTCGACATTATGTTGCAGATCCGTCTCATGTGATACCTCCTCAACCCTTGGAAATTAATTCGGATTTGACTTTTGATGAGGAACTAGTGACGATTCTGGATTGGAAAGAAAAGGTTCTGAGGAACAAGACAGTGAATTTGGTGAAAGTTTTGTGGAGGAATCATTCCGTGGAGGAGGCTACTTGGGAAACTGAAGATCAGATGAGAGATTTGTATCCTCGGTTGCTCTTTGATCGCTAGTGGTTGCTGTGAGTGGTCGTTTTGAATTTCGGGATGAAATTTTATTAAGGTAGGTAGGTTGTGACAGCCCATCCCGGACTTTTCGTACAGTGGGGATGAAATGACAGTTTTGCCCTTAGTATGGTTGTTTCATTGTGTGGTCATTTTTGGGTTTTGATTGGTTGATTTTGGACCACACACATACCCACACTCATTTCTCTCTCTCTACCCTATCCTGAGACCCTCTCTCTCTCCCTTTCCTATCTTTTTCGTACGGACAACACCCAAAACCCTTGGAATCTTCATGGATCGAGGAAACAAACTACATATTTGTGCTCGTGAGGTCCTCAGGAGTTCAACCATACCTATTTCAGGTAAGGGAACCTTTATTTTCACGTCGAACCCAAGAGGTGTAAATCGGGGTACTGTTCATGCACACATTAATTCTTATGTTTTTGGGACTTTCAAGCTTGTAGGAAGCTTGGTGAGGTCCTTAGGAGGCTTGGGATGTTCGTTTGAAGGTTTTGGATGTCGGGATCGTGAGTTACAAGTTTGGCCGGAGTTGGTGGTGTTTTCCCAGCAAGATTCTGTTGGTTTGAAAGTGGTATGGATTTGTTCCTCTTGTTGTAAGCTTCATTTTGGTACCAGTTTTGTGAAATTTGGATGAAAAACGAAGGAGATATCAAGTTTTGAAATTTTCCCAGTTTTCCGGCGCTCCCGGAGAAGATGACGGAATATTCCGTCAGTTTGGACGGAATATTCCTAATGGCGTTAATGGAATCAGTTAGACTTAACGAAATATTTCTGACAGCGTTAACTAACGTCGTTAGTGTGCCAGGCACATGCCTGCGCATGGGCGGCGCGTGTGGCCATGCCTTGGCCGGCGTGTGGGGGCGCGTGCGGCGTCAAAAAATTATTTTAAAAATATGGAGATGTTCGTGAGGTTGAGTAGATGACGTTGGTGTATTCATACGCCCCATTTGAGTATTGTATGAGAAGTTATTTCATAATGTTGATTATGTACTTTAAAATTTACGTTTTTATAGTTGTTTTGCGTATAGGTGAGACCTATCCCGAGGACAAGCGCGGTCACTCGAGGCAAGGGGGTTACGACCCTTCTACATACCAGTGAGTGGGCTTTTGGTTTTCCGTATATACCTATATACTTGTGTTTTTCCCAGAAAGTGAAATGAAACGTTTATATGTTTTATATGCCATGCATTATGTTTGCCCGTTTAATTATGCATTATTAGTTGCATATATATATATATGTTTGGTGCTGCGGACGCATAGGTAAGTGCCAGGTAAGTTATGGTTTATGTTTATGTTTAGTAGTGATTTGAGATGCATAGAGAGCTCATAACCTGCACCCCTGGTGTTAGTGCTCCCGCCCAGAGTTGGGCACAGTCCTTCACGTGATGTTCACCTCCCGCACCACACGCTCATCTTGGATCCAAGTTAGGTGCACAGTCCTGTCGTACAGACCACTTTAGGTGGTTCAGACTTGTAGGTGACCCGCGATTATTCGCCCAGTCTTCACGTGATCGTAGCACTTAAGCGTACTTATTTTACACCCAGTCTTGTCGTACATACCACTTTAGGTGGTTCCGACTCGTGTGCAGGTGTAGTTAGTGAGATGGAGATTGGAGTTCTAGTTTCAGCCGTACAGGTCACGTTAGGTGACTCCGGTTGACAGATTACTTAGCATGGATTGGCATTACCTGAGTACTTGTATCTTATTTTGAGGCATTTAACATGGCATATTTCTGCACATGATTTATATATATGTATATATTATATTTTCTGGGAAGTATACAGGTTTTACGGCGAGGGGTTAGAACTTTGTTTATGAAATGATTTTTGAAAAGCTTTGTTTTTGCCCACTCACGCTTTCTGTTTTGCGCCCCTCCAGGTTCTAGTTGGCTAGCACTTTTGGTGGCTCCCCAGAGGATTTTCTCGGCTTATCTGACAGATTATCATCAGTGTAGGACCACCTTTGGGTGTGTTTATTTAGTGTTGTTTCTCCCGGACTGCACTAGGTCTTTTGTGCTCTGAACTTTGTTTTTCACACTTACACTTGCACATGTATGTTATTTACTTTGTGTATAGCTAGGTTTGTTTTTATTCGTACTTTTATTATTATTTCTTAGCTTCCGCACTGTGCACATGGTTACGTCACTTCCACGTGACGGCCAGCATGCCCTAATCTCGATCGGGGTGTGTCATGGACAAGCTTTGCAAGCCTTGTGATAGTTTATGATACTCTTTGTTAGCATTGATGGTAATTTAATGATACGATTATTTGAAAGTTATTGTGCGTTTTTCACTTAGTTTCATCAGTTTGGGCATGGTTCAACAATTTGCCATCACATCATGAACACTTAAATAAAGCAGTTCATATTTACTACAGCAAGGCTAGAATGTTGCATTTTTGGATGATGCCTTGGATGACAGCTTGGGTGCTGCCAAATTCCGTTACTGCCCTCGCTGTTATTTTTTGTATTTTTTGGATGAAGCCTTTGTGACACGTTATGAATTGAACCCTAAACCCTAGTGATAATAAAAATTATATAATTTTAAACATCGTAAATGTAAGAAAAATAAAAAAAGTATAGTCCGGAAGTTGGTACGAACTCATTGTAGGGTGGTCGTCATTTTGATACCAAAAAAGTCTAGAAAAGTTGTATCCCCAACAAATCACAAGATGCCGAGTGTCATATAATTTAATATAAAATCATGGAAAAATCAAAAAAATATTCCAAAAGTTGCCACAAACTCCTTGTACCATGCTCATTGCGAAATGAGCATAAAGCTTGGATTCCCAAATGAAATAGGATAAGTTCACAAATGTCACATCGGGTACTTGTTTGAAATGTTACTTGATACACTTGTACATGTTTCAAGATTACTTGATTGCACTCCCTTGGCCAATTACCATTTTCATGATACCGATTTGGTATATTGAACGCACCACATCGAAGATATCACGTTCTCGGTCTTGTACAAATTGGTGTTGAAGAGTACAAAATGATGCGAAAAATCTTGGAGTTGACACATGGACGTTTACTAGCAAAAGACAAGAATGTCCTTATTAAATTGTTGAGGTCTACATTTAATCCACGAGCAATTCAACATTCTTAGAGGTTTGAGCATCTGACTATAATCTCATCTAGCTCCCCTACCCATGGCAAGGAGAAAATTCAAAGGTATTAAAGATAGGATAATTGCTAAATCCTGTCTTTATACTTTCCCAAATTAAGACCAACTCTATCAAGCAAGGAATTGCAATCAAATCCAATTAGGGATTCCACAAAATAATTTCAAGATATTATTAAATAATATATTGGGATAATTCTTGTTACATCCCACATCGCCCAGGGGAGTGGATCCTGTAAGTCTTATATGTATATTCCTATCTCTACCTAGCACGAGGCCTTTTGGAAGCTCACTGGCTTTGGGTTTCGTAGGAACTCCGAAGTTAAGCGAGAAAGGGGTGAGAGCATTCCCATGATGGGTGACCCACTGGGAAGTTCTCGTGTGAGTTCCTAGAAACAAAACCGTGAGGGTGTGGTCGGGACCCAAAGCGTACAATATCGTGCTGGGGTGGAGTCGAGCCCGGGATGTGGTGGGAGCCCGGGTCGGGATGTGACAATTTGGTATCAGAGCCAATCCCTGGCCAGAAGTGTGCCGACGAGGACGTCGGGCCCCTAACGGGGGTGGATTGTTACATCCCATATTGCCCAGGGGAGTGGATCCTGTAAGCCTTATATGTATATTCCCATCTCTACCTAGCACGAGGCTTTTTGGAAGCTCACTGGCTTTGGGTTTCATAGGAACTCCGAAGTTAAGCGAGAAAGGGACAAGAGCATTTCCATGATGGGTGACCCACTGGGAAGTTTTCGTGTGAGTTCCCAGAAACAAAACCGTGGGGGCGTGGTCGGAGCCCAAAACGGACAATATTGTGCTACAGTGGAGTCGAACCCGGGATGTGATGGGGGCCCGGGCCGGGATGTGACAATTCTTTCCTTATCGATCTTATGGATAACACATCTTGGCTAATCAGATGCCGGTTCATGTCAGGGCAAAAACCTACACACGTGGCTAGCCCTAACTTTATAAATACCTCATCTCCACTAATTTCTAGTAAGCTTTTGCTATGCAATTAAACCCAAAACTCTCTATTTTTTAAGGGAAACTGACTTAGGCATCTAAGATTCATTGGCCAAGCCCCTCCACTTCGTGGGCACGTGTTGCTTTGGCCGTGTTTATTTATTTTTTAGGTACAAATTCATCAAAACTAAAAACGACGGATTTTTGTTACCATCGATGTCATATTTTTGCATTTGTAAATTAATTATCATGACTTATTATTTATTTTCAACCCCCCTCTAAAAACACTATCCACACGGTTTTGAATGGTTTTTAATAATTTGAAGTTAAATATTTAACCGTAAACGGAATTGACCAAATGGGCTAATAGTCCAAAACATAAGAACTAAATCAGTCAAATTGAAAATACGGAGACTAAATTGACCAAACATGTAAAACACAAAGACCATTTTGACATTTAAGCTCTAAAAAAAAGTTGGAAAGAGCAGCAGCTGAAAGGCAATTTCGTCAAATAACAGTTAGTGTTCAACTGATTTTTATATGCATATCAAGGTGCCATAAAGTGATTAAAGACCTGAATCAATTTAGTGGGGTTTGACTTCATCTGGAAAATGGCTCATGGGAAGTGAAAGCGTTCATATGTTAATGTTGGACGACGACCACCACAAACCCTCTCCAATCTCCTATTGAAAACCAAAACGCCCCTGCCACAAATTTTCTAACTTTTAACTATTATTTATGACAGTAGCTCTTGGTTTGAGCTGTTGGATTCATGAGTCATGACCCATGATTGGTCAATAGAATAAGTCAACGCATTGATGAAAAGAAATCCAACTTACCTTTAGCCACGCATTAAACTCCTTACTGTGAGAGTGATACATGTGGTGTTATAATCTAAGGATGCGTTTGGACATGAAATGTGAGTCCCAGCGATATAAAAAAAATAAAAAAGTGGATGCCAACGATATACCGATTGAAGTGTGGAAGGTTTTGGGAGAGACGGGTATTGTATGGTTCACAAACCTTTTCAATACGATTTTGAAAACAAAAAATTTGCCCAATAAGTGGCAAGAAAGCATTTTGGTGCCTATCTACATGAAAAAGGGCGACATGCAAAATTGCAAGAACTATTGGGATATTAAGTTAACGAGTCATACAATGAAGCTCTAGGAGAGGGTAATTGAGTATAGATTGAGACAAGAGGCATGAGTCTCAGACAATCAATTCAAGTTCATGCCAAGGCGCTTGATAACGGAGGCAATCTATCTCTTACGAAGTTCGAGGGAACGATATAGACATATGAAAAAGGATTTGCACATGATCTTTATAGATTTGGAAAAAAGTGTATGATAATGGATCCTAAGATAGGTGAGGATTAGAGATCAGGAAGTACTAAAGAGTGAACATTTTCGTAATCTTGGACTATCTTGCAAAATAATGGAGAATTAGATGGAGATCTAAACCATAGAATACAAGCTAGATGGATGAAGGGGAAAAATGCATCAGCTGTATTGTGCGATTGTCGTATGACACTAAAGCTCAACGGAAAATTTTATAGGACGTCAATAAGGCTAGTGATGTTATATGGTACGGAATGTTGGGCAGTCAAAAAACAACACGTGCAAAAAATGAGTGTAGCAGAGATGAAAATGATTCATTAGATATGTGGGCACACAAGAAATGATAATTAAGAACGAGGATATCCGGGGTAAAGTACGAATGGCTGCAATTGAAGATAAGAAGAGAGAAAATAGGTTAAGGTGATATAGACATGCGAATTGAAGACTTAGGATGCCGATTAGAAGATGCAGCTATAGGATGGAGGCTCAGGGTAAAAAGAGTGGAATACTTGGAGTTAACGGAAGATTTGGCGCAAAATTGTCCGCAATAGTGTTCTAGGATTCATATAGTTGACTCTACTTAGTAGAATAAGGCTTGGTTGTTGTTGTTGTTATATACCTTTACCTAAGGGATATATGTTTGGTAACGCTCGAAAATTAAACCGTTCTCATTTTTTTTGGACTAAATTAATATTTTGATTGTTAATGACTGTAAATTAATGATAAAAAAACACTTAATACTGCTTGTCTTATTTTCTGGTAGGGAAATAAAATGAAACCAAAAGTGAATTAATTGAGGATTCCACTTATTCTTCCTGTTTTCCCATGACTATGGAAATCATTTATCAAGCATGCACTTCTATTTGTGACAAATAACAATTTCTAATTTCCATAGGCATTTTCTTTAAAGTTCAAACCAAATGCAACTCTACTGTTATTACTTAATAGCATAGGTTGTTGTCTTGTTGATATAAAATAGTTCCTCCTAGGGTGTGATGGCTTGTCACATTGGAAAACCCATAGATGACATGCTTTGTCAAATAGTTATTTTTGAGTAATGTTACAGATACCATGACATATTGAAGAGAGTCTACAAAATTAAATTTAAAGTGCCATGTAGGATTTTTTGTACTTCAACTGAGTTGTCAAATGAGTCTTCAAATTTAGCTTCACCTATATTATAAAAATTGTACAAATATGATATACAAAATAGGATAAGTATAGCATTTTTGTTTTTTTGGTTAAACGATAGATTTTGTTAGATTAAGAGTTAGACGAGTCTTCAAATTTAGCTTCACCTATATTATAAAAATTGTACAAATATGATATACAAAATAGGATAAGTATAGCATTTTTGTTTTTTGGTTAAACGATAGATTTTGTTAGATTAGAAGTTAGATTAGCTAACGACAAGGTTTGAACCCACGTCATTATGCAAGAATTAATTTTTTTTTCCACCATTGTTTTGTTTATTTTTAGTTACGCACTACAAATGTAAAGTAAAGTAAAGTAAATAAATAAATAAATCCACGTCGGCGAATGACATTTTCCACCCATCTTCATAGTAGTAACCCAGCAGTTTCTTTGTATCTCTCTCTCTTTTTCCTTTCCTCATACAACACGTACCCACAAAACGCGCTCTACGCCAAACCCATATAATCAACAATAAGAAAAAACCCAAAACATCCCAATACCAAAAAACCATAGTAGGAGGACATCAAAAACAAAAGAAAACGCAACAGCCAACAGGGTTTTGATTAGCTTAGCTATAAAGCTCTACACATTATATATCCCTCTCTCTCTCTCTCATCGATCCTTGTGTTTCTTTTTCCTTGCATCAATTTGTTCAATGGTGAAATCACAATCTTTGCGAAATACTGATCATCCTGAGAAGGCGTTGACGGAGTCAGACTTGGCCGCTGTACAGCAGCTGATGCAGCTTAGTGATGAAGATAACACCAATAGCAGAAGCAGCGGCCACAACAAGAACAAGAAATTTCAGCAGGATGGCGATGAGGTGGTTGATCAAATCAAAGTGATCACTTGGGAAAAGATTGAAGAGATTTTTGGGAAAGAAGATATCGATCGGCCTAAGAAGCGGAGGTACCGGTCTCTTGCTGATATTTATTTGACCACGAAACCAGTGAATGCAAGATCATATGAGAAGAAGGTGAGGGCAACTTTCTAAATTAAATAATAGGAAAAACCCAAACGCACAGGCGGACCAGGATTTTAGCTAGCAAGCATAATATCTTAGTTGTTAAGTAATTAGTTGAGTAGATTGAGTTTCTGTTAATTCCTTTTTGTAGAGGTAGAGGTTGGGTTTTTTCCTTCCATAACGAAGACAATAATTTTTCTATATATAAATAGTGTTTTTCTTCACCATTTTTTGCTTGTTAAACATTTAGGGGTGTGCTATCCACACATATGTCCTTTGATATTCTTCAATTCATCTGATCTGACGGTCGAAAATTAAACGGGTGTGTGAGAAGTAAAAAGGGGTGTGTGATTATCACACCCCAACATTTATTAGTTAATCCTAATTTGTTTTTAGTTAATTAGTTACTACAATATTAATCAGTGCCATTCCGATCATACATACTGTTTGGGTTAATATTTGAATATTGGACCTAGATGAAGGAATGCCCAAGGTTGCCAACTAAAAGGGGACTTGCCCGAAGCCTAGCACCAAGCCCAGAGGCAAGGTGAAGCCTTCTCAGCCAAGATACAAGACATGTTTTTACCATTGACGAGACAAGTGATGAAGGCTAACCTACTACCAACCAAAGAACACTTTCTAGTGGTATTACAAGTAAAAAGGCTGATGACTCATGATGTGTTAAATACTAGTACACAAATTAAACCTTATACTTTCGATGATTGTAGTATGAGCAAGTAGGGATCGTTCTAGGCCAGGGATTAGGATGGATGCTAATCAACACAAATTAAACCTAAAAACTAAAAATTAAGCTAGACTAACACAAAATAAGAACTGAGGGGGATTTTTGGATGAATTTTAACAAAAATAAAGTAAATTGCAGCAAATGAATTAGGTCTTGTATGAGATATAGGTGAGAGGCTAGCTAGAGGATTGTTCTCCACACATGAAGCATATGCATACAAATTGATTTCCAGTTATTTCTATAAACCATGAATGACAATGCCCCAAATTAACTTTTAGATTTTTCTACGTTCATTGAATTGGACTCAGCGACGTAATCAAATTATTCTTCTCAAGTTCCCTAACTATGAAAAGCATGATAGAGATACATCTCGAAAATCATTAAGTTCTGTGAAAATCATAAGCATTGACGAAGCATTCGTAACTATGGAAAGCATGATACTCCTGCCAAGAATTTACTTAACTCAATCATGACTAGTGACTTATACTACTTGCAAATATAAGTTCATATCAATTAGGTGAAATTCCCTTATATTCTAGCATCAAATCCCTGCATGCAAACTAAGTATGTATCCTTAATAAACATACAAGAATAAGTTTTCTATAAAGCAAATAAGTAAATTGCATTCATGTTTTATGTAACAATAACTGGATATAATCAACTTATATAAAACATATGTTCATGGCTTCGAATTCACCTCTAGCTAAAAAGAAATTTAGTTACGCATGCTCATCATAACTGAAAAACAATTTAAAATAAACATTAAAACTAAACAAGGAGAGAAAGAACTCTGAAAAACTCCAATAGTTGAATGGCAGATTCGCCACTCTTCTCTGGATGCAGGATGTGGCACTCTTTTTTTCCCCCCCTCTAATTTGTGGCAATAATGTATATATAGGGTAAAGGCACAGTTGAATCACAGGAAGAAAAGGATTAGGTCATTTGAATTAATTTAGGACTCCCAAAAATCAGATAGGAATTGTTGGAATGTGATAAGGATTCCTCTTTGTAATTGGAGATAAGATAAAGTAAGATAAGGTTTGGATAAGATAAGACAAGATAAGATGAATCTAGATAAGTTAAGGTAAGATAAGGTTCCTCTCCAACTAGGATTCCTTTTTCTTGTGTAATTCCGTGTCTTCCAAGCCTCATCTTCAATTTCTCCAGAGTTTAGCATATGTCTAACACCATTTAAATACCAAAAATGTCCAGCCCATAAGCTCTCCAAGCCTGCTATCCAATCCAAGTCCAAAACTGCTCCAAATTGCTCCATTTGACTATTTATTGTCATCTTTACCAACTGGACCTATAATAATACGAAAATAACATAAACTACCAAAATAAATGGAAGTAACGAAGTAAATGCAAAGAAATAAGATTACAAAGTCGCATAAATTTGATCCTATCAACTCATTACCCTTCAGATGCTTTTGGGCCAGAGCAAAGTCACAGCAGTCAGGCTAATTGGCCTATAAAAGGAGGAAGAGGCCCTAGAGACAAGGACACTCAACCAATCAAACAAACAAACATACAAACTCTGCTCTTAAGCTAGATTTGCATTCAAAAGCTGAAATCAACATAGATTCAGTCCTTTTTAGGGACAAGCTATATCTTACCCAGTTTAAAGCTTTGCTATCTCCCTTAGTGGTGATTCCCTTGTGTAAACTTGTTTACCATCCATCCCTTTTTAGCATTTAAACCCCTATTAATTCAAAGAGAAGTGATTGTAAGAGGTTCAATCTTGACAGACAAGGTGAAATCTTGCCCGACGCTTTTTGTTTGTTTTCTAAAGTTATTGATCTATTACTTAATGCATTCTCCAGTATGTATTCAAGTTATTTTCATCAGTTTTCCTATTTTAAGAGTTCCATTTGCATCTAGATCTGGTTAGTTTAACGGATATGTCATCATTAAAATCAATCAAGAACCAAACAAACGGCTTAAAGGGGCCTGGACTCCCTTCATTTGAACATACAAGACTATGAACTAAAAGTCCTTGTTTACAAGGCAAGAAAAAGAATTTAATGTAGACTTAACCCATCCATGACAATCCTTTGATAACAAGGAGTCCAACTAACTTAAGGCGCAAGTAATCGACTAAAAACATTCTTGTTCTACATCTGCTATACTGAGACAGCAGTGGCACGCCTAGCACTTAATTAGTGTTGATTGCGAGCCTTACGGCCTATACCTAAGGCCCCACAAAGGCACCTTTCAGAACTAACTTTGTCCTCTTCTTGTAGCACATCAACAAGTAAGAGCCCGACTACACATCCAAAGTGCCAATCCCTTAGGGAGCTGTGTTGAGGTCCGAGGATCCTTCTCCCAAGAAATCTTTGCCCGAACATATACAAGTAAGATGTTGCTAGAATCCCAACTGATAAAAGGTTGTCGATCAAAATTTAGTAATGCATGGTTGCGTATCTTGTAACATAACTTGATAAAATAATTTTGCTTTCGTATATATTGCATGTGGTCTATTGATCCTCGATCGACTTTCTTCATAATTTGATATGGTCATATAGTAGATGAGCGTAAATTGTAAGCTATATACAGTAAATGAGCCTAAATTGTAATTTATTTATGCTTCTTCTAGATCTTAGATAGCAGCAGATGTATGTAATATCGAATTAAGGAACAGTACAATAAGGAGTTGTACATGTATGAACAAAATCAGAATCATATAACTAGCATAAGACTGATTTGTATACCTAATAAGACTTGAACGAAGATGATTTCCAGATACCAGAAGTGAATGGTAATGAACATAATACTCTTTCAATACATAAAGAAAACTCAGTGCAAACCCAGAGAGATGTCAAGCACTCTGCACAAAGTGGTACGGTTGAAAATGACCTTTTGTGTTCTTAATCATGAAATCTTACTGCGAAGAGGACTTTTTAGACCATTCCCAAGACATTTTGCAAGGAATATTAGTAACCAAGAATCGACCCCACCAATCCTGATTTGGCCTTATATTTGATCAATCGCAAGTTTCACAACTCCTGAATTGAAAAAAGAGGAATCGAGAAGGATGAAGGGATGTGGTAGGAGAGAAGATAAAAATGATTCTACACTCCTCTTTACTTTCACTTCTTGCACTGTTCTTCATTGCTCCTTTCTCCTACATATTTTTTTCTGTATTTTTACAACAAAGATAAATGCTAAGCCCAGGACAACGCTAGAGAGAAAACTAAGAAAAAACCTTATGTCCTCTCTTCCCTATTTTCCTCTATCAAATTCTCGTATCTTCTAACCATATTCATCTACTATTGTGGTCGTTGTTTCGCTCTGTCAAAGTGAGCCTTCATTGTTGTGGTCTCTCTTTTCCTCTATCAAAGAGTCTTTTGCATTTCTATTTTGTTCGTGGAGAAAAAGCTAGAGCTTGTGTTCTCTAATCTTTCCTCAAAGAAACCCTAATGTGGTTAAGGTTATAAAGTTTCCTTTATACCTCTTTCTAAGTGAGTGCCAAACTTGTAATAAGCAAGCTTCTAAAAAGCGCACTAGTCGGGCGGCGGGCTGGCGCCTAGCGCCTAGGCGGCTAGGCGGGGTCTAGGCAGATTTAGGTAAAAGAATGATAAAATGCATGGATAAGATAATATAAGAATGATAAAATGCAAAAAGAGTATCCAACAAGTCCAAATTTTAAAAACAAATTAAGCATGTATGCCATATAACCATAGTGAGGAATATTGTCGGATGACACATGTGCAATAAGTTCACAATTTAAAACCACATAAAATGCAAAATAGGAGGAAAATAACGAAATATAGTAATGTAGATAGGATAATTAAATTTAATATATAATTATTGAGTAAGGTTAATTAAGGGGATAAGTAGATAATATGGTAATTTA